>NW_021620534.1:451008-553019 GCF_004785775.1 Grammomys surdaster | reverse complement strand
ACTTCATAGGACGTCAGGGTCTGCAGGAACTGCTTACAGACTTCATATGATGTCTCGGGACAAGAGGTAGGGAAGGTGCCGCCTTTAATCCTGAGCAACTGGGTAGAGCGCGTTATGCTTACTAAGATGATGTGGATTTCGGTTTGCTAAGATGAAGGGAATTAGGTTGGGATGGACAGAATTGAGTCCTTGTTTTGACATGCTGACTCTAGGGTGACTGTTCAATATCCAAGAACTCAGAAAAATGTGACTGGGATGAAGATTTGAATGATGTTCAAAGCCATAGCTGTAGAAAGTCACTGAGGGAGAGTCTGAATGATAGACGTGCTAAGAACTGAGATTTAGGACCCCCAACATTTAAGGCAGATGAGAAAACTTCCAGCAAGAGAGCAGAAGGGACATCTAGTGGGATAGGCAGCTATGCAGCCGTCCTGAAAGCAAGGGCAGGAATGCTCAAAGGCAGCTAGTCTCCCTTCAGAGCTCCCGATTCTAAGAAGGCATGCCTCCTCGGTGACTATGCCAGCACCTTCTCTGCTCCTGTAGTAGTAGAACTCTGTCACACTGTCCCAGTTGTCAGGTTGTCTAGTGATTTGACCTTCTACACTTCCAAAGCGTACAGAGCGGTGAGGGCTTCTGCCTCCTGAAGATTATTGTCCCATAGGTTACAGAAGATGAGGCTGAGACATTTGTAGCCCCAGGCGCCCATCAGATGAGCCTAGGACTAAAGGCAAGAAGCCTCGAGCCACGTGCTGCAGGCTGGAGCCTCTGCCCTCCATGGCTACTGGCTTAGATGGTAGACTTTGTTAGCCTATCTCTCCTGACTGAAAGCCAGGCTGCTAATTGGGACTTTTGCTCAGACTTCTTGGAAATAGAAAACAGTTCTACTGAAAATTGTCCCTAGGAGTCCAGAGTACAAAGAAAGGCCTCATCAACATGAACAGAGTAGGTTTGGGGTCTAGCCTGTCTTACTTTAGGCCAGTCTAGTACTGTTTCTCCAAATTTACATGGCACATAAGTTTTTGGTACTTAGCACACAAACCTCTATTAAAAGAAAAGGCAGCTGTCTGGGAGTGGGGATGTTCACCTGTGATCTCAGCACCCAGGAAGCTAAGAGGAGGGTCAGGAGCGTGAGGCAGCTTGGGCTGCAATGCAAACTGGCTTACGTGGCAAGACACTGCCTCAGGAAAGAAAAAAAGAAATGAGAAGCGAGCTACTCAGCCTGTTGGTCCCCTAAAACCACCCGTCTGAAAGACTCCTTAGACAACAGGTAGTATAAACACAGTAAGCACTCTGGAGCCCAGGAAACCAAATAGTCTACAAAGACCTAACACTTGAATCATCAGGTTCCCTTGTTATTGAGGTGGGAGGCTCGTGTTTCACCCTGTAGCCCAGGCTGGCCCGGGTCTCGTGATCTCCCTCCTACCCCCACCTCTCTACTGCTAGCATAGATGTTCATAGATAAGCTCAGTTGATAGCTTTAAAGACTAACACAGAATTTTAAAATGGGTTAAAATGCCCATGTGTGCATAATGGCATGCCACAATAGCCTGTCAGCTAAGCAGGGCAATTCTTGGGCTCTACTTTAAAGACTGTAGATTAACATGTAATCCCAGCACCGGGGAACAGGAGCAGGAGGATTGTTGAAAGTTCAAGGCCAAACAAGCTACATAATGACTTTGAAACCATCATAGATTCGAGAGAGTGAGCCTCTGTGTGTCAAACACATACAGAAAATAAATAAAACTCTCTAAGACTAAATCCTTGGCTTTACAGTAGCGGCTGTAATTGAGTCTAATTTGTCACTGGCCTCATCTCCTTAGTACCACTTTCATCAGCTAATAGCAGCTGTAAGTTTTAGCCTTGCCTTTCTGTAAGCTAGTCGGAGAGACCAGTTCTAAAACTGGACTTCCTGACTCCATGGTTGTATCTTTATAGTTTGCCAAACTGTAGGCTTCCTTCGTAGTTCTGAGGCATTTGAACCAGGAGGCAGCTTAACTCCGCAGGCTCATGGCCCCTTTTCATGGCCTCAGCACCTTTGCCTGTATCAGTCCCCGGTGTCTTCCCTTCGTCCTGGGCATTACTATAAAAAATCCACATGGCAGTTAAGAATAAGGCAGAATTCCAGACTCATCTCAGCTGTAGGAACACTTCAGACTGTTAGCGTATGCCAGGGAGTGAGTGTGGAATGTTGCCAGGCAACAGTAGGCTCAAGAGTAAGAACTGTCCAAGGGGAAAAATGCCTGGTCACCATAGGTCTCTGCCCCATAAGGTATGCTCAGTTGGGCTCAGCCTAGTTCACTCCCAACTCCACTAGCCACAAGGGTTACCCCTGCAGTTGTATGGTGGTAGCTAACAGGAACTTTGTGATTTCAGGGCAAAGACGGCGCTGCAGCAGTACCTGGCATGACGGGAGAGCCCTGGGCACCTCCAAGCACCCCACACCTTTGTAAAAGGAAGTACAGGAGCTAGCCTCATTTGACTCCTTCTATTTGCACATGTCACCTTGGACTGCAGGGAGCTGTTTTGCAAAGCAGTTTAGTAGGCTTAGATCTCAAATTCATCTTGAGAACATTTTTTGAGGTAGTAATTTCCTCAGAGGACTGTTGTGTTTTGTTTTGTTTTGTTTTGTTTCTGAGCTACCTGGACTCTTTATTAGAACAATCAATCATTTCCTTTGGACCTACAATTTTTTGCCTATGCTGCAGCCACTTTGTGAGCAAGAATGGTGTGTGTGTGTGTGTGTGTGTGTGTGTGTGTGTGTGTGTGTGCGCGTGTGTGTGTGCGTGTGCACACGCACGGGAGTTAGAATGAATGACTGTGTGGGTGAGGGATACCTCAGATTTTTCTTTTCTTATTTTGTGTGAAAATCTCTTTTTTACAGATTTTCCAGGGTTTAAGCATTGCTTGCTGTATAAAAAAAATTTACTGAATTATATACAGTTTGAATGAAATGTTATTTTAAAAGCAAAACAATTGTTTAGTGTTCCATAAAAGTTATGTTGAATTTTGATCAGATGAATATTTGTAAGTAAAAAAATATATGCATTTCTGAACCTCAACTTACATAGATTTTCTTTATAAAAACAAAAAAGACAAAAAAGATAAAGAAAACGTTGGCTACAGTCTGCCTGAATAACAGGCACTGTACATGGTGCTGTGCAGATAGTAAGCTAGCATCTTGCTGCCATCAATATTAGCAGGTACAAAGCCTTTGGGTTTTGTTTTATTTTGTTTTGTTTTTTCTAGCCTAATTCAATAAGTTCTCAGGCTTCCAAGTCAGAAGGATGGTAGAATGGAGCAATGTAAGAAACGGTCACTGTAGGTTTTGAAACATCAAAGGGAGAGAGAGGCTGGTAGTAGAAGCCTAGCGAGGACCAGGTGGGCTGGCTTTGACAGGACTGGGGACCGAAAGCCTCCTAGCATCCCTAAATCCTATCGTTAGTATGGCAGTATCTGTCTGGGTCTCAAAGCAAACCTGGAGAGCAGGTTGCCACTTCCTGGAAACAATCCAGATCACCGGATGCTTCCTGCATCTTCGTGTGTTGCTAGGAGACTAGCTTGTTCTGCAAACATGTCCTAAAAAGAAGCTGCTTCTTAAGTGTTCCAGAAAAAGGCCATGCAGTAGTGGGGGACTGCCGGGTGATGCGCTTACCTAGAATGAAATAGGAAGTCTTTTCCTGAATGAAGCTAAAATACTTCATGTTGAGAAAAGGGAGGAGAATCTCCCTGTAATGACTGAAATGCCTTTTGGGCGGGGTAGGGGAGCATCTGCTTTAACTTCTGGTCCCTTCAAATTGAACTCAACAGAGGTAGGAACAAACAGCCTTCCTTCCTTTGACCAGGAGGTTGGAGGCATGGCAGACAGTGTGTGTAGCTCCTGGGGCCCACACCCTCCCACCTTCTGACAGGGCTGCCCCCCTGAGAGCTGGTCTGTCACCAGCCTCCACCTTCCTCGGAAGACTTAACTATGGTTGATTGCAAATGAATGTTTTTAAAATGTTGTATTTAATGCAATGCTTCCTGTTCTCCATATGGCCACCCAAGATACAAACACAGAGATTTCCAAGTTGTTTTTTCCAGAACATTACTGACTTTAAATAAGCTGTCACAACAGAACTTGGGTTTTGTGTAGACATCAGAGTGCTAATGTGAGAACACCTGGGAATGAAGCCTTCCCCGGGCCACTTATTGCCGCTGCTGGTGTTGAGACTGCACCCTTCAATAGATAGCGTTTTGCAACAAGATGCTTCAGCACCAGTTTTAGAAAGTACCAGTAAATATAAAGAAACCAATAACACGTTGCTGAGACAATCGTGAACCCAAATAGCATGAGAGGGCTGAAGACCCCTTGAACTCTGTGGATAAATCTCGCCTGTGGGTATAAGCAGTGGTCACATAAAAAGTGCTTTACTATAATTAATTGTTCTGATTTGAATGAAGGGAAATGTATTTATTAAAACAAAGCTGTTTGCTGCTTTAGGCAGGTGCAGTATTTGGTCAGTAAGGAAGTGGGGAGAGTGGGGCGTGGTCGTATGTCTACACCCAAGTACTTAATGAAGCTTCTGCCTCCAATACTGCATTCTGTTTCTTCTTTTGTGCCCTGATTGTAACCCAAAATTTATAAACTAGAAAAGAATGTCAAATTTAATAAGTTGCATTTTTTTTCCTTAAGCACTTTATTCAGAACAATACATGTTCTTCTGGTAGTGTTTGGATAATATGATTTTAACACATGCTAATAAAAGCCAAGAAAAGTCATGGCAACTTCTTTAAAGGAGTCTGTTTTCCAAGTGACTGGAACATTAGGAAATGGCGGAAGAGAATATGGACCGCTCTGAGAGGCTGTGGTTTGTGTAAATGAAGGACTGTGAGATGGTTTTTGCATTGTGGACTGGAGGCCAATACCTCACCAGTGTTGGCTCTCTCAAAGGCACCTGAATTGATCTGAGGGCTCCTCTCTCTGGCCCCTGGAAGGGCCTGCAGACTCTAGGTGCCCATTCCCAGCCACCAAGACCCATCTCCAGCCTGCTATGTTGTCTCTCCTCCTTCACCCACCCTTTATCACCATTGCCACCACCTGCTAAGCAAGACTGAGTTTGACAGTTGACCAACTGCTGTCCTCTGGAGGGACACACAGGTGTTCCTTCCCCACTTCCTTACTGTGTTGCCCCCTGAATCTAACCCTCACCACAGCTCCCAGTTCAAGGCCTTGATAGAAATAGAAAGCCAGGGGTACCTGCCCCAGAGCATAAGGACAGAAGAGGAAGACAATGAGGTCGGTGTTAAGGGATGAGAATTTTGGTGGCGTGAGTCTCTGGGGTACTCAAAGTGACCATAGATGGATGGCCAAGTGGCCCCCTTTTCTTTTATAAGTTCCCTAGAGAAAATGTGCAAGGCCTAAGGAAGGGGACACTGACACTCCAGGTCTCTGGAGAGACCCAGCAAAAGTGGTCCAACACCTGCTAACTGGGGTAGGTCTGGCACCTTGCCCTGCCCCTGCCATCCCCTCATCTCTGATCAGAGGCTTCTTCTTTTTCGTGAACCATGTTTTTCCTCAGATCCCATCCTCAAGGAAAGCTGAGGGGACTGTACGGGCCATGGTGTAGATGACAGTGCCACCGACTGTCTCTGCAGCTCCAGGATCCAGCTTGGTTTTGCCAGGCAGTGGGGCACTCAGGGAGAGGGCAGGCCACAGTCAGCCCTTAGAGTAGAGCCAGCCCTTTACCACCTTCCTTGAACAGAGGAAATGAGAGTTCCAAAACGTCTGTTCCAGAAGCTGCCTTTGGCTGATTTCTGTTAGGGAAGAGTTACAAGCCAAAGAATGGTCCCTTCTAAGAGTGCTGTTCCCAGAGAGTGGCCCTACATCAACAGCCGCTCACTGGAGCCTCTTGCCAAACTCCATTGTTATTTTTTATTTTTTATTTATTTATTTTGGTTTTTTCGAGACAGGGTTTCTCTGTGTAGCCCTGGCTGCCCTGGAACTCACTCTGTAGACCAGGCTAGCTTCGAACTCTTGAAGTCAGAAATCCGCCTGCCTCTGCCTCCCAAGTGCTGGGATTAAAGGCGTGTGCCACCACTGCCCGGCTGCCAAACTCCATTATTAAGCTGTGAATCTTACGGATTCTTCAAAACAACACAAGGCTGAGCTACAACATTCTCAAGGCCAAAGCAGTAAAGGAGTGTGTCACCATCACTGCATTGAGCTCCACTGTGCAGCTACCTCCTGAGAGGGGCTCAGGTGGCTATAGCAACCTTCTCACGCTCAGACCCACCCCACCCACTCTTCCTTCTTTCCTAGCTTTTAAAGACCTTAACTGCTCCAGCACTCCTCTTGCCAGAGATGAGCACCCTGGCATCCTGACTTTGGGGAGATGGAGTAGCTACCATGTGGGTGCACTCCTTCCTACAGGTAGTCTGGAGCTGTGCTGCTGCCTGTGGTGTGGAGAAACCATAACATGGTAGGCCTCTCAAGCTCATACACAAAAAGAGCATGGCCTCACTGTGCTCCACGTGCCTGGGGTTTGGAAGAGTGGATCCTAACTGTAGCACACAGTGTCACAAGGGAGCCCGGGACAGCCTGAGGAATATCAGGGGAGTATACATCAGAGGTGACCTAAGATCATGGAGCTTTGCACCATGTTTCATGCCTTTTTCATAAAAGCCTGCCCCATCCTTTTCAGAACCAACAGAGTGCTCAACAGAGTTCTTAGACAGAACATAATTCCCTCAGTGAAGAGCTGGCTTCTGAGAGCAGACTGCCCACTGAGAGCCTGCAGCCACAGGCGTGAACTCCTCTAGAGAAGACCAGCAAGAGGGTGTAGGCATTTTCCTCATGGTGTGGAAGAGCACAGCCTTTCCTGAGTGGAGGTGCCTGGGCTGGGCCAGCTCACAGATAATGCAAGAGCGGGGTGGTTGTGGATAGCCATGTATGTATGGTAACGTCACAGGGTCCTAAATGCCTCTTTATTGAAACCTTAAATCCCTCAGAAGAAGGGCAGCTGAGTCAGCAACTCAGTGAAAACTGAAGGCTGCCTGGCCCCACAGGAACACATGGTCAGGTCTTAAAACTGGGCTTCAGCCCAATCAGAAGCCTAAGAAATAGTCAAGTACTCATTAGGAACGTGCCCCATTGTGTGGTGAACTCCACCATTAGTGACTGCCCTTGCAACCTGAAGGTAACAGGCAGCACCGAAGCCAGTTGATGCCTGTTCTGTGGCGGTAGGTGGCAGTGTCATAACTATCAAGCTAATTTCAGATCCTTGGGTTACTGAGTTGAGGCTGCCGAGATGGCCCAGCAGGTAAGGTTCCTGCAGCATGCCTGATGACTTCTAGATACCCAGGTTCCATGTGGTGGAAAGAGACAGTTGACTTCCTTAAGTTGTGCACGCACCACACACATACACCAGTAATAAATGTTTTTAAGGTACCAAGCTAAGATCAAAGCAGTAGATTTATTGTTGAAGAGACTCAGTGTCTTCTGAGGTGACACCATGCCTCAGCAGACTACAGTGACTAGAGAGTAGGGTATGTTCTACAGACTATTTATTTAATAAGGCAGGGAAGTATGGACAGTTGTTTTCATTGTCCACAAAATAGGGTTAAACCAAGAACACATCTGTGCCCTGAAATCGTCATCTGCGGGTCCCTCTATGTACCAATGACTCCTCTTGTGGCCTCGTGACCTTGATTCTGGCAGAAGACAACCCAATCATCAGATACACTCAGATGCAAAGGTCCTCCACAGGCCCCACCATAGTTTGAGCCTCAGCACCTGGGGGGGGGCAGGTAACATTGTTCTATAACACCCCTTAAACAGCCAGACCTCCTGCCACCACCTCCCCCCAAAACAAACAAACAGAGATCACAGCTGGAATTTGTTGGCAGGTGAGATAGCCAGGGGATTCCTCATGGGTGTGTTAGGAGGGATGATTACAGGATTGTAAGAATGAACAATTCTGGTTGGTCAGTTACAGGTTAGCTCTTTCTGTCCTGTCTCTTTTCATCTTCACAACTGTGAGGAAGATGGTGGTTTGGGGGTTTTAATGGTCATATCATTGTCTCCATTTTACACAAGAAGAAATGGTCCCAGCGAAGGTAAGTTCCAGAAGCTGTTCAGCTGATGGTCAGTGGAGACAGGATGTATCTCCAGAGGCCAGAATGGGGGTGAGGTGGGGGTGGGGTGCTGAGTAAGTGAAGGTGCATCCTCTTCCCACTGAGGCTGCATCACAGAAGCCATCTGTGATCTGGGCTCAGTCCCTTCTAGATCCATCCCCATCGCTCTATCAGCTGAGGCCAAAATGTCAGATCCCAGATCTCCAGCACCCCCCAGGAACCCTGGTCGGCTCTTTCCAGCCAGTTCACTTCCACCTACCCTAGGCTGGTCCAGATTTACACCTTTATGCTTCCAGTCATGCCCCAGAATGGACAAAGATGTATCATGGGCTCTGAAGGAAGCTGGCCTGGCAGGGCTGTCCACCAAAGTGAGAGGACCAAAGGACACATGTGCTTGGCTGTGTGAACTTGGGTCTCAGGGCCCCCCACAGAGCCATACTCCCCGGGGTTTCCTGGCTCCCTGAACTGGTGCTCCCAGCGTGTTCCTCAACTCCCACCCTACCCATTCTGACATCCTGAGTTTTAGATCTTGGTACCCTAAGCACAGCAAACATTTAGGCAAATACATGGGTTAAAATCTAAGCACAGGCAAGAAACACTGGATCTGTGTTGCAGCCTCCTCTTTTTTTTTGTTTTTGTTTTGTTTTTTGTTTTTTGAGACAAGGTTTCTTTGTGTAGCCCTGGCCATCCTAGAACTCACTCCATAGACCAGGCTGGCCTTGAACTCAGACACCTCCCTCTGCATTCCAAGTGCTGGGATTAAAGGCTACTACCACCACCCAACTTCCCTCCTCTTAAGAAACTAACCTTCACAATCTTGGGCTTTTCCTAGACTGTTCATTTTGCCCTCTTTCGCTCACTGTAGCCTCAGTGCTAGCCAGACCCAGTTCTTGGGCTAATTACAGAATCAGTGTTCTGTGCACCTTGGACTCTGGTTTCTTACACTTATCTGGAAAAGGTGATAGCCTGGCCCATCTTGCCCAAGCACTGTGTCTCCTATGGAGGGATAGATAGAGATAGCCTTCATAGCCCACTCTAATATGGGCTGAAGGGCAGGAGGCCACAGCAGGCTCTAGAAGGAGCCCTTCTGTGCAGTCTGGTTTCTCAGCAAGCCTGTCAGGGAAACAGAGGGCCCGGGGACAAGAAAAGAACATCTGACTTTGAATAAGTCTCAGAAAGTTACTGAAGTCTCACTTTTAAAGGTGCTTGACAAACTTAACCATTAAAGAAATGCAGACTAAAACCACTTTAAGATTTCATCTCACACCAACAGACTGGCTTTTGAGAACACCAGTAGCAACTAATAACAAATGGTGGAGCAGATGTGGGGACAGAAACCGTTGTACGCTGTTGACAGGAACGTCAACTATGGCAGCCACTCTGGAAATCCGTCTGAATGGTTCTCAAAAAACAAAACAAAAACAAAAAATAAACCGTACCACTCCTGGGCACGGACGCAAAGGATTCTAGGCCCTATGACAGGGATAAGAGCCCTTGTTCATTACTGCGCTATTCACAGTGGCTAAGAGATGGAAGCAGCTGATGAATAATAAAGGTTTGTACATACACAGTGGAATATTGCTCGGCTCTAAAGAAAACTGAAGTCTCCAAGGAAAAGGTTAGGATCGGAGAAAATTAAGGTAATCCAGGTCCACATGGACAAATGCCATGTGCTCTCAACAGGGACCACAGTGTCCACTGTTTAGTACAGTTTGTAGCACATGGACAGTGAAAGCGGGGAAGTAAGGCGGTGTGAGGCAAGGATTACCTTAAGGCAAAGCATACAGTATAATATAATTAAATAGAAGGGGGGCCAGCATGAGCGGAAAGGTTTAGGCAGAGAAGGAGGCCTTGAGATTGGGGAGATGAGGGTCTGGGATGGGCAGAGGATTAACATCGTCAAGTACGAAGAAGCCAGCCATTAAAGAGCAATGTGTGCCCAAGTCCTCAGCAGCAGCTTGACGGCTGATAGAATGGTCATGAACCATCTGCATGGCTTTAAGCCCCTCTCCAAGAGGATAGGACCAGTGCCTGGTGGCCTAGCTAACAACCCAGGTCTGGGGAGAAGTAGGCCTGTGAGGGGAGTGTATTTCTCATGGTTAACTAAACTGAATTATTAATAACTGCCTTCTGAGTACCAGTGCTGAGACCAATAGACAAAGGTGCCACTATTCAACCTTAATCAGAAACCTCTCCTGACAACAGTGAATAAAGATTCATGGCTGCCCGGGATGCAGAATGTGAGTGACAGGAGTGGGCCCAGCCCTAGGTAAATCATATACCACCCCCTCTAGGGCTCTGGGAATGTCGTGAAAGAGAGGCCCAAAAGGCTCCATGCCCTAAAACTGCTGTAATCATTAGCTTGCATCAGCTGCATTACCTGCACTGGGCCCTCACGAGGTCAACTTCATGAGGTTCCGATCTTTACCTCTAAACTCCCGACTGTCAGTAGATCCCTCGAGAGAGGGAATCACTGTCTTTAGTGTGGTGTACTCTCTGAGTCCTCCAGGCATTCGCTAACAGATAGCTTCGAACCCATGATCCACAGATGGCCCTGGTTAATCTTGGTGGATGGCAAAACAAAATGAGCAGACAGGAAAGGAACACTGGAGAGAGATTTGTGGGGAAGGGAAAGTGGGTGGGGGGTGTCAGTGTGCAAAGGACGCATATGTGAAAGTATACAAATAAACTTTTAATTTGTTTAAAGTCATGGGATTTTCCCCGTGGTTTGCAGAAAGAAAGGCAAAGTGTCTTACTAGTGGATCTAGGACTCCACAATAAGCGGGGGTGGGGTGGCGGGGGGGAGGCCCAGTGTGGTATTAAAAAGCAGCCCTCTGCTCTGTGAGGCTTAATGCTGACGCCAGTTTCATGGTGACCTGTGTTTCAGAACAGGACTTATTGGCTAATTAGGAGGCAAGTCATGAGTTTCACACACAATCATTAAATGGCTTTCACCTCAGATTTAATAAAGAAAGCTGCCTTGTCAACTTACCCTGTGGCCCTTCCATGTCTTTATCTGCAAACTTGAAACTGGGGAAGAGCAGGGCCAGCTCTCTGTTGGCGTCCTCTCTGTCCCGGCTTCCATGCACAGCATTAAAAGGCATTTCTGTGCCATACTGAGCCCGGAGACTAGGAGCGTTGGTACATTGTAAAAGAAACAATTGTTTCACTTGAAGAGAAATGCTTTGCTCTCTGGTAGCAGGACCACCAGCTACCAATTAGCACAAGACTGCTTTGCTCTTTGTAGAGAACCGGAGAACAGTCGCCATGCCAGCAGCTGCTGCCCAGGGCTGTTAGACACAGGGTCCGGCTTCATCTCACTTCTGCCCAGAGAGAAACTACAATTCCCACTGTGTTGGGTCACTGCCGAGTTCTAGCACCTTGCATCACGTCATGCAGCTTTATGACTGATCTTGATAAGAACCATAACCCTGGTTGAGCTAGGTAGGATCTATGTGCTGAGAACCTCTATAAATATGTCTGTCTGCCTGAGGGTGGATAGTCTTGCTTTACAGCCTAGGGAAGTGAACTGAACTGAGCAGAAGCTGAGGAGGGACTTGACCCTTTAGGTGGGAACCTAAGGTCTGAGCCCTTGGCCACTTTGCTTAACCCTGTTGCTTCTTACACACTCTTCTCCCTCAGGACTGCAAAGTACAGCTCTAGAGCTTTGGGATTTGTTTGTTTGTTTGTTTGTTTGTTTGTTTTGCTAAGTTCTCTCTTGTTGTCTGACCATGGCTCTGTCAGCTTCAAAAGCCAGGACCCATGTATTTGGTTCAGTTGACTCCAGGCTAGCTGCTCACTGAGTCACAGAGCAGGCTGAGCAGGTCTAGGTAGGTGCGCTGAACAGGAAGATGACTCCAGACAGCTGTGGCTCTGGGAGATGAGTCCACAGGTCAGGTGGTACTGCTGCCTTTGGCTTGGCAGGCTAGACTGGGTCCCTGAGACCTGTGCCTGAGCCAAACTTAGCAGCAGCCTTTAGAAAGCATGGGGCGGGGGAGATCCCATGTTGGGGAGTAGGAAGATGTCAAAA
This sequence comes from Grammomys surdaster, assembly GCF_004785775.1. Taxonomy (NCBI): domain Eukaryota; kingdom Metazoa; phylum Chordata; class Mammalia; order Rodentia; family Muridae; genus Grammomys; species Grammomys surdaster. Next base: position 540,877 of record NW_021620534.1, on the reverse strand, counting down.
ATTTCCCAGATATATAGAAAGGTGCCTCCTGGCTACCAGAGAGCTGGCAGTATCACCCCTGATTCTCAACCAAGCTTGAGGTATTTGAAAGGACTACAGCTGTTGTCACCTTTCAGGATGTTCCCTTCTGGCCACATTAGGGTCACAAGGTCCCAGGAAGGTTCGCCAAGCAGTGACTACATCCTCGGTGCCCTCAGTCTTGGTGATGATCAAGAGGTGGCTGGGTCCACTGCACATGTGATGGATTAGCTTCTCAAATGCCTCCTAGGCACAGGGAAGAAATCAGTGACTTGGGGTGGGAGCTACTGAGACCTGAAGCAGGCCAGTGCACCCAGACGACCCACGTACTGGAAGGGAGAGTTAGTAAGCAGCCTTGTGAGCTCGTGGACACTCAGCCATGACCTGGCCACCTCTGCCTGCTTGTGGTAATGAGGACCAGCCATGCCCCAGGACCTCAGGAAGGTCAGCCATGGTGGGACATGAGTTAAGTTGGGTAGTGGCCTGCTAGAAGAATATGTTTGGATACGTAATATGTGGGTGTTGGGTCTCCAAGGGCACAGTGTAGATGGCACCACTCCTCCCCATGCCCTGTGGCCCTTCTCCTTCAATACCAGTGCTGCGAGTATCCTTTCGGGAAGACCCCTTCCTCCATTTCACTTGTTCCTCATTTCACAACCATGATGCTTAGCAGCTATCACACCTCTGACCTAGAAAGTGGTGCTATGGCCCACAAGCCGTCGGCCATACTCCCCAAGTAGGCAAAGCAGAAGCAGAACCAGCAGAAAAAGCAAGTGGACCTTAAGTGGCAGGTGGTGACGTCTTGAGTGGTTTGCCTAAGGCTTTGGCGCCTGTGGGCCCTAGACTTTTCTTGGTTCCTCGTCTCTCCAAGCCTCTTTGTTAACCCTTTTCATTCTGTGCCATCAGTTCTGGGAGTTATGGGGCATCCTTCTAATTAACATCTTTATTCCATTGCTGACTGTTAAATAGTTTCCTGGCAGCCATGGCACTTGAGTGGTACAGGCTCTGATCACATTCTGAGTTGCAAATCCATTACCCACCCACCTGCTGTTCGTGTTCTTGTTCTTCATGTTATTTGCCCCGAGCTTCTATCAACCTATCACCAGAGTGTTGGAGGAGGAAAGAGGAGAAAAGGAGGTGGGCCAATAGAAGCCAATGAGCTGACCTCTCTGGCTTGTTGATAAAACGCTTGCACTTCTGCCTCTGTCAGGGTTCTCTCTTCGTTTAATAGTATGTCAAATCCTGCTTCCTGAATCTGCAGAAGATATATCATATATATATATATATATATATATATATATATATATATATATATATACACACACATACATACACACACAACAAATATATTTATATATTTATATACACACACATGCATACATAAAATTGTGTATTCTGCCAATGTGACTCCAGGCCACGTTTGCAGTGATCTTAATGGAAAGATAAAAAGAAAAGCAATACAGGTCCTTAGCACCCTGAGCACCCACCCCCGGATCTAACACTGTCGAACCTTGAATAGAATCTGAGTTAGAACTCATCAGAAGTCTTCTTTCCTTGGTGCACCACAGCTCCTGCTGCCCCCCCCCAATCCCTGTGCATCTACTGCAGGGGACCCGAGGACAGTTATGCAAAGTACGTCATGTGCCTCCCACCTTCATGATGATCTCATCAGCCTTCCCGTGGGCCACTGCATCTGGCTTAATGATGCCTAATGTACAGGTCTTTCCTGATGACGCTGAAATTAACCAGGGGAGTGCTGTCAGATGGTTGGGAAGCTATTTGCAGGGACAGTGTTGTTTCTATGCCGGCTCCATTGCAGCAAGTACCAGGTATAGGCTTGGGCCCCAGGTCTCCATAGACTCAGACTCTAGGGAATGGCACCAACCTGGCACTAGACCACAGCCAGAAGCCCCAGCCTGACTTTGGTGGGCAGAGTCTAACTCTCTGAACTCTCTGGTCTGGGAGAAGCAAACTTAGAATGACTGAATGAGCTGCCTGGAGACGGGTTGAACAAGGAACACAGGAGCAGAGGTAACAGGCCTGGCCACCCTCAGGCCTTCCTATCCCCCTCTTGTGGTCCTCAGGTTTAACTGCTGTCTTCTTGTTCTCCTGATTCCTTTGCTTCTGCAAAATAAATTTATCTGTATGGATATCTTTCCTACATGTATGCCTGTGTACCATGGCCATACAGCACCCACGGAGGCCCAAGAAGGCACTGGATCCCCTGTGACTCAAGTTACAGACAGTCGTGAGTGCTGGGGAAGAAGCTGAGTCCTCTGGAAGAGCAGCCAGTGCTCCTAACTGCTGAGCCACTCTACAGTCTCCTTCCGGTTTGGCCTTTCTTGCGTGTGACAGAAATAGTTTCTCCGAGCCCTGCATCTGAATTTTGTGCTTCTTAACTGTAGCACAGGCTACCAAATCACAGCTTTAAACCCCTCTGTGCCCCTTCAGGTTTCCTGCGAGAAGGAGTTCAGACAGAGCATCTTGGGCCTTTTTAGTTTGTTTCAGTTTTAGCTTTAATTTTGACAGGCTTGGGGTCAGCCTTGATAATCAGAGGCCACCTACATCCAAGCTATGGGAATTCTGTAGGGAGCAATTTATGTAGTTCAGGAGCCCATCTCTATTGGGCTCCTATGGACAGGAACTTGCCCTTGGTAACTTATCTGCATCCTCTACAGAGTCAACATTTCCCACCATCTATTTTCTGCTTCTCAACCTTTATTTCTGCCATGCCACCATGAAACAAAACTATCATTATCTAAGGAAGGTTTCTACTGGGACTATCTATCTGTAAAGCCTGCACTAAATAGATATATGTTATCCATTGAACAAATGTTGCCTAAGGACCCTTGGTCCCCAGCCTGTGGCCTTGTTGGGAGGTGGCTGAACTCTTGAAAGATGGGGCCTCCTGACAGGCAGGTGGTGGCACTCTTGCATCTTTGCTTCCTGGCTGTGAGGTAACTGCTCAACTGTGTGTTCCTGGAGCTGCTCTAAAGCCTCTGGACCAGCTGATCTTGGGTGGAAGCCCCCAGAACTCTTGAGCAAAGGAAATATCTTGCCCGTATAAGATGATTATCCCTAGTATCCTGAATGGTGGCAAAAGCTGACTTGCATGGTTTATGTCACCCTAAGCAACAGCCTGTTCATTTTTCTATGGCTGCCATTTCTGATAAGCTGGGGACACTTGATGTTAAGGCATTCCTATGACTGAGTCTGTGTTGAAGTGGTGGGCTCATGAGATCACCTAAAGGGTAGAGGGAGAAAAGGCGAGTCCCTTGCAGGCCTCATCTTCAAATTTCAGTTCAAAGGACAGAACCCAGGAAAAGAGGCCAGAGAAAGAGAAAGATGTTATCTCAGAAGCTGGATAGAGGGGACTTGAGCTGTAGCTCAGAGGTTGAAACATTGGCCTAGCAAGTATGAGGGCCTGAGTTCTGTCTCCCAACACACACACACACACACACACACACACACAGAGAGAGAGAGAGAGAGAGAGAGAGAGAGAGAGAGAGAGAGAGAGAGAGATAGATAATGGGGCATTGAGAAGGAAGGCACATGGGAACAATGAATATCAGCTTTTTCTGATTCAAGAGACTGTGGCCGTGGCTGGACAGCTGGCCCAGTATTAAGAGCACTGACTGCTCCTCCAGAGTTCCTGAGTTCAATGCCCAGAAACCACATGGTGGCTTACAACCATCTGTAGTGGGATCTGGCGCCCTCTTCTGGTGTGTCTGAAGAGAGCAACAGTGTACTCATACATTAAATAAATAAATAAATAAATAAATAAATAAATAAATAAATTTTTAAAAAACAGACAAAAAAGGAGACTGTGGCCTTTGTCAGCAGGGTGAACCTTTCAGGAGTGTCCTTTGAGGAGCAGTTCAGGGCCAGGCCACAGCAGGTCAGCAGGAGTGGAGGTGAGGGGTGGCCCCAAGATGTGAACAAAGTTCACAAATCTTAGCTAAGAGGAAGAGAAAGGGTTTCATGTGGTGTTCTGGGTCAAAGAGACTTGACCGCGGAGGATAGAACAGAGGAAAGAAGAGGCAATAGTATAGAAAGGCTATTTCCTGTGAGAGCCAAAAATGGCAGTTGGTCTTCTCCATGGTTCCCTGGCTTTCCTAAGCCATGCCTGTCAGATTCTGATCCCACTGGTCCTTACTGTGCACCCATGAGAAACAGCCGTGTATCTCGAGCTTCCCTCCACCAGCTGTATCCAGTCCTGGTTCCCTGGCATCTTGGCCTAGCATCTTGGCTGTTAATGCAAGACATCTTCCCAGCGGCAGCCTGCCTAACTCTCTGGTCCTCAAATGCAGCTGGGCCACTCTTCTCATAGGAAGGCTCAGGAAGGGACACAGCGCAGTGCCTATGAGACTTATGGCTGATAGCAGCTAGAGAATGAAGGAGAGAGTGGGTGGCGCTGTTATCAGAGGATGTGAGGCTGTGGAAGGGACGGCTTCTGGCGTTTTAGAGGGAGACAGTAAGGGAAACCTGAACTCTCCAGCTCAGACAGAATTCATTTCTCCTCTTCTCCACTATTACTGAAATTTCTAGAAGGATCATTTCCTGATGGCCAGTGATTGCCACCCAAGTCATATTTGAGTATCATCAGACAGCTGTCAAATGTACCTATGATGCCACCAATGGGCAAAGGGAGATCTGATACCATTTGTCTGAAGCCAAGTGATTGAAGACAAAATGCTCATGGCTAGCTTCCCAGAACTGAGATGGCCCAATAGCCTGGCGATTCTCTTGCTTAAAATGCACAACAAGTTGCTCATCAGGTCTACACTTACCTATGTCCCCATCGTTGCCACCATCCTTTTTGCGAGGAGGCCACTTGGCTACACCCAAAAGATCCTCATCAGTAACCTAAGACAAATCAGTCACTGAGAGAAAGCACTCAGCCAACGCAAGTTATTGTGAAGACTTTTGACATCTTCAGAAAACAGCATCAAAATACAGAGGTTCAAAACATGGAGCACAGTAAGCCTTGGGGATGAGGACAGGTGATCAGAGTTTGGGCAACAAGGGCCTTTTTAGTACTGTGTGTGGGGTTGGGGGTGGAATCCTTGCTGGTCTTGAGTTTTAGAGTCTGCCTCTTAACCCAGTGCAAGTAGAGACTAAGGAACAATAAAGAATGGACAGTTGGTGTGATGGTGTGTCACTATGGGTATAGGCTTTAAGACACTCATCCTAGTTGCCTGGAAGCTAGTATTCTGCTAGTAGCCTTCGGATGAAGATGTAGAACTCTCAGCTCCTCCAGCACCATGCCTGCCTGGATTTTGCCATGTTCCTGCCTTGATGATAATGAACTGAACCTCTGAACCTGTAAGCCAGCCCCAACTAAATGTTGTTCTTATAAGAGTTGCCTTGGTCATGGTATCTTCTCACAGCAGTAAAACCCTAATTAAGACAGTTGGCATTCAAATACAAGGGATGAGCCATCCAGTGCAGAGAACTCAAGGGACAGCCTATTTTCTATGGCAGTGTGAGCCTGTGGTTTTCCTTCGTAGGGAATATGGCCAGTATCCTTAGAAACATGGAAGTATGACCTGATTCTGTATGTTCTAGAAAGGGGCTGTGCTCTTTGGAACTCAGTGTGAAAGCATGGACAATGAACACCCAAGGGTGGGGTGCTGGACTCTCAGCAGATGCACAAAGTGCCTGGAAATACCTCCCTACGCCTATGCTGCATAGACGTTTAAAAGACTGCCAGTTAGCTGTGATGATGGCGCAGTCTGTATTACTGTGGGCATGGTTTCTCAAAGCCACAAGGTATGCTGATCCTGCCATGGTAATCAAAGAGCTAAATTTCTACACTAAGGAAATGGCTTAAAGAACTGTAGGAATCTGAGTGTGTGTCACTGGGAAACATTTCACCATGAGGCTGGGGGAGGGCCCTCCTATAATTTGTTGTATTTTAGGTTTTCCTCAAAAGCCTATGTTTTTTTTAATCAGATATTTATTTTTATAACTACATTTATCTTCTTTCTTTTTTGCATCTTGACCATAGTTGCTTCTCTCTTCTCTCCCGAAGTCTTTCCTCTGTCCCCACGTCTCATCACTCCTCTGTTTCTCTTCAGAAAAAGGACAGGCCTCCCATGGATAGCAACCAAACATGGCATAGCAAGTTACAGTAAGACTAGGCACCTCCCCTTTCTCCTTGTATTGAGGTTAGACCAGCCAACCCAATAGGAGGAAAGGGTCTCTAAAGCAGACGAAAGAGTCAGAGGCAGTCCCTGCTCCCACTGTTAGGAGTCCTATGAGAAGACCAAGACGGTCTCATGCAGGCTCCCTGATTGGTGGTCCAGTCTTTGTGAGCCCCTATAAGCCAAAGTTGGTTGATTCTGAGGGTCTTCTTGTGGTGTTTTTGACCCCTCTGAAAGCCCAGATCTTAAACTCACCCTGGGAAGGTGAAGAACCTAGAGAGATGGACTCTAAAGGTCACTAAGGGAGTGAACGTGAAGGTGACTGACCCACTGGGACCAGCAGCCTTCCCCACGGGCTATCTTGACAAGGGCTCAAAATCAGCAGACCTAACTGGCCATGGACCAAAGCCTAAGGTGTGAGCCAAAATGAACCTTTTCATCTTAAAAAAAAAATCAATGGCCTCAAGTATTTTGTTATGGAATCAAAAGGCTGCCGAAGTCACTACTCAGTTCTGTTGATTCTTCTCCATCCCTGAAGTCTTTCCTAAGAGTTTAGTTGTCACTGAAAGGAGAAATGGATGGGAGACATTCCAGGGACTCTGGAGAGGAAATAGGATCACTCCTGAGAGACTTCTAACTGTACACCACCACCCCCAAAGCCCTGGGTGAAGAAAAGGCCCAGGTCCACATGGAGAGGGGGTCCCGTGTGAGCGTTCTTGTGAGCCCGCCAGTTGGACAGGCGACCTCCACTTACCATGTTCCATTCCCGGCCTTCAGCTAGAACTTTCTTTTCAACCTCCAGCTGCCGTAGGATGGTCTTCTGAAGCAGGATGGGGTTGGCTCCCTTCACCACGGCCACCAGTTCTCCTCTCTGGAATGTGACAGGCCACGTGAAATCCTCCTCACAGCTGGTCATCACTTTCAGGAGGCTGTGCCTCTGGTCAAGGTCCATCAACCCTAGGCCCACATCCTCCGCCCTCACCCCAGCTGCTAGTTGCTGAGGCCCATCCCAGGTGAGGCCCTCAATTTAGCTCTTAGCTCTTCAAACGATTTCTCCCTGATCTCCACCTTCTCCCTGACGTCTCTCTTGTCAAAGCTCCCTTCAGGGCAGCCAGGAGTTAGTTAAGGGAGGAACAATCCACAGAGGATTGTGTGGCTAAATGTGACTTATAGGTGGCTTATTAACAAATATTTGTTGAGCTCTTACTATACCGAGCACTCAGGGTGAGGCACAGAATATAACCGCTAACCTTAGAAAGACACAACACCTCAGTGAATGTGCAGTGGCGTGGTCACTCCAAACACATTAAACAATGACTGCAGTAATAGGGGACTCTGTCTGAAGCTCACGAACATGAATGTGGAAGAAGGAATTCACAGTGTGGGCTGTGGTAGTCAGGGAAGACTTTTTCACAGTGGTCGTGCTCAGTGTGCACCTGAGTTTTCGGCTCTTGCTTTCTCTATGTACATCACTGAGAAATGAGTCTGAAGAGAAGCTCCTGTACGGTGGCCCTGATTCCATCTCTCTCCATCCCTCTGTGAACTGCCATGGGTTGGAGACTGTGGCCTGAATCCCCACAGATGATTGTTGTTTTAACCACCATTGGCCTAAGCAATCAAATGGCTTTGATCACGAGTGTGCTCCATGACAGCTCTGAGGGCAGCGTGGCTGGATGGACATGACCGTCTCCTTCCTGCCCAACATTCTTTCTCCCGCCAACCACAGCCATATAGCCATCCCAGAAGCTGGGTCTCCCTCCTGAAAGACAAAGCTCAGGTGGTATCTTAGCCCAAGTTGTTAATGTGGGGCTGGCAAGATGGCTCAGTAGGTAAAGATGCTTCTCACCAAGGGCGATGATTCGAGTTCCATCATCCCCAGGACCCACGTGGTAGGAGGAGAGAACCAGCTGTCATCTGATCTGCACATGAGTGCTGTAGCACACGTGCGTGCACACACACACACACAGGAAAGATAAATAGAAATCTAACAAATAATTAAAATAAGTCTCTAGTGTGTGGCACTCATGGTGCAGATGCTAAGAGATGAACTAAATCACCCAGCTCTGGCTGTCAGGGGTCCTGGAAGAGTGGACCCTGGTTTCCCTGACTACCATGAGTAGGCAGGGCTGAGTCTGAATCAGCAAATCCACCAGTTGCTGCCTGGGTCTGGCCGGCAGCCTCAACCTGAGAACAAAGGAATGCAACTGTAGGCACTAAGAAACAGGAGCTGGTCATGGATGGCACATCCAAAGACATCCACGTCACCTGTCACCACAGAATCTTTTGGTTCCCTGGGAGCTTTCTTGCTTTTTCATACTGTGGTTATCTAGGCAAGCACATAGCTTCTCCCTATATAATGTATTCATTTCCACTAAAAGTTCCCCTCGGCAGAGAAGAGAAATCTCGAAACCGTGCTCTGAGAGTAGAGCTACAATCTAGGGTGTCCATCAGCCAAGCCAAACGTGCATTCTAGGACATGTGTGTCCTTTGCCATGCACAGTCACCTAGGAGGGCTGTCCAGCCACCAGCAGCCACCATGGAGCTGAGGGTTTCATCTCCTGTGGAACAGGGCCCACAGGCAGGAACGAGCACATCTGTGCTTGCCCATGTCCTAGGGAAGTTCTTCATGAACAGAGTGAGTCAGTTGGCTGAGGCCCCATGGTGGCTCCTGAGACCTGATTCGTCTATCCGAACCCCAGTGATCCACAGTCAAAAAACTGTTCTGTATCTGAGAAGATACTTACTGCATAAAACAGAAAGGTTGGCTCGCACTTCCCTCGGTACTTTTCCAGAACATCAAGGCAGTCTGCCTCTGCCTGAAGAGAGCAAGCTGTCAGTGGGCACCCTAGGTGCAGCTAGTGCAGGGTCATAGCAATGCCATGCCCTCCCCCCACGATGCATCTCCCAAATGAAGCCTTGTCAACACACTGGTGACAGCTGTGCCAGCGCATTGGCTTGAACAGTCACATGAGAAGGAAACGAGCTGCTTTGGCTCCCCATCCAACTACTGGACTGGTCCAGGGAACCCCACTATCTGACATCCTCCTGTGGTTGTGCCTGAGGGTCCTCAGACATCCCCTTCATTGTCTATGGTACTTGGAGTCTGACCTCCTGAGAGATTAGCATAAGCCTTGTTGGCTTCTGTTCTCTTTAGAGTCTATGAAGCTCACCATCCACCAGTGTGCAGGGTGTCAGTGGGGTCTCTCTCACATCTCCATAGAATTCCCTTTTCTGTACTTTAGGCAAACATTTGCTCAAACATTCCCTTTATGACCTAGAAGACAGAAGTCTTGAAACTCTGGGCTCTGGAAGTAACATTCTGACCAAAGTTCTCTCACTAACCAAGATGGATATGCTGATGCATCTGAGTGTCATGTTTTTGTACAGTTTGGTGGTGAGGTTGACTGGAGACTACATGACACAGTAGTGACAGCTTGTGCCTTTATATCTGAAAGGCAGCGTGTGCATCCTGGCCCTTGCTTCTTCCATGGTTAATTTGTTATGCTGTTGTGTGACTTTTTTTGCTGAGAAGGAATCTTACCGAGGCAAAATGGAGAAGGTCCATACCAACCTCAATCTTCATCTTCTGGAAGAGGCTAACCACAGGTTTGCAGGGTCCACACCAGCCCTGGTAGACGTCCACAACTGCCGGAGGCAAGGAATGACAATGCTCACCAGACAGCCACATCCATGCACTATGCTCTCCTCCCTCCACCCCTGCAATGGACATGCTTGTGGGCTGGGTGTAAGCCTCGTGGATTAGGACTGGACACGAAACATAACCCTCCCTCATCCCAGCTCAGGAATTTGGATCTGAAATATAGTGAATATAAGTGGGCATGGTGGCTCACAACTGTAATCTCAACTCTTGGGGGACAGAGGCAGGAAGATTGGGTGTTCAAGACCATCCTCAACTACAAGCGAGTTTGTTTTACATGAGAACCTGTCTAAAAGTAGAAGAGGGTGGGATGGGGAAGGAACAGCTGAAGTGAGTACAGGTGGAAGAAGAGACATGTTTTAAGGTGATCCTTTTACCTTTCGGGGATCAGGCCTGATGCAAAGTGTTACTCGATGAGTATCTGAAGGGAACACAGATTACTCCAAAGTAGGTCAGTGTAGATGACCAGTAGCCTCCAGGTGACTCTTATCCACTGATAACAAATGTGGCTTTCTCCTGACGAATTAAAAGCCACTTGTTCTCATGCCACTCAGATGGCACAGTGGTCAAGAGCACTTGCTGCTCTTGCAGAGATCCAGGTTCTGATCCCAGCTAACAGTTACCTGTAACTCCAGTTCCAGATCAGACACCCTCTTCTAGTCTCTATGCCCACTGCATATACATGGTGCTCTTACATAATATGGTCAAAACACTCATACACATAAGTATTTTAAATAAAAAATTTAAAGCTTCTTGCTTTGGGTGAAGCAGCATTCATTTACTTGTAAAGTCAACATCTTTCTCCTAAGAGGTGACCTCCAGAGGGAAATTTGGATTTCTTTCATGCTGTCCATTTTAGTGGGTGTTGGAGCTGGGTTTGCTGGATCACTCTTTCCCCCCATGTGACTGAAGCAAACTGTGAAGAAGCTGCACAGATTGAGTCAACTCATATGGACCAGAACCATACAGGACCTGGCCTGTGCGATCAGAGGGAAGCAGCAAGTAGCAGCCTGTGGTGGTCACATTGTAGAGGAGGGATATTTACCAGAAGACCGCAAGACTCAGAAGTCTGTGCCTAATCCCAGAAACTAGCAACCCTTTTCAGCAGTTAGAGTAGCACTGCCATGGGGAGACTGCGAAGAGCCCCTAGGAATGACCTCTTAATTAATTAATTAATTAATTCTCTCTGTGATTTATTTATTTATTTATTTAAGGTATATGAGCGCTCTATCTACATATATACCTGCATGCCAGAAGAGGGCATCGGATCCCACTACAGATGGTTGTGAGCCATCATGTGATTGCTGGGAGTTGAACTCTGGACTTCTGAGAGAGCAGCCAATGCTCTTAACCACTGAGCCATCTCTCCAGTCTCAGGTCTCTTTATCCTATAAGTTTCCACATTTGGCTTTTAAAGGAGCCATGCTAAAACATTGCTCAGCAGAGCCAAGTTTTAAGCCAGAACTCTGACACCATAACCTGAGTTGCTTTCAGCTGCTTCTGAAAATGGGCAGTGGTGGTTAGTCTGGCAGAGTAAAATAAGTTTGCAGAAAATGAGACTCAAGCTGGGTCTGGGAGGGATGAGGAGGCCATACACAAGAATGGCAATGGAGATCGAAGGAAGAAAAGGAGGCATCTCAACACCTTCAAAGGAATGAAAACAACTCAGTGTGCAGGGTGCGGGACTTCTCTTCTGAGACACATGGAGGAAGCTGGGGAGTAGTTGGCGAGCAAGAAGAAGGCGTACTTGATTCTAAACAGACTGCATTTCCAGTACCAATTAGAAAACCTAGGACGAGAGCTCACAAAGGCCCTGAGACGCTGGAGGGAAGGGGGTTTGAGCCTCCTTGTCATCTGTTCCGAGACCAAGGCTCTTCTTTGAGAACAAGACCTCACAACTGACAGAAATTTGGGTTCCAACACACCACAGGGAAAATTGCACTTGGACCGAGGAAGGGAAATGTCTCCGAAGGCAGAGGATGCTGAGAACAGCTTGACTGAGGAAGGGAAGCTCAAGACCCAGAGGAAAAGATATGGGGACCCAATTAAAGTCTCTGCAGTGTCTGTACTGATGCCTCCTGCTGGCTTCGGTCTTGTCCATACCTTCTCCTGGATTCTCATCCTCTTTTTCTCCTTGGCTCTGGGAAGAGTGGTGAGGACAAAGGTTGACTGAGTGTCACGGAAGGTGTAGGGAGTGGGGGTGTGAGACGCTGGGGAGGAAGAGCATGAGATTTCACTCAGACAGACAGGAAGCAAATCCGAGGGCACTCAGGAGGCTGATGATTGTGTGTAAATCTGAAGGCAGGTTGGAAAGAGCAGCAGCAGATGAGGATGCTAGTGTGGGCGCCTTTGGAAACAAGTTTCTACTGGCTTCAGAAAGAAGGTAGAAGGCCATTCTCTCTCATCTCCTCCAGTCCTGCGTGTGTGTGTGTGTGTGTGTGTGTGTGTGTGTGTGTTCATTCCTCTAACTTATCTAATGAGAGGTCTTAGAAGATCTTTCCACTTTTGAACTACTGAAAGGAGGCTTGGCATAGTCAATGCTCAGGAAATATTAGCCATGGTCACATAAGCACCCATCGGGGCAGCTGACACACAGCAGAGTCTCAAAAAAAAAAAAAAAAGAATTACATGATGCTTGTTCTTTCACCATTGGTAAAAATGTAATAATTCATTTCACCCTGGAGCTGTATTTACCTTCCTAGACTAGACACATGGGTACAACTGTTAGCTCTTGGCACCATCAAAAGGGTTCATAGTCCCTTGACTGGAGTTTATGTCAACATACACACAGACACGCACACTGGATCAATGGAACTAGCATTATTTGGTATCCATTTGGCCCCAGGCTTGGGTGAGTCTGCTACAGATGCCAGATAGAAATGTTAATACTGTTGTATTAGAGTCTGGGGTGACAGACAGAGTATGCCAAACTGGAAATATGGTGGGGACCTTGACAGAGCCTTAGGGGGCTCCCATGAAGAGAAAAGTGGAGGTGAGGAAAGATTTCACATAGTTAGGCTACTTTTGAGGTGAACCTTGGAATGAGAACTGTGATTGTCCATAGAGTAGAAGAACATAGAAACAGAGGGAAAACCTAGTACGTGCTCTGGAAAGCCATCTGAGTTCAGGACACATCTCAGGAAACAGTGAAGGAAAGGGTTGGAGCACTGTGGGAATTTCAAGAGAGGGAGCACTGTTGAATGCTGATGAGATATGTAGATAGAGGAGGATAACTGGATGCAGAGTTACCTGGAGAAGAGGAGAACATGGTCATGGGTAGGAGAGCATGGTCATGGGTAGGAGAGCATGATCAATTCCAAGACTCTGGCCTCCTGGTATGCACACCATCATGTCTACCGCAGCCCTTGTGAGTGGGCTGGATCTCATGATGGGCTTCTAATAAGCACAGTAGAGTATGAAGGTGACTTCTAAGTTAACAAAGGCTGACTTGCAGTGATGGTCTCTCAGTGCCCAAGTCTAGAGCAAGCAAGTTACCAAGATGTGAAAAGCCTCACACAGAAACCAATGGCAAGGAATTACGTCTCTGGCCAACAGCCAGTGAGGACGTGAACCCTGCTGATAACCACCGAGTGAGCTTGATCCACCACCTGCCATATTAAAAGAGCTTGGAAGTCTGCCCCAAAGCGAAAATCTATCTGTGACACATAAACAACCTTGGTAAAGCCTCTGGGGCCAGAGACACCCTGCTGGACTGCACTTCATCTAAGAGCTGCAGATACTGGAAGGTAGCCCATGTTAAAGCCACTATTACTTGGGTAGAGTGTTACCCAGCAGTGGTAACTAATATAAAGATAGCTGTGGACAATGATTGTGCAGTCCCTGGTTGGTTCCAGTCTCTGTGATGTCTTCATCCTGGGAGTTCCAGGAAAGCCCATTTTCCTTCCAAAACATTCTCCTTTTGTGCATCAGATCATTAAGATTCTCTGTGCCTGGTCATCCAACTGAGTACAGCAATCAGCTCAAAAACAAGAGAACCCTGTTACCTGACAGTACTGACTCATTCACTGAGTTGAGTTTACTGATGTCCAACTACGTGAAGTACAACGATACCTGGTATTCTCAGGGGCTCCGCTTCAAGACACCAGTGGGCAATAGAAGCTGGATCGGACTGGAGCTGATTTCAAGGTCTGAGACAGCCAGTTTGATAACTGGTTTCTAAGAGAATAATGAGCAAGTGATATGTACAACATTGGGAGGGCAGGAAATTTCAGCACTTCTCAGAATGCTGTGTAATTGTAAAATGATGAACTTATACTTTTGGAATTTTCCATGGGACTGCACAGGTAACTGCACCGGAGAGTAAAAACACAGAGAAGGCACTGTGCACACAGACACAAAGAAGTCAGCTGGTTCCTTTTCTGTTTGTACATTTTGAAACAAAGTCACCGTAGCCCAAGCTACCCTCAGACTTGCCATGAACCTTGAACTCTGGTTGTCTGCTTCCAGCTCCCAGACGCTGGGGTTACAGAAGTATGCCACCATCCCTGGCTAATGCAGCACTATAGACTGAGACCCAGGCTTACGACACTCATGGTAGCCCCTTCTGCACATGCATCATTGTGTGGTTTCAAAAAGAATGGCTCAGGGGAAATGGTTTCATTTCAAATCAAATCACCAGTCAGTCCTTTGGAGCCAAGCATTTCCTCCCAAAGCTCCTGGGTTTTGATGTTGACCTGCAGCCAGAGAGAAGCAAAAGCATTGTCAGTAGGGGCAGAGATGGCCACCTCTCTCCTCTCTCTGTGTCTCTCTGTGTCTCTCTGTGTCTCTCTGTGAGTTCTCTCTCTCTCTCCCTCCCTCCCTCCCTCCTTCCCTCCCCCCCTCTCTCTTTCTCTCTCAGCAATATTCCCAAATGCAGTTCTAAATGTCTTCTGTTAGCAATCTTCTTTCTTTCTTCCTCCCCCCCTTATATGACAGGAAAAGTAATTAACCTACAAACACTGTGTGCCATTCTCAGACATTAAAAAGTGTTCTGTGTATTTGTGCAGGAATCATAGAGGAGGTTGCTTTGTGTTATTAAAAGAAGCAGCAGTGCAGTGCAGGCTCCTTTTGTAGTTACGTTCAGTCACTATCAGAAATTATGGAGTTTTCGCTATCCACTCACATTTGTCTTATTTATAAAGACTTCTGGTATATATTAGATATGACATACAAGGAGATACGAATATTATTATCCCTCTACACACACATACACACACACACACACACACACACACCCCATGCCCCATGGTTTCTGGAATGTTTCTTTTGTATAGTTATATGGGATGAGCAGGTAGGGTATTTTTGCTTGTTTATTTTTGTTTTCTTTCTTTCTGTTTTTAATTTTTATGTATATGAATACACTAATCTTCAGACACACCAGAAGAAGGCATTGGATCCCATTACAGATGGTTGTGAACCATCATGTGGTTGCTGGGAATTGAACTCAGGACCTCTGGAAGAGCAGTCAGTGCTCTTAACCACTGAGCCATCTCTCCAGCCCCTCTTTCGTTTTTTCAAGTCAGAGTTTCTCTGTGTAACAGTCCTGACTGTCCTGGAACTCATTCTGTAGCTGGCCTCGAACTCACAGAAATCTGCCTGCCTCTGCCTCCAAAGTGCTGGGATTAAAGGCGTGCGCCGCCACCACCACTTGGTACTCGCCAGCTGTTTTATTTCTATCACTTGACTCTTTGGAGAGGGTTTGGCAGTTCCTCTGTGGACTGACCCGCAGTCCAGCATGCCTGTTTTCTGCTGCTTTGGCTCCTGTGGTGTAGCCCTGGGTTGGTTTGCATGTTAGAGAAGCCGCAGAGATTTGCCCTCATTACAGCCAATCAAGTGATACACTGTTTCCAGCTGCCCATTAGAGACCACACTGGCTTGACCACTCATGGAAGTCAGCCAGGCTCCTCCACTAGACAGTGACTTTCTTGTTCCTTCTAATTAACATGTTTCCATAGGGAGTGTTGCAGTTTCTCAGTGAGATGCATTCCATAGGCCCCTGCATTTGAACACATGCTCTCCAGCCAATGGTGGCATTGTAGCAAGTTCTGGGGCCCTTACAACATCGTACAAAGTTGGCACATATAAGCCAGTCCAGATAGGCATTGAAGTTATACAGCTCAACACCAACTTCCAGAACTGTCTCAGTTTCCTGTCTGCCCAGATGTAACAAGCCAAGTTGCAAGCTTTCCCTGCCAAAGATGGAGCCATTAACTGCCAGTCATCTCTGCTATCTATCCCCTGAAGAGTCAACCCCCCCCAAAAAAAAAACCCATCTCTCTTGAGTAGCTTCTGTCTGGTATTTTGCCACATCAAAGAGAAATATAACAGATATAGGGCATTGGATTGACATTATTCAATTGAAAAGATCATGAAAATTACAGCTTGCTCTTCTTTAAAGGTTTTAAAAAAGATTTATTTATTTTTATTTTCTGTGTATGGGTGTTTGGCTTCCAAATCTGTCTGTGCACTTTTTGCTTGCCTGGTGCTGAGAAGGCCAGAAGAGGGTGTTGGATCCCCTGAAACTGGAGTTACAGAAGGCTGTGAGCTACTATCTGGGTGGTGAGAATTGAACCCAGCTCCTCTGGAAGAGCAACCAGTGCTCTTAACCACTGAGCCATCTCTCCAACCCCCTACAACTTGTTCTTGATAAAAATATGTAAAGGTCTATGTTAGGATGTATTACCCACCAATTATGGCAGGAAACTATACAAGGTTTACAGATCTTCTACTATAGTTCTCTATTTTAAAGGAATCTCTCTCTCTCTCTCTCTCTCTCTCTCTCTCTCTCTCTCTCTCTCAGCAGATGGGAGCACTTACTTTGGGTACTGGGTTATACTCAGAGCTCTGAGGAATAATACAAAGCACTACTAATAAGTATTACTTCCCCCCCACACACACACACACCAGGGACCTATGGCATTAAAGAATGAACTGAGAAGCCCACAGGCCTGTTATTGTGAGAGACATCGAGAACATGCATGCAGGCGGCTTGGAACTGTCCAGAATCTCATCCATAACTCTGCAGTTCATGTCTTACTCTACCGGCTTCTGCACAGAGCTCAGAGGTTGAGGAAGTGGTTTCCACAACAGTCATGGGGGAACCCAATCCTCAGAATCTAACACAGACGATCCCCCACACTCAAGTCCTAGTATGTCAACGCTGCATGACTCTTTGGATATTCACCAGTCTCACTTCATGGGTGAGCTACAGAGAGGGACCCCGGCTCAAAACCAATGAGGGAGGGGGAGGAGGAGGAAAGATCTGCCTTGTCCTATGTGCATGTGAAGTAAAGCACTCTACGCAGCAAACGCTCATCATACAACACGTCTCAAACCACAGTGTGAACAGAACAGTGCCGGGAAACTGGTCTCCACAGAGCACACAGATGTATGCCCAAATCCAAAGAAGCTGTATATATCCTGTACACTTTCTGCAATTACTATCCAACAGAAAATAAGCTTGCTTCATCTTCTCTCGGGTTTGTGGTTTTATACTAATGTCCACTTGAGTCTTACAGTTGGTTGCAAAGGCCCATTAAGAGCTTGTGCCTTGGTCGGGATATTTATTATAAAAAGTTGCCATTATTGGGTGCTCCAGATAATTTATTTCTACTTTATCACAGAAGGGTTGGGCACTTGGGCTCCCAAACACTGTCTCACACTGCTAGTAAGTGGAAAGTCATCTTGATCCTGCACCCCACTTCCGCACCACCCTCTCAAATAAGTGCCAATAGCTAACGCCTCACGAGGCTTACCTGCAGGGCAATTTCCTTCTTCCTGTTTCCCATCGTTCTGCAAAGAAACCAAACTATTACCTGGGGAATGAGCAAAGAATGAGCAAGGTAGCTGCCTCACAACTTCTGGGCAAACCAAAGAGCCTCCAACTCACTCTGCAGCGTCTTTGTCGTCTTGGCAACCCCGCACCCAACCCTCCGCCGCCAGTGGGCAGCTCTCATTGGTCGAAGGGAGTGTCGGTCTGGAGGACACTAAGGTAAAGATCCCACCCTTCCGTGCTTGGTGCGGCTCATTCCAGCCTCCTTCCTGCTTGTCTGCCAGAGTTGGTGTGCAGCTTTCCATCCCTGAAATCCTTGAAGTAGTGCCTCGCGGGAGATGGCTTTTCAGGAACATAAGAGCTGTCTTTTAAGTCTGCAAGTAATTGTGAATTCAGAATTAACTTCGAAAGTCAAGTTCACATATTCCCAAGAGGTACAGATAGTGATTATTAATCCAAGCATATCAATAGTCTGATTTGATTAAAAGGCCATTAAAAGACAGAGACAGAGGATGTGTGGCTGAAGAGATGATTCAGAGGTTATGAGCACGTACTGTCTCACAGAGGACCAGGGTTCAATTCCCAGAACTCATGAAGTGGCTGACAGTCCTAGCTCCAGGGGATCGTAAGTCTCTTCTGCCTTCCTCATTTTCTTGGCACCATACATGGTACACATACATATATCTAGGGAGAACATACACATAATATAAAACAAACAAATCTAAAAATCAGAATTTAACTGTACTGTTTGAATCATGTCTCCCCACTCCCAAATCCGTCACTTTGAACTACCATGCTTTTTATGCCGTTATTTAAGGAATGGGGGGGGGGAATTTATTTTTATACGTATGTTTTGTCTGCAATATGTCTAGTGCTCAAGGATGGCCAGATCCTGTGGAACTGGAGCTACTGAGCTGTCATATGGGGTGCTGAACTGATCCCTGGGTCCTCTGAAAAAACAGACAGTGCTCTTAACAACTAAAGTATCTCTCCAGCCCTTGGAACTTGGTTTTTTTTTTTTTTTTTTAATATATGATAATATTAGTCAGTGATATTGTTCTGTCCAAAACCAAATCTCTGGAAAACATACCTTCTAATTAGACTTATGCTAAGGAATGCGTGTATTATTTTGCTTTGTTTTAATGCAAAAATGTCAAGCTTTAGTCTGAAAGATTAACTTTCTCCTGCAAGTCATATTCTTTGCCACAAGGTGGTGGTTTGCTCAAAAGAATCACAGCTGAGGCCCAAATTAGCAGCTGCCCCTTCATCAAGCCACCCAGAGCTGACAGAACGGTGTGGAACTAGAATGGAGAACGGGGCCAGGTGGTTCTTCTCCCACTGAGACCACAAGACAGCGGAGTTAGGGGATTGGATTCCATAGACAGAGAACAGCTTTAGAGATAGATATCCCCTTCCTGTTGTTTGGGACACACATGAAGACCCAGCTGCACATCTCCTACATATGTGGGGAGCTGGGGAGTGGTTAGGTCCAGCCTGTGTATGTTCTTTGGTTGGTAGTTCAGTCTCTGAGAGACCTCAAGGGTCCAGGTTAGTTGATTCTGTTGGTCTTAATATGGAGTTCCTATCCCCTAAGGGGCTCCCAACCCTTCCCCCAACTCCTCAATGTGCCAGTGTGGGGGATATGGGGTGGGGTGGTCTCCACTCTCTCAGAAGAGAAAGGGATGGGGAGGAGAGAGAGACTGTGGAAAGAAAGGACTGGGTACTGGGGGCAGGACAGAGATTGTGATGTAAAGTGAGTTTTTAAAAAATGGAAAAAGCCAGCAGTGGTTGCACACCCCTTTAATCCCATCACTCTGGAGGTAGAGGCAGGTGGACCTCTGAGCATTCAAGGGCAACCTGGTCTACAAAGCAAGTTCCGTAACAGTCAGAGCTACACAGAGAAACCCCATCTCAAAAAGCCAAAAGGAGGAGGAGAAGGAGAAAGAAGAGGAGGAGAAAGAGGAGAAGGAAAAAAGAAGAAGGAGGAGGAGGAGGAGGAGGAGGAGGAGGAGGAGGAGGAGGAGGAGGAGAAGGAAGAGGAGGAAGAGGAGGAAGAGGAGGAGGAGACTAAATCTTTTCTGGTCAGGTGGCTGGCTCCCATTTCTGCTTTCTTCCCCTCTCTAAGTCTGAAAAAGGGGCAGGCAGCCTTCTTCATCCTTGGTTTCTGAGTTTTAATGAGGAGTATAATTCCTGACATCCTGGGTGCTGTGGAAAAGACCATCCTTTGCATCTCTGGACACTAACAGCAGTGTTGCCACTGCTGTTGGAGTCATGTCCTCTTCCACAGAGGGAAATGGTGCTGGATAGCAGCTCCAGGCAAGGACTGCAGTGGTGCCCCTCCCACATCCCTTGTATCCCGAGGGAGCTATTTGATAAATTTTCCCCAGTCAGATTGGAAGAGGTGAGTGGCACTCTTTTCTTTCATTATGAAGCCCAGGCTGGCCTTCATTTGTGATTCTCCATGGTGCTGGGATCACAGGTATAAACCACCCTAGCTTGATGAACTACAATTTACCAGAATTGTATGCCATATTCACCGCTTGGTTTTGTCCTAACAAATCTTTGCCTGCCCACAGGTCATTGCTATTATCGTTTTCTACAAGTTACACAAAGCTCTAATTCTTGGAATTTTAAGAAAAAAATATAATGAAAGTAAGCATTACAAAGTTACCTCTAGAGGCCTTTCGGGGCTGGAGGGATGACTCAATGGTTTAGAACACTTGCTGCTTTTGCAGAGGACCTGAGTTCAGTTCCTGGCACCCACAAGGTGGCTCCCAACTGCCTGAAACTCTACTTTCAGGAGATTCCATGGCCTCTTCTGATCACAGCACACATGTGGGCACATCCATATACTCAGGTGCACACAGGTACTACATAACCAGAAAGGGTTACTTCTCCGTTTAGGCATACAGTTAGTTCCCTGTCCCTTAAGTTTTCTTCTGTTGCTCAGGCCGGTGGAACTTAGGAGTTCAAATAACCCTTTAGCCTCCCAAATGGCTGTCTTTCTGAGTACACAGGACTCTGTCTAATTAATTTCAGGTTTTACTCTGATTCTTGTTTTTTTACTGTAGTTGTAGCAAATAGCACAGAGGAATTTTTTTGTGTGCTCTGCCCGGGGTTTCTCTCAATGGTAACAATTTTTAAAAATATAATACAGTATCATAAAGAGACTAGTGATGGTGATACAATTTACTCACCTCAAATAGCCTGGGTACTAGTTGCTGCTCTCTGTCTGTCTCTCCATCTCTCTGTCTCTCTCTCTCTCTCTGCCTCTCTCCCTCTCTGTTTCTGTGTGTGTCATATAAATATTTTATAAATTGCACAAGTTGGTGTATTCACTGCTATTCAGTATTCTGAACATAACAAACACTATGCTGCCCTTTATAGCTGTGCCCACCTTCTTCCTGGATCTCTCCTCAGCCCTACTGGTAGCCTGTATTTAAACTTTTGTCATTTGAAAAAAATTACATAAAAGTTATATAAATGGTTGGGTGGTGATGGCACATGCCTTTAATCCCAGCACTTGGGAGGCAAAGGCAGGCGGATTTCTAAGTTCGAGGCCAGCCTGGTCTACAGAGTGAGTTCCAGGACAGCCAGGGCTGCACAGAGAAACCCTGTCTCGAAAAACAAAACGAAAGTTATATAAATGATATCAAACAATATGTAATCTTTTGGGGGCCAGCTTGTTCATCTGGTCTAATTCCCTTGGAATTTGAAATTCCCCTGGCCAGCATCCCAGTTGTGTGTATTCATCATTTAATTCTTCTGCATGGCTGTGCATTCCACAGTCTTGGAGCACCATACTTTGTTTCAAACTAAGTTTTGTGTGGGATGTGAGGGAAGGGTCAAGGCTTATCCTCCCACTTATATTTCTGGCTGTGTGAGCTGATGTTGAGAAGGGTTAACGTTTATTTCACTGAATTGCTTTCTCTTTTGAAATTTTCTCAAGAAAATTTGACTGGCTAAGCCAGCCATGGAGGCACACACTTTTAATTCCTAGCACTGAAGAGGCAGAGGTAGTTGGCTGTCTATCAGATCCAGGTAAGCTTGATCTACATAGCAAGTTTCGGGCCAGCTAGGATCATAAAGTGTTTAAAAAACAAAAATCCACTGCTGGGTGTGGTGGCACACTTGGGCAGGGGGCAGGGGGCAGGGGACAGGGGGCAGGGGGCAGGGGGCAGGGGGGAGATCTCTGTGAGTTTGAAGCCAGCCTGGTCTATAAAGCAAGTCCAGGACAGTCAGGGCTGGTTACACTAAGAAACCCTGTCTAGAAAAACCACCAAAAAAAAAAAAATCCATTGATTATACTAGTGTGTGTGTTTGTTTGGACTTTGTTGTTATTGCTGTTATCAATCATTAGGTAACAATCAAGATTATCTTAAAATCACATAATCAAAGTAGTTCAATTTTATTTTATCTTTTAGCTTAATATACAAAGCAGTATGTTAATTATAGTATTTTTCATATATGTTGTTTTCCTTTTCAACATCCCTTTGGTTATTTTTAATTACTTTGCTTTTCGTATAAACTTCAGAGTCAGCTGGCTAATGTTTTTTGGAAAATTCTGTTAAATTTGAGTAGAATTGTGCTCAAATAGGATTAGCTCAGGGAGAACTGGCATTTTATTGATAGTGATTCACCAAAGCTGCAAACAAGATCATCTTTTTATTTCTTCTTCCCAGTGCTGGGGATAGAACCCAGGGTCTTGGGCATCTAGATCAGGCTAAGTCATCAGACTTCTGTTTTTCTTTTATTTCAACAATGTCTTCTAGTTGTTGAAAAATCAAAAGTCATTTGCATTTTGTGTCCCTCTACATTACTATTGAAATATTTTATTTATTTTTAAAGAGATTTCTTTTTAATTACGTATATTGGGGTAGTGTCTGTGGAGACCAGAAGACCCAGCTTCCCCCACCGCCATCCCCACCCCCTGGCCGAGAAGCTGGAGCTGAGAACTGGACTCAGGTACTCTGAAAAAAACATCCAGTACTCTCAACCAATGAGCCATCTTTCCAGCTCTGAACTATTTTGTTAACTTCATTTTTCAGTTACTTGCTGCCAGAACATGGAGATGCATTCATTTGTTTTGCATACCGACTGCTCTTCTGAGATCTTGCTAAATTTACTACTGATTGCTAGTAGTTTTAAGCAACACGTTTATTTATTCTTTGACAATTTCATACATTTACAGAATGTATAAATCATATACATTTTTATCATATCATCCATGATTACCTACCTGCAGCCTAGTGCTCCTAGCTTGTCTTGTTCCCACTTGCTGTTATTAATAAACTCATTAGTCTAATTAGCACGCTCCATATACAGGATTTCATTGGTGGTTGCTGGGTGACTTTTGTTGCTCCCGTTGTTTGAGATAGGGTTTCACTATGTAGATCAGGCTGACCCTGAACTCATAGAGTCTGTCAGCCTCTGCCTTCTTCCTCCCAGAGCTGGGATTAAAGGCATCTGATACCTGGACTGAGATGACTTTGCCACCCATAAAATATCTCTCTGAGCCTGACAACCTATGTCCATTGGACTGTATTTTCCTCAAACTGCAAAGTTAGTTAGCATTACGTCAAAGTGTTGAGTCCTGCTGGGACTTCCTAGGGCATTTTCTACCGGAGCCTTAGGTTGCCATTGAGACCAGAGCTAAAGAGCCCTGTGCTACCCACAGTCCTGGCTTCTTGAACATTAGAGAGGCAAAGAGCTGTCCTATGAGCTGTATGCCTTCTAACCCACTGGCATATATTTTCCTAACAACCTCTCATGTTTGACATGCTGTGCAAACAGAAGTGCTGAATGTCTTTCTTCCCGATTATCTTTTCAGGAATGCTCTACAGCCTTGAAAGATAGAATGCTTTTCTAGAGCGAAGCAAAGGTTTGCTTTATAACCTTGGAAGGGAGAGATATGCCATCTTCTCTAGGAGCACGTTTATTCTCTATGTAGGAACATTAGTTTACTGGAACTAGAATTCCTATCCTGTGACACACCCCAGCCCCCTTTTCATGATCCTGTGGTGAACTGAGGAGATTTGGCAACCTTGGTACTGTTTTTGTTTTGACTAATAAATTCTTCTTCGTCTCTGACCTAGAAGCTTCACATCTTCTGTCAGTACCCATGAAACTATGGAAGGCTAATTGCTAGCTTGCAAAGAAGGTAAGAATCACAGACCACAATGGTTTGCTTGGGATGGGTTCAGAGTATTTGCCCAGGCTGACCTCAAACTCCTGGGCTCAAGTGAGTCCCTGCCTTATCTTCCCAAATACCCAGGACAACAGGCATGAGCCACCATAGTGGCACCCACTTCATAATCCTTGACAACCTCAGAGAGGTAATCAACAGTGTCTATTGATGGGGTTAGCATTACATCCAGAAGGCACGACCTTCTTGACTCTATTTGCAAGTCCTTTCCCAACTCAGGTGCCCTGACCAGCCTCTGAGGCAGGACTGTAAATCACCCACTCCACAGGCTTCATTATAAGGACTTCCTTCCCCAACAACCCCACAAGCTTCCTCAAGTTGCCCCACCCCCTCCTGAGCTGAGTGCATTGTCTAAATGGCCCACTGGGATCTCCAAACCTCATTAATATTTATCTCAAAGATTTGTGTGCATTTTTGAATATTACACGCTGTATTTAGAATATCGCTTAGACTGATTCGTGTCCGGAGGACCCGACACTGATCGTGTGGCAGGCAATAGCCTTCACTCAAGCTCAGTCTGTCAGCAGCTACTGGGAAATGTTCGCCAAGGATTTTAGTGTTCAATAAAGAAAGCCACCAGATGCTTTTAAAAGTATTGCTTAATTTCAATGCTATCATTTTTATCAAATGTAAATTACCAAAAATGTAGGATTCTGAGTAAATGTATGTTTCTCAAATAATCCCTACTCCTCTTTACCCAACTCTCAAGATTTGGGAAGTGATGACATTAATGTCTAAAGACATCAAATTTGCCATCTAGAAAATCAGCTGTTCCCCACCCCCTGCCCCTGCCAGGCACAGCAGTGGTGTGTACAGAAATGCCAGTAGAAACCCATTCTCCTAAAGGCACATACTCTGGAATTGCGCCTGTTCTCCTGACACGTGTTCACCAAATCAATCCCTGCAATTTCCCAGGGAACTAGAGCTCCAGGCTTTCACTGTATTCACCATATCCTGCCTTTGCAGGAGTCCCTGAGAGTGTGAGTCACAGAAAGGGGAGAAAGCACCGGGCATCCAGTTTGCATCTGTCGACAGGAGAGGCGTGAAAAGCAATACCGCAATCCAGCATTCAGGAGGTGGAGGCCGGAAAAAGTTCAAGGTGATCCTTGGCAACATAACAAGTTCAAAGCCAGTCTGGGATCCATAAGATGCTGTCTGTTGTGAATAAATAAGAAGGGATTGGAGAGATGGCTCGGTGCTCCCGACAACTTGAGACTCTTGAAGAGGACTAGGTTCAGTCCCCAGCACCCACATGGTGGCTTACAACTAAAGGCAACCCCAGCTGCAGATGGAGTTCCATTCTCTGAGAATATGAGACACTCACATGGTGTACATGCATGCTCATATACATAAAATAAATATGAATAAAATCTTTATTGAAAAACAAACAAACCAAAAAAGGAATGAAATTGCAAAACTTTGTTCTTTTAACTCTTATAATGAAGCCAATATTATTGGAAAGCAAGCCCATTGCCAGTCTATGACTGAGCCCATGTGGAGAAGCACAAATCCAACAGCCAGCCCTGGTCTGGAGGCTGGAGGCTCCTTGCTCTGTTTCTGTCCCTCTGGCCTCTGCTCCAACTCTTTTTGTTACAGGGGGAGTATGAGAAGGCTGTTTTATTCACACTCCGACCATGGTGGCTATATTTAAGATATGAGCTCATCTTAGTGCTGGGCCTGGGTCTTGTTTCAGTTTGAATTGTTTTTCCCAGTGTGAACTGAGAAGGGATACAATCCCAGAGGAGGTCTGCTCCTGAGAAAGGCCCGGAGAGAGAAACTGAGCCTTGGTGACAGTAGGATCTTGACAAGGATATAAAGGGGCTAGGTCCCCTGCTCACCTGCAGGATCAGGCTGTGACTTCAAGGGACTGGACAGGTGAACTTGCAAGCCTGCCCAAAGCATGTAATATCTTGGGCAGAATTTTATATAGGAAACCTGTGCAAAGGCATTTACTGGGTCCAGTGCTGTTATTCATTTACCTAATCAACTGCCCAGCTGCCACCACACCAACTTGTATCCCATGCCACGGTCTGTCCCAGTCTTCAGTTGGGCAAGAACCAAGGCCTGGCAGGACCTCCATTGCATGTGCTGTAGTAGGAGTTGTGGTAGTCCTGGCAACCAGTTTGGGCTCCCAAATCTTATTCTGGTCTGTTTTACCACCTCTGAAGGCAGGTGAAGCCCCAGTGCATGGAGAAGCTGAATGATCGAAACCAGAACTGTGGTTGAATCCATCCTGAGGATAACTTTGACTGAGAGACAGAAGCAGCTCCCTTTCCCCTCCTAACCCAGTGACCCTTTAATACAGTTGCTCTTGTTGAGGTGACTCCGCCAATCATAAAATTTTTTTAATTGCTGCTTCATAACTGTGAGTTTGCTACTGTTATGAATCGTACTGTAAGTATCTGTGTTCTCCTATCATCTTAGGCAATGTAGTGAAAGGGTTGTTCTATACCCATGCCCCTCCAAAGGAGTTGCAATCTACAGGTTGAGAGCTGCTGCCTAGTAGCATTTTCTAAGGCTCCAGGGCTCCAATTGTTGTCCAGTGTAGACCAAAAGCACTCGTTTTCTTATGAACCTGTGTGTTTGAAAACATTGTCAGAAATATAGACACCTTTGTATTTTTCCACTATGTCATAATTTATTGAGTAACATTCACTAGCTTCTTCATAAGTTTCCTCTGAGATTGAAACATTTCATCCTGCAGGAAACTCCTTGGGAAACAAGGAAGTAAATAACTCAAAACAGTTTCAGGAAATCCCTGAAGCTGACCAGATTCACTTGGCCCCTCCTTACCAGTGTAAGCAATTCAAAAGCTGAGCTGAGAAAAAGCTGACTGGGCTGCAAAGAACTGAGATCAGACAAGTTGCTTGAAAGAAGCAGAGGCCAGCTGAGCAGCCTAGAAGTTTAGGCCAATTGAGGAACCTGGGAAGGGCGATCTCTAACCTCTTAAGCTGCCTGCAGACTGTGTGGTGAGCTCCAGCTTCCTAGCATTTGTGAGCTGTCATCCATGCTGGGGTGGGCCTTGGTGATGCAGCTGCCTTTGGGTCATTTCTGCTCCTGCAAGTAACTCTTCATACATACTTCTGTAAGTAACCCTAGTAAAACTCATTGGTTCACCAAGTTGGACTTTGGTGGGATCCATACTTTGGTCTGTCTGGGTTCTCTGTCTGAGATGAGTAGACCTGTGTGTGTCTTCCCTCAGGAAAAGTTTGTCACACAATAGTTACTTTAGTTTTGTTTAGCTCCAGATTTTCCTTGATAACATGAACATTGGAAAACATGGATCTTTGTTTTTTTTATTTTATGTGCATGAATGTTTTGCCTACATGTATGTCTGTGCACCACCTGCATGCCTGGTGCTCAAAGAAGACAGAAGAGGGTATTAGATCCTCTGAAATTGGAGTTACACACATTTTTGAGCCACAGTGTATGACTGCTGGGATTTGAACCCAGATCCTCTGAAAGAACAGCTAGTGCTTTTAACCACTCTGAACATCTACCTAGTTCCTTGTGGATTCTTTTCTTCCAATCTTAATTCTAATATTAACTCTTAGACCATACATTACTCTTTACACAAAGTGTGTGTGTGTATGTGTGTGTGCACCCTGAGCCATACCTCTAGTAGATCTTGAGAGTTCTCTGTCTATTGGGTTCTTAACATGGGTGCCAGGTGGTCACATGACAAGTTAGTATAGCATAACTTGGCCGTGTTAGAGTTCTTTTCTTGAATGGGCCCAGGTGAGGATGTTGTACCCTTTATTGATCTGCTATGTTGGGAAAGTTCAAAGGTCTGGCTTTTTGGAAATGGCTTTAATGTGATAGGTTTATAGGTGGGACCTTATACTGACAGGAATAAGTCATGTGACTCATGGATGGTGTCAGGCAGGTGGTGGTGTCCACTACACCCATCCCACCTCTGCATTTGCACTCAAAATGGGGCCAGATGCTGCTGTGTCAAATGGAATCCCCAGGGCAAAGTACAGGTTGAAGCTGTTACTTACCCAGCTTGGAGCAGATCCAGTGAGTGGAGACATTTTTCACACACTCCCCCACCTCCCCGTCCTCATTAACTTTAGCCTTTCCTTTCTGCTGCTCTGAGATTATACCTTCCTTCTTTGGACTGTTAGCATATATGGTTAGGTTGGGCTCTGTCTTCTAGATGATAGCTAGAAAATCCTCTTTCCTCTTCCAATCACCCCACAGAAAACATTCTGACAAATTTCTCTCTCTCTCTCTCTCTCTCTCTCTCTCTCTCTCTCTCTCTCTCTGTCTCTGTGTGTGTGTGTGTGTGGTGTGTGGTGTGTGTGTGTGTGTGTGTATGTATATACTTCAGTCTATATCAGGTTTATGAGTTCATTTCACACTGGTTTCTTACTTTCTTCAGTTACGTTTCTAAGATCTCTACATGTTGGTAAGTGACCAGCTCTCACAGAGGCTCCCCGGCCCTCTATGACAAGCACTCATCTTTCTTCCCTTTCCCACTTTGCAATAATGAGCACCAAAATTTTCCAGGCCCCTCCTCCCCAGCAATGCTACGCAGCTGATTTGTATTTGAAACATCTATTCCTTCCAGTGTTAGGATTAAGCTTTGGCCAGTCGCATTCCTAGCTGGTATAGTTGAGTTGGTCTCAGTTACTTACCACTACTCCGGGCTTCCTCCTAACGTGAACCCCGTTGTTGGAGTTACCTTGCAGTTACAGGGAACTTATTCAGTGTCACTGAGCAGTAGAGAGGCATTTGGTACTCCTGGTACTTGCTACCTCACTGCTCCGGCTTCTGTAGCTGTATCGGGTTGTGAGTCCACCCACATGGCTACTACGTCTCTGGTCACAAGGTTGTAGGGGCCTTTGGCCTGTTGTCTCCGTATCTTCTTGCCCACATAAGTGCACAGTTGCCCTGTTATGAGCATCCTCCACCAGTGTCTGTCTCATAGTTACCATGGAAATTGCAGCATAATGACCCATCAGGTATGTTTGTGACATGTTGTCATCTACAAAGCTCATAAGAACTGTGCAATGGAGTTACCAAAATACATTATCTAGTGCTTAATTAAATTTGTATTGGGCTACATTAAAAGCTCTCACTGGCTTGCAGGCTGCAGATTGGACATGTCCACAACATAGTTCGTTCTCGGTGGTGTTCTTTCAGGTGCCCCTCACTTCCTCCTACACATCCACATTTCTGCCTGGAACTATTTCTTTCTGGCTAGAAGCTACTTCGTTTACTGCCAGTGGGTAATGAATTTCCCCAGTTTAAGTCCATTTGAAAGTTTATTTTGCCGGGCAGTGGTGGCGCATGCCTTTAATCCCAGCACTTGGGAGGCAGAGGCAGGTGGATTTCTGAGTTCGAGGCCAGCCTGGTCTACAGAGTGAATTCCAGGACAGCCAGGACTACACAGAGAAACCTTGTCTCAAAAAACCAAAAAAAAAAAAAGTTTATTTCACTTCATCATTGGAGGATATGGTCAGTAACCATGGGATCCAAAGTTGGGGTTTCTTTCCTTTTGCAACTTAAATAAATGACTCCATTTTCATTCCCACTGTATTGTCAGCTTAAACTTTGCTTATACCTGCTTTTGTGCATATGTGTGTGCACACCTACTGTATATGCACACCCATTGTGTATGCACATGCACTCTGTGTGCACATGTACTGTGCATGTACATGTACTGTGTGTATACACACATCTACTATACATGTACATGTACTGTGTACACACCCACTGTGAATGCCCATGTACTGTGTATGCATGCACTTGCACTCTGTGTGCATACCCACTATGTGTGCGCAGGCACTGTGTGCACATGCACTGTGTTTGCACACGAACTGTGTATCCACACCCACTGTGGAGGCCTCTCAGCACTGACTCATCTGGATGACAGTTTTGGAGTTTGGTTGGTTTATTGCTTTTGTCAATTATCTTTCATTTTTCAGTGACTTAACTATAATAGACATGCATGTGAGGTCTTGTTTTTGTTTTGGAAAATAGATTTTAAAATATTTGCATTAGCTTACCAAAAATAAATTTTCATTTTGGCATTTTTTTCATTTGGTTTTCTTTCCCCCACCCTCCTTTGGGCCCTTCTACCCCCCAACTACCTGCTTTCATGTCCTGTGCAGCTATGCTCCACTTTACAACACCTCTTGCTGCCCTTCCTGGTCTCCTATCTACTTCCCCAGTCTACACTCACCTGGATAAACCCCCATTTACACACATAAATATGTAAGAGTTAGGATCTGCATGTAAAAGTTTTCCTTTTCGAGACTAGAGCCCATCACTTAATATAATACCTTCCAGATCCATTTATTTCTCTGCGAGTTTCAGTTCTTTTAACAGCTGAATATAATTCTATTGTGCACACATGTCAGGTTTTCATTATCCATTTGTCCGTGGATACGCACCTAGGCTGGGTCCATTGCCTCGCTATGGTGGGTAGACAGACCATCTGTAAACATGGATGAGCAAGTATCTCTGTGTAGTGCACAGAGTCCTTTGGGAGTGTGCCCAGGAGTGGTATAGCTGTGCCATATGGGAATTCTATTTTTAACTTTTGGAGGAGGCTCCACACTGATTTCCATAGTGGCTGTGCTGTATGCACGCCCGGCAGCAGTGGGTACGGGCCCCTTTCCCCACGTCTCACCAGCACTTGTTTTTGGTGCTGACGGTTCTCATCACAAGCCATCCTGACTCACGTGAGACAGGGTCTCAGGTGGTTTTTGTTATGTTTGTGATTTTGTTTGCACTTACTGTTTTCGGGTGACAAACTCCTCAGATCTGTGTATTGATCTTTTGTAAACTGTAGAAAATCCTCTCCCTGTAGCTCTCCCTTTGCCAACAGTATTCTCTGTCATTCCTTCCCTGGCCCTCCCTCCAGGATCCTGGTGCTATAACTGTTAGATATTTGAGTGTGTCCTGTGTAACCTCTGTGCTATGATCACTTGGGATTCTTCTCTCTCTCTCTCTCTCTCTCTCTCTCTCTCTCTCTCTCTCTCTCTGCTTTAGTTTCAATGTCATCCTTGGATTGTCATATAGGCCATCAAGCCTTTACACAACTGTGTTAATCTCCCATTAAACTGACCTAATGCAATCTCGATTTTAGTTATCATTTTAAATTTTTATACTTTTTAGACCCTTTTGCGTACTTCACTTTCCTCCATGTATTAATCATTTGTGTGGATATTTAGAGTCATTACTGCATGGCACGGTGTGCTGGCAGATTTACATGTGCAGATGTGATCGCTGCCCAGACATAGTACACATCTGACACTTTCCCACTTGATTCTCTACTGCTCTCCTGTCTGAGCCAGAACTACTGCCCCAACTGCTACCACCATCAGCTAGTTTTATTATTTTTTCAAAAGATTTTTTTATGTTAACTTCATGTGCTAGGTAGGGAATATATATTATATTATACATACACATACACACACACATATATATATGTGTATACAGAGACACACACATATATGTATATATACATGTGTACGCACACACATATATATGTATATATACATGTGTATACACAGACACACACATATATATTTATATATATACATGTGTATACACAGACAGACGGACAGACACACACACACACACACATATATTAGGGTTAGGTTATATATTTGGAAGCCAATGAGGATGTCAGATTCCCTCAAGTTACAGGTGGTTGTTAGGTGGATATGAGTGCTGAGAATGAATTTGGGTCCTCTGTGTGCTATGTGGGACTGGACCTGAGACCTCTTTACATCTAGACGAAGGCTGGTAAAGCCTCAGGCACAGGCCCCTAGAAGGTCCATACAGCCATCTTTATCTCTAGCAGCTGGCACATGACATGTGAGTGCTCAGAAGCTCAGAGCTGCTTTTGTCTCAGAGACCGTACTGAGCCTGGGGTCTAGAGGAAGATGAGCTATAGCGACCTGGATGGTTTCCAAATCCTGAAGGCCCCACCCACTCCAGGTGTCTCACTCACTGAACCATTAGCTCTGGTCTGTTCTAATCCATTGTTCAGCAATCCCAGGGACCGTGAGTGTCCTGCTTTGTCATTAACTGGGAGGCCTCGTTGTGTATTAGCCTAACAGCTCTGACCTTTATTCTATTCCAGGAATTGGCTCTTGTCCCACTGACTAGCCTTGGACCTTAAGGCATGAAATCTGGTCTGTGTTCTTTCTGGGTCCTCAGCCAGAAGTCTCTGGTGTGCCATGCTTTAGACACACCTGATCAACCATGCAGATCTGCTATTTGGAAAGGCTTCAGCTCAGTCACACCTCCTCAGTATTCAAGCTTTTGTTTCATGCCGCTTAGCCTGGCTGTTGGATTTAGTTACACACACACACACACACACACACACACACACACACACACATACACACACACCCTTTCTGACCTGGCTCAGTCATCAGCTCTCCCTTGTTCCCTCTGCATTGTAGGCGCCCCACAGAGTCCTCTCTCCCTAACACGTCTTACTCAATGATTGGGAGGTATATCCCTGTTCCAAGCCCAGCACTCAGTGAGTGCTCTGCCCCCCACCCCACCCACAATGAACTCTGAGAATTTGCTTTTGCTGCACAGTCATCCTGTTTTAAAAAGACTGTTCAAATGCAACTAAGCCACAGCTTTATTTCAGGGCTCAGGGAATGGAGGCTGGAGGGGCACTAAATGAGATATCCAACCGGAGCCACAGAGCTGAAGACTCCCAGGAATATAATGATGAAGCGGTGTGAGACCCATTTCTGCGTAGATGTGAGAAGGATTTTGTGTGGAAACAGGGTAACTATATCTACATTCTTATGAAATACCCCCTGCCCACTTTCCCTGAGGCCTGTGGTAAACAAAAATGAGAGAAAAAGGCAGTGCCAGGGCAGGACCCAGACAGCCAAGGTGGACTTCTGACCTTCAAGACCCCTCTCCTTACTCCATTCACTCCCTACTGCCAGTGAAAGACACTTCCAGTAGCATCTAGTATGGTCTCTGCCCTGAGGCTCCTGAAGGCCACCTGGGCTTTGAGAGCAGCAGATGGAAGTAAGTAAGTAAGGACTACAATATCTCTTAAATGGGTGGTGGCTGGGAGGCCAATGGAAAACTGCCTTAGGCAGAATCTCTGGCCAGCTAGCAAGATTCAGAGCTTTGAGGTTTCCTGAAGCTAGGGTGTGGAGAAGTACTCAAAATGGTGGGCAGTCCCAGATATGTAAAGCTAGTCCCAAGTTATCAAGGCTCATTTGCAAAAGAATGTCCTCAGAAATGACCCAGAAGTGAAAGTGGAAGTACAGAGACCCTATCTTAGGAGAGAGAGAGAGAGAAAAAGAGAGAGAGAGAGAGAGAGAATTTCATTGAACTAGAGGCCTCTTGACCCCCACCCACACTCACACACTAGGGATGTAATCATCTGAAAGACGCATAAAAGTGTTGGCAAGAACAAGAATGGAAATGGGCTGTCTCTAAAGTCAGGGCCTCCCTACCTGGGAAGGGAGGCAGACAGCCAGATCTCCTAGGCTTGTAGCTCAGCCTACTCCGCCCATACCAGGTCAACGAGACCCCTCAAAATGAACAGCCACAACCACAACCCCCAGCCAAAGATCAAAACAAAGCAAAATGGTGACTGACACCTGAAAAGCAACACCCAATGTTGTCCGTTGTCCTCCACAGCTGTGTGCATGCATATGATTGCATGGACAGGTACATGCTTATGTGCGCACACATACATAAAGAATAAGGGGTGCGAGTGGAATATGCTGTGGCTGTTTTGGAAACATATATCCCCCAAAAGAGTTGTCCAACTGACCTGGCAATTCCACTGGAGGTGTATGTATCCAAGAGAAATCAACATATTTACATAAAGACTGGTAAAGGTCTAGCTGCTTCATTCACATAGGGGAAAGGAAAAGTGGATAAGGATCGACTGATGAATGGCTAAACAAATGCTTCATATACACACAGTGGGAGACAAGCCTGTCTGAGGCGTCGCTGCGTTGCTGCACGGAGCCACGTGCATCCAGCCTGCAAACGCCGTGGAAGAAGCCAGTCACAGAGACCACATGTTGTATGACTCCATTTATAGAAAATGTTCTGAATAGGCAAATCCACCGAGGCTGAGAAGCAGATTACAGGTTTCCAGAGGCTGGGAGGAGGGAAGAATGAGGAGAGGTTACCCACAGAGGTTTTATATTTATTGGGGAAGGGAGTAGTGACCAAAATGTTCTGGAATTAGATAGATAACTACGGTTGCACAACTTTATTATACCAAAACCCCACTGAAACGTACGCCTTTCAAAGTATACATTCAGTGTTATGTGATCATATCTCAAGTCTTGTAAAAGGGAAAGGGTGTGTGTGTCCAACCAAATGGAACAGCTAAATGGTGTGCTACCGTCACCGCCTCCTGTCCAGGTCGCTAGCCAATTCGTATTAACTTTGAGGCCTGAAGCCCCGCACCTAGCTAAAGCAAGCTGCAGGCCCTCGGCATCTTGGGGTTCTGAGGACTTGGCTGAAGCGACAGGAGTCTTCTAGGACTGGGGAGTCGTCCGCAGGTCCCGAAGTTGGCAGCCACAGCAGAGAGTTAAAGATTGAAGCTCCAGCTCTTTTAAAGTCGCCCGGGTCGAATTCCTCTTAGAGGACCCAGGCTCGTTGGCTGCTCGCAGGCTGCAGGTCGATGCGGTGAGTGCGTGGAGGCGAGGGGACCCTTGCCCGGTGCTAGCTGTCCCACTGCCCACAGTGGTGCTGTTTGGGGGTCGTCGCAGCCACTTGGAAAGCGACCGAGGCGCGGGGTGCGCGGTCGCTTTAAGGCGGCGGCGGGGCGGGGACGGCGGCGGCGGCGGCTCGGCTGGCTGGTGCTGAGCCGTCAGTCGGCGGCGCGGGGCCCGGCGGGCGCGGGCGCGGCGCTCCTCCCGGTGCGAGCTAGGAGGCGGTGGCCGAGGGCGGGAGCCCAGCCCGGGCGGGAGCGCGCGGTGAGCCGCCCCGCAGCCCTGGGGGGAGGAGGCCGCCGGGCGCTTTGTTCCGTTCGGGGACTGGAGGTGTGGCCGGCGGTGTGGCCCGTTCTGCGCTCGCCTGCGCTCGCTACGCTGCACTGGGCTGCACTCGGGCGGCGGCGGGCTCTGGCTGTGCGTGGCCTCTGTCCCTCCCACCCACTCTGGCGTAACGGTGTGCAGCGGAGAAGTCGCTCACTACTCTGATCCAAGTGGGGAGGGCCTAGCCGCCGCTCAGACAGACTCCTTTGATTGTAGTCATCCTGGGGTTCCTCGGCTGCCCGGGTAAGGACTCTGCAGGGAGATGGGCAGCGGGATCGGGTAGGGGCTCTCCGGGCTTAAAATGGCGTGAACCAGGGTAAAGATCCGTGAAAGGGTGGCACATTCATGTGGGTAATAAAAAGCAGCTTGCTTCATAAACAACTCTTTACTGCGCCCCGGGTTCGGGTTGCTGGGGCTGGCTCTCTCTCTCTCTCTCTCTCTCTCTCTCTCTCTCTCTCTCTCTCTCTCTCTCTCTCTCTCTCTCTCTCTCTGGTCACAACTGGGGCCTGAGCTCACACATTAAACTGATGCGGCCCGGTGCCCATCATGTGTCAAGCTCAATGCCAAATCCTGTTCTGCCCGGAAAGCAGAGGCACAAACTGAGTGACAGTCTACTGTGGTTAGTGGGAGAACTCAAGAGCCCCTACTCCAGGGTTAGGTCAGGGATGACTGTTCAGAAGAGCATATGTGAACATCTGAGTGGGCCTCTTGACATCACGTTAGAACCCTCTGCGGACCTGAGGTGGCTTGGGGCGAAGTGCAGTCTGGAGAATAGGACAAAGGCAGGTCACCTGAACTCTGACCTGAGCGCTGGGGCAGCTCCTGGTGGTGGGGAACCTTCTTGGGTTACAATGGCTTTTGATTCTCTGGACCAAATTATACAGAGACTGACTGATGACGCTCAGAACTGTGGCCTCCAGAGGTCTGCCTGACCGAGGAGTGAACGGAGAAGATTTAAAAGCAAAGCTTAGAAAGCCCTGGCATTTGATGGAAATTTGCCCATCTTCAGAAGGGAGAAGTAGCAAGTTAACCTACCAAGGACTGTGCCTAAGCCTGTGCTTTCGACCCTGTGTTTGTTCTGATCTGTTGTGAGCGAGGCTCTAAGATGCTGGGTTTAAGGCTTGTGCAGCCTGCGTCGTGTATTTATAGTGTACCAGTCCGCACGTCCTACGGTGGTGGGTTGAAGTGTGGGGTGGCAGCTATGTATATTAATAACTGACGCATATCAGGGCTTCGTAAGAACAAAGCACTTTCACTGAGGGAGTTCGTAGACTTTCTCCTGCCCCTTTTCCCAGAGAAGAAATCTGAGCTGCTAACATTCTGTAAACCTTATTTCCTGTAAATTGCATGCATGTCCCTGCTGACTGGGGCTGAAAATGTTTCAGGCCGTGGTGTTTACTCATGGGTATCCTCATACTACCCAGCAGGCAGTTAGCATCTCTGTCTGTGTTTTTTTTTGGCATGGTTTGGCTTTTCTCTGCCTGGGTGGGAGGTGTGGGGCTCTGGTGCTGTGGCTTTCAAGGTTGGTCTCTTTGTAATGGGAGGTTAACCAAGTCCAATGCTCTGGTGAAAACTGCCACCCCCAGATGTGACCTTGACATTTCCTTTTGGAGAGGAAAGGCCCTCTGGGGAGGCAGGTGACTGACTACCCTCTAGAGCATTCGGCCTTGCTCCTGCCTAAAGCAATGTCTATAGCCTTGGCTGGCCTGGAACTTACTGTGTAGACCAGGCTGG
This sequence comes from Grammomys surdaster, assembly GCF_004785775.1. NCBI lineage: Eukaryota > Metazoa > Chordata > Mammalia > Rodentia > Muridae > Grammomys > Grammomys surdaster. The sequence continues at coordinate 504,345 of NW_021620534.1, read as the reverse complement.
TTTGGTCCTCTGACCTCTGCCTCTTGACCTCTGCCTCCTGAGTACTGGGATAAAAGACACACACCACTATCCTTGGCTGCATTTATAAGATTTTTTTTTGATAACAAATACAACTTTTATTATTAATTTTAGGCCCAGACATTCAATACCCTTTTATAAAGTGACAAGTTACTTTCCCCCTGTGGTTGGTCCCTGAGCTCCAGTGATGACCATCCAGAACCAGGGAGGATGTTAATGAATTGAGCCCTTTGGGTGACAGGTCCTAATACCACGTGTTTACCACCCTCCTGGATCTACTCAGTTCTCAGGAACTTGTGATCTCCATCCTATATCGGACACAAGTTGTCACTGTAATCTTCTCTACCAATAAAATGCCCCAAACAGTGTGCCTTCCTGGAAGTACCTGAAAACATACTGCTCCTGAGTACTGTGTTGTTTGTACAAGCCATGCTAGGTGGGAATTGGTTTCTTGTGCAAGGCTGGAATGCTCACTAGTATCTAGAGGGTATGAGTGCAGGCATAAGCCAGCTGTGAGGTATCGGCACCTTTATATAGAGATGGGGAAATGGAGGAGATGGGTGTGAGCATCTTACAATTCGGGGCACTTACCAGGCGGCCGTGATACAGATGCTGAACAGAGCACATGGTCGATAGACTCTGAAGCTTTACCGTTAAGGTTTAATGGCTCTGTGGTCCAAATCTGCAGGGATGGATGGCACTGTACCCTTCCCTCGAGTTACTGTGTAGGAGAGTCAAGAAGGGTGAGGCTTGGAGTTTAGAGGCGTGGCTTTCAGGATCTTGAGAAGCCACTTTCTATGTGTATGAGAAGTCGGAGAGCGTTGTTTGAGGTGCAGAGCTGAGCATGCGCGTTGGTTGTTTCTCTGGTGACCTGGAAAAAGACTGGAGAGGAGACTTAAGGAAGGGTTCATGTTGACAGACGGTTTGAGAGTATAGCCCCTCTTGACGGAGAAGGCGTGGTGATGAGGCGGCAAGAATGAGATGACTGGTCACACTGCATCCATACATACAGAATAGGGGAGATGAGTACTGCTTTCAACTTACTTCCTCCTTATTTAGTTCAGGGGCACCAGCCCATTGGTGATGCCTATATTCCCTCCTGCATTAAACATACCCTCATAGATATGCCCAGGGGTGTCAAGTTAACAAGTCGTAGCATATGACTGGGGGCAGCTACAAATCTCTGAAAATGAGCCATGGGTTGGCCATCTCTGGTCTAATGCCTGTTGTTTCAGCAATGGATTTGTGTGACTCTTTGTCACAGCTGGGCACTATTCATCTCTAGAGCATCCTAAAGGGACAGAGACAGAATCCAGAAGCTACAGTGACTGGGATACTGTCTCTAGGCTGAGGTAAGGTCTGTGCTCTCAGCCTGCACCCTTCCCTGGGAAGGTCTGAGATAGGAGCTGTGTTGTCAATACAAAGCCTAGGACCAGGCTGGAGTCCATGCTAGCTGCTATGCAGGCCATAGCATCTTTTATCCCATAGGTCCTTGATGGTGTCCCCTCACCAGCCCTACTTGGCCTGCCTGTCACACCTCCATACTTCCCTGTGAACCTTTTTAGTTGGCTTGTGTGCTCCAAGATAGTTTTTCTTCAGGCATTTCTCTCATGGGAGTCATGAGGTCACCCTGTGAATTTAGCCTATTATTTTTCTTTAATATGCCTGGCAGCTTCATTAGATAGGCTTGAGGATGGCCACATGGCCAAATGAAAGTCTGGGTCCCCTCAGCTGCTAAGGTGACACAGTGAGTCTCAGAAGGGCCTGGAGAGCCCTTCTGTCTGGAAAGCCTGGCCTGAGGCTACCTCCCAATGGAGAAAAGCCATGATTTATATTTTGATTGTTCCGTTAGTGAGATTTTGGAGACCACCAAGAATGGAATTGATTCTGTAGCAAGGAGTGAGGGGCTAGAATGAGCAGGTAGGAAGCTCAGTCCTGGTCCTCTGAGACGGTCTAGAGGGCCTGGGTGGATCCTGCGCTGTGCAGGCCCAGGCTCTGTCTGTGGCTTCTCTGCCCAGGGTTGTCATGGGGATTAGATGAAACACACAGATGAAATACGCTGGGAGACCAGAAAGGCCAGGAGAAGAAGAGCATAATCAGTGTTGTGGCTATCTCAGTTAACAGAGTCCTGACCCAGCAGGCCCCTCCAGCACACTAAATGTAGAGTCACATTTGGCAGAACCGTTCCTCATCATAATGGGAGAGTTAATTTACGACATATCACAGACAGATCTCCCATTTGACCAGTTAGTAGTTGTTACTATGCTTTACTAAAAAAAAAAAAAAAAAAAAAAAAAAAAAAATCAGACATCGTATCAGGTTTGTTTATTTGAATGGCTATCTTGTTTAGATTAATGCTTCAGAAAAAATTAGAGACAGGTGTGGTAATAGAAGTCTGTAACCCCAGCACATGAGGTAGAAGCAGGAAGAGCAGGCATTCAAAGTTATCCTAAGCTACACAGCAAGTCTGAGGCCAGCTTTGGGCTACGTCGTGAGATTGACTCAGAAACTACAAAGAGGGCCAGTGGGATGGCTCAGTAGGTAAAGGCACCTGCTGCCAAGCCTGTTGGCCCGAGTTCAGTCATTGGGACCTGCAAGGTAAAAGGATAGGACTCACTCCTGCAAATTGTCCTCTGACTCCCATGTGCACATATCCGTAAACAAACACATAAATGAACAAAGAAAATTTGATCAGAACGGAAAGGAAAGAAAAAAATTTTTATTAGGGAAATAAAAGTCTAACTTTAAAAGTCTAATTTTTTTTCCAAGACAGGGTTTCTTCTCTGTGTAACCCTGGCTGTCCTGGAACTCACTCTGTAGACCAGGCTGAAAAGTCTGATTTTAAGGTTTAAGTGGACAGATACTGCCTGAGTGTGAAGTTGCCCTCTGTGTAAAGGCTAGGAAGCTCTCTACAGAGGACTCCTACATCTGTCATCTGCTTCAGCCGAAACCTTGTAGAGGCAGGGCACCTACTGCCCTTCAGGTTGGTCTGCTATACTGGGGAGTTTGCTCATTGACTCAGAAGTCTTTCCTTTCACCCTTTACCCTGACCCATACAAACTGCTCAGAGTTATATGTTTAATGGAATGGACAGTTTCTTTCTTCAGCTTCTCTTCAGTGGCTTGGTTTAAAGATATCCTGTCTGTGTGTCCATCTATGTATCCACCCACTGATCCATCTGTCCATCCATTTGTCTTTCTATCCATCCATCTGTCTGACTGTCATCCTCCTGCCCACTCATCTCCCTACCCATCTTCCCTTCAGCAATGACCTGTGGACTTGCCCTGTTCCATACACTTTATAGTCACCATCTCAGTGGTGACTATCGACCATGACAGGGTCCTGGATCCTGGTTGTGGAAACCAGGATTCAGGAAGGTTAAGCAGGTCTCCATCATCGTGAGCTTAGAGATGCAGTGCCAGGGAGGAGTCTGAGCATGTTCTATTCCAGGCATGTGTTACTTCTGCTGTGTCTGCTGTTCCCAGAACCGGAGGACCAGACGACACGGTCCCACTCTGCTGGTGCTGTGAGGTCTTATTCTACATAATAAATGCCATGGGGCAGGGGCAACGGGTCAGGAAAGAGGTGGAATACTTTTTACATGAAAACACTGGAGGCAGCAGAAACTAGAGAGGTGAGGCTGTGGCTGATCCATGAAGGGCAGGGTGGACTGACTGTCAGGAACCTTGGCGCCATTACTCAGGTGCCCAAGAACCCTAAGACCACTTGCTCATTTTATTGTTTTTAATTTTGAGAAAGAAAAAAAAATATAAAGGCTAATGCAATGAACACTCTGAAACCACAACTCAGAATGAACGGGTATGACTATTTTATCTGCACTTGAGCCTTCCCATGGTGGCACCAGACTTAAAGAGCCTGGTCATTTGGCCTGGTGAGTTTGGGCCCAGCATGAGCCTGTTGAGGGCTGTAGCTGGTTTCCATGTGTTAAACCTCTCTTTGCCATCATACCTAGGTAACCACGGAAAATGCTAGTGAGTCCCCCACTGAGGTGCTGATAGAAGTACCGCTCTCCTCCAGTGGGCTTTGACTTCTCTCAAAGGTCTTTTTCAAGCCTGTCCATCTGTCTTTGATAACACCTGCCTTGATCTCTGGGTTTCAGAGCATAATAGTCACCAGTGTTCTAAACCACCTGTAATTTAAATGGAGACTGGAACAGGAGGTTGGAAAAGACAGAAGAACTATGGTTGTCCTGTTAGAATCCATGATTCATGAAGTTCGTCTGACACAATCATTGTCAATGTCCATATTCCATTCTGAACTATAGGAGTAAGCTGGGTGTGGTGGTACGTGCTTGTAATCCTGTCACCTCAGAAGTCAAGGGATGAGGATCAGGAGTTCAGGGCCATCCAAGTTACATAGTGAGTTCAAGGCCAGCCTGGAATACACAAAACCCTGTCTCAAAACAAAAGTATAGGGCAGGTATAGTGGCTCACACTTTTAATCCCAGCACTTGGGAGGTAGAGGCAGGCGGATCTCTATGAGTTTGAGGCCAGCCTGGAGTACAAAGTGAGTTCCAGGACTCTGTAGAGAGACCCTGTCTTAAAAAAACCAAAATTAAAACAAACAAACAAACAACCAAAACCAAACAAAAAAAATCCCAAACTCGATAAACAAAAGTATAGGACTAGCTTTAAGGAAACAGACCGAGTCCAGTGGAGCTGCTTTCTGATCCTCAGCCCTCCGTGTCCCAGTTTTTCCTTTAGAATGGGCCTCAGGTGCTTTGTAGCAGATTCTCTTCTCTGCCCACCATGGCTAACCCGTGTTCAGCTGCAGATGGTGGATGGACGCTCCTGGTGACAACTGGTGGCAACCTGGCCTTTCCACCCACAGGCTGAATCTGCATTCAGCTGGGGCTTGAGTAAGAACAGCAGAGTGCTGCTTCATAGAACTGTTGGTGGGGACTTAGACTGTTCTAGAAGGCCTTCCTTACGGGCAAACCTTCTCAAGTGCATCACTAATGGGGGCGGGGGGCTGAGGTTTGAACTGGTTTTATAATACGCCATGGTGACCGAGGAGGCCAGAGGGGCCTGCAAATCCTCAATATGATCTGTGTAGGATGAAATACCTTTTATTGAGTTGGCAGCAAGAGATCAACCTTGCTGGATCTTTTTCTATCTGATGGAGATGTTACAAAAGTCCCCAAGGCTGAAAGAACTGTCTTATTATACAGGCAGCACCAGCAGAAGGAGTTACATATGTTGTGAAGCTGAGTTCTATTTGGTTATACAGAAATATATGAATGTTTTGTGTTTACAGACCTATTTGCCAAAGAAAAGTTTGGGTTTACAAGAATCTATACCACATCCTGTGTGTTGGGTTGCCCACAGTGTATACCAACATTGAGATTAGAATTGTTTGTAGTTATGTGGAGCTGTGTGCAGATTGGTAGACTCACCAGCGATTGAGAGGGAATTTGGGGCCACCTGGCTCTTTAAGAGTTCAGAGGAACCTGAGGATAGGCTCCTGCCTCCCAAAAGTGTCACATGTTACACTCAGTTCAAAAGAAGAATCACCTTCAAGTTATCTACTCTTTTTTGTCCTTTTCATCCTTTAGAATTTCAGTATAGTTTCTGGAAAATTTCCCCCTTTTGTAGATAATCACAAATTCACCTCCTCATGTTTTAATTAACAAGCTTCAGTGGAGAGATCCAGAGCAATGCATCTTTCTCAGCCAGTACTACCTCCTCAGGAATCACCCCCACAGCCCACAGCCCAAAATAGCCTCTCGTGTGCTCTTTCAAAGCCTGCTTTATCAGAGAGGAGGGAAGGAGGGTGGAGACCCTGCCTGGGGGACATATATTTCTTTGAAAATGTGTATAGGCTGTGTCTCCTCAGCCACCGTTCCACACCCGCATTCCTCAGGTTGAGATTCTTGGCAGAGTGAGAAGGTTGACCCCCGCACTCACCAAGCCCTTCCTCACTGAGGAAATCAGGCTTTCCAAAGGTCAGGTACCCTGTGGACATTTCAAGCCAGCTGGCCTCCCAGCCTCCTGTCCACTCCACCCATCGACCCAAGCTCCACCCTCCCTCCGTGGACTGTGGCCTGAGTCCACTTATCTGGGACTGGGTGGGTGTTTCCTGCATGTTTAAGATTTTATGGAGGAAATAAAAATAAAGGAACAAAGCTTTTGTCTTATTTGTGGACTCCAACTGGGGATGGTTGGAAGGATGGAAAGGGGTGCAGGGACTGGCCACTTGGCACCTTAACAAAATAACCATTCTAATAGGGAAAGCCATTCAGAGGCACTGTTCTATTTAGGATTGGTGTGGGTGAATAGGAAGGATGGGCAGAGGGTTTGGAGAAAGCCTTCGTGTGGGTGGAATGTCATAGGACAGGGTGGAGTGGCTTTGCCCCAGGCGGGGTCTCCATCAGTGCCAGGCAGGGGGCTAGGGCCACCCAGCTAGGCTTCAGAGAAGGCAACCTGCCTTTAGGGACTTTCTGGCTTGTCTTTCTTGGAAGAAGTCTCTGCTCTAATTCTGCCCACTCTTTGTTGATCTGAAGTGAATTCCCTATTCCTGTGAGCCTTTCTTCCACATGCGTAACAGAAGAGCTGCCCCCAGCTGCCTCCCACCCCTTTCCTTTCTAATCCAGTTTCTCTGGGGTCAGGCCTCAATTTCACAGGTGTGGGGAGACAGGCACCCAAGTTCTCAAACGGTATCATTTTTCAAAATTGCCTAAGCATCAGTGAAAAAAAAAAAAAAAACCATCCCCACAGTATTTCTGAGTATTTGAGAGTGAGGACCATGCCTAGTGACTGTCTAAACTCCAAGGCCAGCTACCTCTTGGCTTCTTTGCTCCTTAAGTCCTACTGACCAAGTACTGTGTTATACAACAGGCTTTCACCAAGGACTTAGGGGGTTGTTGCCCAGGGCTCACAACAGAGCCGGAGGTATCAACAACTGACATTCTCCTCTTGCTTGGTCACACCTTTGGAGAACTTCTTCAGTGGCTCTCTCTCTCTCTCTCCTTCTCTCTCTCTCTCTCTAAAGATTTATTTATTTTATGTATATGAGTACATTATTGCTCTCTTCAGACACACCAGAAGAGGACATCAGATCCCATTACAGATGGTTGTGAGCCACCATGTGGTTGCTAGGAATCGAACTCAGGACCTCTGGAAGAGCAATCAGTGCTCTTAACTGCTGAGCCATCTCTCCAGCCCTGGCCTCTCTCTTTTTTAAACCTCATTTACAACAATTTCCCAGGGATCAATTTTCCTAAATGCTTTCTTCCAGAGGTGAAAACTCTAAGCTTCTAGCACCTGATAGCAGAGCTGAGCTATCAAGTCTACTGTACACTAAGCTTCAGCCACACCCTCTCAATCCTAAAAGGTTAAAAAGCTCCTCTAAACAGAATTCAGGATCGCAGACCTACAGTAAGAATACGGATGCTGTAGCATGGTTTCTGCCATTAATAATGCTAGCATAAATTCTCAAGTTAGGCTGTCTCTCCAAATGACCAAACCAAGGGTAGATTTTCTTTTTGATAGAGGATTTGTGAAGGGCATAGGTGTTGTGAGTCCACAGATGTTCACTCAGGTCCTGCAGGGATGTGCATTGACCATGGTCTAGGGAAATCATACTATATCGTGTACATCTAAGCCTTAGGTACCAGCATGTGAAATTTGATCAAGGTAGATCACAGTGTGCTCTGGGCAGACATAACTGAAATCCCACCAAGTCCAAGGCACACTAGGAATTGGGGAAGTTATTATGGGGTTTAGTATGTGGTTAGGTTTAATAAACAGGTCTTATAATGATACATTGTGGCCACAGGCCTCAGCCTGGTTTACTTTCAGAGGGTTGCTGCTCTCTGTCACTCACCAATAATAGTTTTACATAGTTGTTAATTCGCTGAAGATTGTACAGCTAGCAGATAGGCATTATTTTTTTCCCACTACAGGGTCTCATGTACCCAGGCTGATTTCAGACATGCTGTGTAGCCAAGAATGACTATGAATTCCTGATCTTCTTGTCTCTACTTTCCAAGTTATGGGCTTATGGTTGTAAGCTGCTTTGTGTGGTTTATGAAGCCCTAAGGGACAAGCCCAGGACTTTGTGCATGCTTGGCAAATACTCTACTGACTCAACTTCGACTCCAGCCCCGGATGAATGCCTGTGAGGGAAGGTGCTGTGTAGGAAGAAGAGGGAGCTAAGAGTGGAGGCACACACCTTTAATCCCAGCGCTTGGGAGGCAGAGGCAGGTGGAGCTCTGTGAGTTTGAGGCCAGCCTGGTCTACAAAGTGAGTCCCAGGACAGCCAGGCTACACCATGAGACCCCCATCTCAAAAAAAAAAAAAATAACAACACACAAAGTGTGTGTATGTGTGTGTGGGGGGGAAGGGGGGACAAGCAAAGGATGGGAGACTGACCACCCAGTCAGTGATGACTTTTGGTTGAGCCTTGCCCTTGGAACTAGACCATTCTGCCTGTTCTTCCTTTCCCTTCCAAGTCAGATCTGCTTGGTTAAAGGGCAGAGAGAAAACAAGAGAACAGAGAAAACCATAGAGCTTGCAGGGATATATGGCAAGAACAGAGAAAACCATAGAGCTTGCAGGGAGATATGGCAAGCTGCGGCGGCTTTTTCAGCTAGAAAGCTTACAATCCTGAGCTGGAAGAGTCATGGAGAAAGGACTCTACCCTGTCACATAGGAAAATCCCATCAGCCCGTTCGTTGCCATGCCCCGCTTGTTTCCAGGAAGTTTCCCCTTTATTTGGCCCATCCATCTGGTTACTCTTTAAAAATGGAAATTAGATTACCTCACTCTACCTCTGGAAAGAGTCTAGGCCCTGTTTCTTCCTTCTTTTTTTTTCTTCTTTTGGTCAAGCATTAAAAATATTCACATTCTTTGATAACGGCATCGGATGCTTTGAAAATAAGTGAGGAAAATAATATCCTTTTTGAAATGTGCCTTTTGCCCTCCACCTCCCTGGGTCTGAGGCAGGCTGTGTGCCCTCTCTGTGGAGAACATGCCCCTGGAAATTTTCCTTCAGGCTGAGGAACTCTTGTTGCTGCATGGGGTCAAGTCCACTGCTTTCATCTTCTGGCTCCTTGCAGCCAGATCCAAGCCAGGCCAGCAGTAAAGAGTCATCTGTCTCAGGCTACCACAGCCCTAGGATTGTGTACATGATGAAAAGGGCCAAGGAGGTAGCCATTGACCCAGGGCAGAGCCATTATGAGGTTAAGGGGGTCATTTGTTTGGCTTATACTGTGATTTTAAAATTTGGAATTCTCATACAAAAACTTAGACTTCTATTTACCCTAAAAAGGTAAGCTATCTGTTGGGAGGCGGAGGCAGAATAGCAAGCTCCCCAACAGCCTAGGCCATTCAGCTAGGCCCTGTCTCAAAAACAGACCCAAACAAAACATCTGCCCTGCTACAGGCATTCTCTGGCTGCAGCCATCAGCTGGGTCAGAGTCATTGAGGGTCTGCCTTAGTCCCCTTCTCCATACTAGACAGCACCAAGCCACAGAACTCCAATCTTTAGGATTCTGGGGAGCCAGTGAATAATGACTGCCTCTGGGTATCTGCCCCAAATTCCATAGACTGAAACAAGGGCTCCACAGGAGGAGGGAAAGTGGGACCCAGAGAAAGAGGCCTTTCTGAGGCTTAGTTCAGAAGGGCCTGAGAAGACAGAGGCAGCTCCTTCAAGAGAATGTTGGAGAGAGTTTAGTTGGAAAGCCCTCACTGGAAGGCTGCCTACAGGCACCAACAACCCGAGGTCTGGGCACTATCCTTGCTCCTTGAGGACACCCTGCTGTGAATTATTGGGAGCAGAGACTGTAGTGGGTGAGGGGTGCTGAGCAGCGAAAGGAAAGTCTAGAAGGCTCTGCTGAGAATGCCTCAGATTTCCATCCACAGTTTTCCAGGAGGGTCTTTGTGTTCAAGGGCAGCCACAGAATAACAGGGCTGAAGGATTGCAGAGACCATGCTGGAGAAGGGAGCCCAAGCTGGGAGCAGACTGTAGCCACTGAGTGGGAAAGGCACACATGACAGAGTTCCTGGACCTTGGTTTTGATTTGAGGTAAATGGAAGAAATGAAGGAAAAAAGCAGAAGAGAATTAGTTTGGAACGAGGAGGTGGCAAAGAGGCCTGTCTGAGCACGTGGGAAGGGGTGCTAACCACAGGGTCTCGACCCCTCCACAGGGCTCACCTAAGACTACTGGAAGACACAGATGTTTACGTTACAATTCATAACAGTAGAAAAATTATAGTTATGAAGTGGCAACAAAATAATTTTATGGTTGGGGGTCACCACAACATGAGGAACTGGATTAAAAGGGTGGCAGCATCAGGAAGGTTGAGAGCCACAGTGCTAGCTGAATCTAGCTAGCACTGGATGTGCAGAGTCGAGCTAGGCAGAGCTGTGGAGGAGTGGTGAAGAGGGAAAAGAAGCCATGGGAGTTCAACTGAGCAAGAGCTGCAGGCAAGGTAGGGCTGCAGCCTGCTCCACTGTGGTTTGGCAGGGTAGGGCTGCAGCCTGCTCTGACTATGGTTTGGGAGGCCCCAGGTATGGGGAACCCTCCCTGCAGAGGGCCCACTAGAGTGACCTCCCTAGTCACATGCAGATTCCTGTGGCAGACTAAAGAAATTCTGTCCCTTAGCTGCATGTGAGACTGTCCCAGTACTAGGAAATTATTAACTGATGCCTGCTCCCATCTCCAAGGACTGAGAACACGGATTTACAAAGCAAACCACATCTGCCTCTCTTTTCAGTGGCCTCTCCAGTTGGAGCCCCGTACTCACAAAGCCCACGCTTCGAGGAGCTCCCTGTTCCTCACCTTTGGGCTGAGACTTTCCCATTATGCCTCCCCATCCCCCGTCCTTGATAAGGTACCTGGGACACAGTGAGAAGCAGAGCTGGGGACACAGTGAGAAGCAGAGCTGGGCCTCCTGAGGCCAGGTGAGGCCCATGGCTTGAAGGCTGCTTGTGTCTTGAGACATCGAGGCCCCTGTGAACCCTTCAGCTCTAGGAAGTGAGAATAACTTGTAGTCTTGCAACTTGCCAGGGCTCAGGGGCAAACACTTTAGCCTCTCCCATTACTAACTTGTTACCTTTGGGTAAATGCCTCAGCACCACTGAGTCCCTTCATAAAACAGAGTAGCAACCCTCCCCTGGCTTCTGCCTCAGACCCGGTGACCCCGCTGGGCCTTGCCTGGGTTACCAGTCAATCCTTCCCGGCTCTCCAGGCTTTCCCTAACCCCCCTTTCTCTAAGCTTCTGGAATTTTGAGTTTGTTTTGTGCAATCTATCCAGCCTCACACAGGCCCTGCTGGGATTTGCCTACTGTGTAATCTCCCTGTGGCCATCACAATGAGTTGGAGGCCCTGTGTCACTGGCAGCTAGCTATGGGGCAAGTCCAACTGCATGACTGTGTTAGCCTATGGGTAGGAGAGGATCCGTGGGCCTCTAGCCCATGCAGGCTCACCTGTCTAGCCTTGTAGGCTTGGCCACTGGTTCCTTCATCATTGGATGTTTCTTGAGCAGCTGCTGGATGCTGTTGCACCATGGTAGTATAAAGGTGCAAAGATAAAGGCGCCTGGCTTTTGTCAGACCCTCACTATCCTATGTGATCATATTCACATTCTCCACTGAGCCACGTCTTGTGGCTTATAACACTCACTGCGCCCTTGGCTTCACGCTTCTGAGTTTCATGGCTTTGCAGCTTCTGTTCCTTACCCGGGACATGCTTGCTCTTGTGGTTTACCTAGCTAATATGTATGAGGTCTGCAAGACTCCATTCTGGCATTTCCTTTACCAGGACAACATCTCTGTAGCCCCCAGCGCAGCTAAGATTCCCCCATTCCCAGGTTTTTGCTTTACAGCATCAGAGTATAAACCAGTGGTTCTCCACCTGTGGGTCATGACCTCTTTTGATGTTGCATATCAGATATCCAGCATATCAGGTATTATAATTACTATTCATAACAGTAGCAACATTACTGTTAAATAGTAGCAGTGAAAAATTTTGTGGTTGGGGAGTCACCACAACATGAGGAACCATAGTAAAGGGTCACAGTGTTAGGAAGGTTGAGAATCAGTGCTCTAGACTGTGCACAGATATGAGTCCTGAGAAGCTGGCTGCGCTGTCTACTCTCCTCAGGACTAGGGTATAATTTGACCATTTCTTACATCCTGTGCCTTGTCAATTTTTAATCTCCCCAATGATATACTCTTCAAAACACCAGATGCCCCAAAATGGCTTGGTTTTCTGGTAGAGAACACTGGTATTTAATAACTTGAGAGAGACACTGTTGAACACTGAACCCATTAGCAGTGTGCTATCTTCTGCATGCTTTACAGTGAGAGCAGCTGTCTGCAAAGCTCTTGGAGACATGCAAAAGATGCCATGGTTCCTGTCAGTGAGTGAGCACTGGGGGCTTGCTGTCCTAGGGAATTGCTGTCCAGATCATTGCAGGCTGAGATGGCTGCTACCCTCCAGTGCAGATTCAGCAATGAAGCTAATACAGACTATCATGAGAACCTTCCAGCAGTAGGGTAGTGAGGGACTGAGTTATACTGAGCTGTCTGTTGAACCACTAGTTTGCTGGCTACCCCTGAGCTCAGGAGCGGACTTGGAAGAGTAGGGGTTCTTCCTGCAGGAGAAGGCACTGGAATGGGTTCTGAAGGAGGAGGAGGAGGATGCTGATCACCTGGTGCATACTGGAGAGTTACTCTGTGTCAGACACTGTGTCAAACAGACAAAATGTAGCTTCTCCTTGCACCCTGAGGCCAAGTGCTGCTGCTGTTCCCACTTTTCCAGAGGGTGAGTGACTGCCCAAGGTTACCAGTTTGTGATCCATAGTTCCAGTTCCTTGGCCTGGAGTTCCAGGTGAGGGGCCAGCCCCTGGGCTCAGCTGGAAGCAACAATTCTGTATGTGGGTGGGCTGGGGGGGGGCAGGAACCAGAAGAAGAGACAGAGTCCCATATGAAAGTAATGCTATACCAAAGGAGGGTTCCGAGCTGTCTGGTTTCTCCGACTTCCTCTCTGTTCCACAAGGTGGGACCACATCTGTGCAGCAGGCTTTGTCCCACAGTGGGGGTTGGGTGTCTATTCAAAGGTCCTTACGTCTGCCCTGCTCTTGCTTGCTTTGCTGTTCTGCCTGTGGGGCCAATGATTTGGCCTAGTGACTCTGACACCCCCTCCCTACCTCACTGCTGTGCTCTCTCCAACGCTCATGCATCTGCTGTCTCTGCCCTGGCCTGACTGCACATGTATACCCATCCTCGACCAGCCACAGGGGGATGCCTGGAGTGGAGAGGTAGTAGTGGTTCTGGAATCACATTACTCCTTTTTAGCTTGGAGACCTTGGTGAAGTTATTTTAACTTCTCTGTGTCTCAGTTGTTTTTGTTCTTAATTTTAAATTACATCTATCTATCTATCTATCTATCTATCTATCTATCTATCTATCTCATGTGTATGTGTGTGCACACATGGCACCGGGTGTGCATGGACATCTGAGGACAGCTTGTGAAAGAGTTGGCTCTCTCTTTACCATGTAGGTCTCAGGGATCGAACTCAGGTTATCTGGCTTGGCAGCAGATGCTTTTAGCTCACTGAGCCATCTCATTGGCCTTGTGTTTCTGGAACTTTAGAACTGGATTAATCAAACTAGTACTTGAGAATTAAGTGAGTAAACTGGACAGGAGAGTCTCCCAACAGGTTCTGACACATTGTTTATGTTAAGCGTTGGCTGTTGACATGACCCTTAGTGTCATGACTGCAGCCAGAGGTTCCTGCACACTGCTCAGAGAGTCAGTGCCAGATGGTAAATGGTTGCCTAGGCCCTGTCCAGAAGACTCCTTATACTTGTGAGGAGGACTCAAATGTTAATGATTATGACAGAAGAAACCTGAGGTACAGGGTGAACAAGGTCGCTAGGGCCCTCTCTCTGCTTGCTTCCAGTGTTGTCCTTCTGGTTCTCTTGATGGTGGAGGATACTGAAAGAAAGAGGAGTTGTCAAGTTAACATGAGCTAATGATAGACTCATCCAAGAATGACCAAGCAAGATGCCCGTGAAGGCCCCAAGCCCTTCCCAAGAAAAAGGATGACCGCTACATCAGATGCTTGGGAGAGAACAGGATGAGTGGTGGGTTAGATTTGGGGTACCAAGTGCATTTTCTATCCATGCCAGTCACTTTGTTTCTGCCTGTCAGGAACACTAGGTAGGAAGGGACTCTAAGAGTAAGGAAGGAAAGGACCCACCCCAGATCAGTGGCATCTGCCATGGCACTGGGAAGGAGCGGCACTCAGCCACACATTCGTCATATGGACTTGGGCTTAAGGTCCCCAGTAGTGAGAACTTACATACATAGCTGGCTGTAGGATGGAGGGAGCTGGGTGCTGTTGTGGCTGTTTAGAGGTGATGAGTGGTCCAGGGACAGTGCTGGCTGAGTTGGCAAGGGGAGAGGACGATCGTCTTAGGGAGAGATGCCAAGTGCCCCAGACTCCTGATGGGTCCTGCATTACTTACACGCAGACTGTAGGTCAGCAGGGGAAAGCATCCCATTTCTGGGAATTGTGCAGAAGGGAAGGGCAGCTCCTGGAATGCAGAGCCATTTCCTCCACATGGGTTGGGTCCCTCCCCCCCAGTGTGTCCTCATCCCCCAGTGCTGGGCACACCCAGACATCAATGAGATGAGACTAGCTTCCCAGGACTGATTCAGTTCCATGTGAACGCGCTCTCAGAAGATCACCATTAATAATGAATGTGTCCTCCTCTCCCGGCCTGCTTTACTCAGAAAACCCAGCCCAACTGCTGGGCTCAGGAGGAATCGTTAAAATAATTAGCATCAAAACAGAGTGGTAAAAGAATACTGAGCACCAGATCTTCACTGAAGTTGGTGCCATCTCTGGAGTACTTGTACCCTTGCTGTGGCCTCTTGACAATCTGTGGCCTTGTCATCAATGTCAGAGAAGCCACCACAGGATGCACAATGGTTCTGGGTTGTGAGTCACAGTGGCAGGTGAATCTATGTGAGGCTGCAAATGAATTCAAAGTCAGTTCTAAGCACAACCTTTAGCATCTGATCAGCCCACAGCAAAGGTCAGCTGAGGACTGGCAGTTGCTACCACTCTAGGCACCACTGGTTTTAACTAGGACTATATGACATTGCTTTTAAAGTAGTGGTAGGTGGGTCTGTGAGTGGCCAGGGACCTCCTCAGACCCATTTGATGGTATGTGTCACCAGCACTGTTTCCTTCTAATGCACAGCTCTCTTGGAACAGTGGATAGTGGTTTGGGGCTAGTCTTCTGGGAAACAAGCTCTGTGGAATCTGTAGAACCTGGGAAGAAGGGAGCAGACTGTTGTTCTGAGCATCCTCTCTCATCCCTATGTGCAGGCGCCTCAAGACCCATGCATGGGCAAGGAATTAAACTAAGTCAATGGAACCTCGTAGGTTGGAAGAGAAAACAGGGCCAGTTAATTTCCCTGTCATTGCACATATGCCTTTGCTCAGGCGCTTCCCATGTTATTTCCACTGGGGAAATGGAGGCTCTAAGAGGTTAAGAAGCTCTATCATGGAGCATCATCTGCCCCATCCATCTATCTATCTATCTATCTATCTATCTATCTATCTATCTATCTATCTATCTATCTATCATCTGTATCATTCATCTATCCATTGGTTCTGCACCATAGGTGTACCATGTGTGCTTGAGGAAGACAGAAGAGGGCATTGGGTCTCTTGAACTAGAGTTACAGATGTTCATGAGCCACCATGTAGGTTTTGGGAACTGAATCTGGGTCCTCTGGAAGAGCAGCCAGTGCTCTTAACAACTGAACCACCTCTACAGCCCCCTGTACCCACCATACTTTGAAATTTGCTGAGTGACAAGGTTATGCTGGCCTCACCAACCAAATACCTGCTTCTTAGGGTTGTGAGCTGGCCTCTGTGAAAAAAAAAGGGACATTGTGTCCCTTCTTGGCACAAGAGAGGGCAGAAGACTAGATGGGACAGGATGGAGTGGCTAGTGAATGCGCAGACTCCTCCAGCCCTGTGAGGGAGTGGCAAGGTATGGCTGTCATGCAGTGGTGTAATGGGTAAGGAATAAAGGGTTAGAGGGACACAACACCAAGGACAACAACCTCCCCCACCCCTGGCTTCTCAATTTAAAGATGCTTGAGGTTTTATATGCGTGTTATTAAAATAATTTAAAAATGGAACATGGCCTTTTAGGAGGAAGTTTCCAGTGTGATACGGCGATACAGTGTAAGGGTTTAGGCTGCTGGTGCAGCCTGTGGGCTGGGTGGGGCTCTGGAAGTAATGGTTGCCATGGGAACCAGCTCAGCTGCCTTCCCTGCCAAATGGCTGCTGTTCCAAAAGTTGGTTCCTATGTGGAGGGTGTTGGAACCTCAGAGCCTTTCCCATGGAAACAATGCCCTAAATGATGGGCGACATTCCCACACAGGCCCGCGTCATCTGGCTGTAATGGAGATGAGGTGGCAGGGGGACTTGAAATGAGGGCGCTGGGAATCACGTGACTGAGATGGGGTGCTCTTGCCTCTGGGAGCAAAGTAAGCAGGCGAGAGAGGATGTGTGCCTTCTCTGAGCTTGGCGTATTTCGTGCCGTTTTGTTTCATGCTTAGAGCAGATCCCAAGGTCAGGAAACGTAGCTTGACCAAGGTTATACAACTGGACAGAAACACAAAAGATGAGTGGCAAACTGCTGTGAGAAACCATGCCTTCCTTAAGCAACCTCCCTACCTTCAAGGGCCACCTACAATTCCTCAAAGCAAAGAGCAAACACTCCACAGTGATTTCCACGAGAAGAAGAGTAGAGAACTAGGACCAAAAACAGGTCCATAGTTATCTAGCAAGGAGTTTGCCATGATGACTTCTGTCAGAGCCTTTGAGTGGTATTTATGAATCTCTTTCCCTCTACCATACAGAGACCAGCTTATTTTGTAGAAGTATGGCATGTACCCAGCCATCTTTGTGCCTCCATCTTATCAAAAGACTTCATTTGATCAAAAAAATTTTTTTTCTGGGTGAAAAACATGTTCCTCATCTTGCCCACACCAGGAGAAAACACACAGCCAAAATCACTTCTGTATTGGGGGCTTTCTGGATCCATTTTGTCCTGGTGAGCCTTTTGGTTCACACTTATTTCATATCTGTGTGGTTCATCTGACCCCTTGGATACAGTCCCAATGCCTGGGTGAGAGGATTTCCCATAGTCCTGTGGATGCTGGGGCCAGCACCGAGGTTGGCAGTTTGTCTGACTTTTTTGTAAATGCCCGAGCTTAAGCCCGGGTGTGTTCAGCCTGCTCTGTGCCAGGCTTCGTAAGGACAGGGGGTGGGGGACACAAAGACAGCCCATGCCCTTGGGTGATAGTGGCTTCTTCATGGGGACCACAGAGCTCAAAGCACAAGGTTCAGATTATGTCTCCCTTGGGAGGTGAGTCCTGGCCCTGGGCTGACCAGAGTTGTCTATGTACTTTACTTCCCTGCATACTGCCATTCTGCATACATGGTCATTTTATAACTATAGGGACACACCAGGAGAGCAAAGGCTAGTTGGGGTGACAGAAGAGTGTGTGTCTGCTGCACAAGTGTGGCAGGAGTGGTCACTGAGGGCTACTGGTGACAGGTTGCTGTTAAATGCTCAGTAATGCAGAGTTGACTCATCAGCTGTGGATGGTATGAAAAGGGTTTTTAGCCTGTGGACCCTGTTCTACTGAGCTCCAGTTAGAAGGAAACTCCCATAGACAGGAACGCCTGACCTGATGTGGTTCCCTGGAGCCTGGGGTTCCTCAATCTCTGAGGTCAGAGCACCATAAAATGGAGGGGGCCCTCAACTGACCACTTCCTGCCAGTTGCCTTAACAAGGAGAAGCTGTTTATACCAAGTCCCCAGGTAATTCTGCTGTGGGTGGTCTGAACTCTGACTCAAGGGTCAAGTTCATGTCCTCTGTGACTAGTGTGTGTCTTACCTTGTATTCTCTGAAGAAGTGGTTGTGTTTCCTCCTCCTTTCCCATTCTCTAAGCGGTGTTTGCTCATGTGGTTTCCAGCAGAGAATGGAAGAGTCTTTTTCATCAGTGCTTCTGCTCTGGCCCAGTGTCGTTGTCCACTGGGGAGAGGATAGTAGCTGTTAACAAGGGGCAGTGGTACCAGGCTTCGCTGACCAGAGAGGCAAAGATGCCTGCCCTTCCTGCCTGCCCCTGTTTCTGTGGTCCTGCAGCTCTCCTATGACCCTAGTATGTGGCGGCACAGACCCAAGCCATAGCTCTCCCCATTGTTCATTCTGGGGCTACAGCTACAACCAGCTCCTCCTCAAAGAGCTTAAATGAAAGTGGGAAGAATATTTTCAGGTAGCTGAGCATTCTATTTTGTGAGGGATGTTAATACTGTCGAATTGTTCCAGTGTGCAAATCTGCTCCAGTCATCCATTGGTATCCCAGAATGCAAATCTATTAAGTCATCTGCTGGTATCCAAGGCAGGGTCAGGCGGTTTCAAGACCCCACATCTGTAGATGCTCAAGTCCCTCACATATTACAACACCTTCTCATATACTTTAAATTGCCTCTGCATTACTTACATGCTCAATACAATGTATATGCTGCACAAATATCATAGTGCTTAGGGAATAATGGGAAGAAAAATGGTCCAAGTATGTCAGGAGAGAAGAAATATTTAGAGGCAGGATCTCCAATTTACTATATAGCTAAGGACTACCTCGAATGTCTGATCATCCTGCATCTACCTCCCCAGTGCTGGAGTTACAGGCATGCTTTACACATTCAGTTTTCAGGTGCTGGGGTTTAGTGTGCTGGAAGCAAGCACTCTACCAACCCAGCTACAGAGCCAACCCCAGAGACTTTGTTTTCAGCAAAAATGTTTTATTAACACATCATATATAGACGATGAAAGAGTATCTTTTCACAGAGGTAGAAATTCAACATCTAGGGCAGAGAGAAGGCTGAGGAGCACATTAGATTATGCTCCCAGGGTGAGCCACATAGACCGAGGGGGTCCAGGTGCAGAATCTTTCAAGTCTGGTCCATGCTGAGAATCAACAACAGTTGTCGGGGGCCTTGTAGTCTAGTGGGCTGGAGGGAAAGAGCCTTTCTGCTTCTGACAGGTGTGCTCAGAGTCAAGAGGGAAGCTTTCAGTTTCTCACTGATCTTTTTCACAGGAAGGTTGGTTGCTATTGTTTAAGGAGGGAGGGAGCTGTTAGTCTTCTCTGGCTTTTTTCTAGTTCTGTGGACAGTTCCCAAAGCCAGCCTGCCTGCCTGCCTGCCTGCCTGCCTGCCTGCTTGCTTCAGCTAAGGCCGGTGAAACACTGGCCATTTTCGATAACTAATGGTGTTAAAATCTGTGATTTCCCATCTAAGGCCTGCCACCCATCCTTAGGGGCTACATGGGCACTTGATATTCCATTGTCCTTATGATCAAAGATCAGAGTGGCCATTCTAGATTTCCAAGGCTCCTCTTCCAAATGAAACTGAAAATAGTTGCAATCCATGGTTGGCTGAATCTGTAAATGTGGATCTCATGGCTAAGGAGGTTTGACTGTGTGTGTATGTGTTTCATGGAAACACACACAGGAAATCAAAGTGCCTTGCAGTCTGATTCTGGAATAGCCACCTTCCAAACAAGCCTTGTTCTGGGATCCACCCCTGGGCAGGGCAACTCATGGATGGGTACCTTCCTGAAAGAGTGACCTTATAACTTTGCTGTTTTGAGATCTGGTATTTTTCCATACATAATAAAAAACTTTTTTTAAAAGGTGTGTTAGCTATTCTGTTTTGGTTTTGTTTCTATGTATGCACATATGTATGTGTGCAAGAGGGTTTCCTGTGTATTCCAGGTTTGCTTGAACTTGTGAACCTACTGCCTTAGCCTTACCAGTTCAGGGACCACAGTTGTTAGGTACCACACCTAGTTGCCTGATAGTTATGTTTATCTGTCTCTCCCCCTTCCTTTCCCCCAACATTTAAATTATTCATACCTCCATCTCCCCATTCCTAACATTTTTGTGAAGTTCCCCAACTAGATTTTTTTCCTTACAATAAATTCTCACCTGAAAATAGTGTAAAGGAGTACCCCTTTTTAATCTTGATCCGCTTCTGAAGGCAAATTCTCGGCTCAGCTTTGGGAGGCTTATATTCTTCCTGCCTTCAAAAAGGCACGAACTTCCCCCACACTTTGGGGGAGTCCTAAATGTCAACATCAGGTTTCAGTGACTGCAAAGGATCAGCAACAGGGAAGCCACATGCAAATCAACATGGCCACATAACCCACCCACATTTTTGTGACTACCCTTTTGTTACAGCCTAGAGTTGAAGATGAAAATAATTATAAAAACCTCTCAAACTAGCCTGCTAATCTGATACAGAAGGAAACTATGATTCAGGAGGTATGGGCACAGTGGTCTTTCCATGTAGCAGTGGCAGGAACCCTAGCCCCTTATCCTCTGGGTTATGCTGTCCCCTGCTCTAGTGTAGGTTTCTCTGCTACACCCCAGCCTCTCTCTTCCCCAGAGCAGCACTGGTGTGTGTGTGTGTGTGTGTGCGTGCTTCTATTCCTTCAGTGGTTAGAACTGTTTTTTTTGGCACATCCAGCCAGTCGGAGATCCTGCTTTTCCCTGGCAGGGTCTTCATTGTTCTTTTAAAAATAATAATTCTTTGAGAATCTCATGCAATGTATTTTGATCATAGTCACCCCCTCCTGCTTTTCCCACATCTACCCTCTCTACATTCATTCCCTGCCCACCAAACTTTGAGTCTGTCTTCTTCCTCTTCCTCCTCCTTCTCTTTTGGTCTAGTCTAGTTTATGTTACTCAACTACCTTTGGGCACAGGGCCTGCTCTGGTGTGTGGTTAACTAACCAGAAAGCTGACTTTCCTCCTAGCAGCTATCAGATGTCAATAGCAGGCTGGAGAGGTGGCTCAGAGGTTAAGAGTGCTGACTGGTCTTCCAGAGGACCAGGGTTCAATTCCCAGCACTCACATGACGGCTCACAACTGTAACTCCAGTCCCAGTGGATCTGATGCCCTCACACAGACATATATGCAGGCAAAACACCAATGCACATAAAATAAAAATAAAGAGATGATGTTTTAAACACACACACACACACACACACACACACCCCACACAGAAATACCAATACTTCCTAAGCTAGTGGTGGCATTAGGCTGCCTCCATACTGGGATTTTACCTGGCTTGACCTTGCTGAGGTCCTGTACATGCTATAACATGTGTGAGTTCATGTATGCAAGTGCCCTGCTGTATCTGGAAAATACTTTCCTTGAAATCAGCCACCACTTCTGTCTCTTACAAATACTTTTTCCCTCACCAGTGTGTGAATCTGCTGCAGGCCTGGCTAGAGCTGACTGGATTCCTTCTTGGTTTTCTGAGTGTGCCTTTGAATCCCTGCCGGCCTCTCTCTGGCACTCTGTGGCACCATCTCCCAAGGTCACTCACTCTTCACCCCTCTCTGTCACCTCTTCATAGTCAGTCCTGACCTGTGAAGACCCCTCAGAACCATCTGCCCACATTTCTAGCTCTCTCCTCTCTGCCTTAGCTGGGGGACCTCTTGGGGGAGGCTACACTATGTTTTCTAGGATGTTTAGCGATGTCTCTGGCCTCTACTCACTAGGAGCCAGTGTTGCCTAGAAACATCCCGATATCCCAGATATCCTGGGGTAGAGGAGAGAACTGCCTCTGTCTGAGAACCCACACTTTAACTAGATTCATTACTATGAGACCTGTGCCTTCCTTCCCTTTGTCCCAGCTTAAGTGGATGGATGAGGTTCTTTTTTTATGAATATAAGCCCTTTAACTATAAATCAGGAGTCAAAATTCACTTCAAGTTAACAAAATATACAAGCCTTTAAATTATAAATCAGGAGTCAAAAATTAACAATAAAAGATACAGAGTAGCATGTACCATTACTGATGAGGGCCAAACATTATACATTTCCTGACATTTCACAGACAGCAGACACCCTTGGCCTAGTTTCCAGGACAAGCATCCGAATGTGTGATTTTTCCTTAACTCTTCTGTTTTGTGCACTCTGCCTCCCTCTTTGCCCAGTTCCTGCTTTCTCTCTACTGCCCCGAATGGGACCCCATACAAGGCAGATCATACGCAACAGTCATCACTGCAAAAGTCAGCCTAGGTGTGTTCAACTCTAAGTCATGTGACAGGGCGAGGCAGAGCCAGGGTTTAGAAGAGATTCCTGACTCTTATGATAAAGTGTCAGACAGTTGGAGGGAGAGAAAGGCAGATTTGAGTTGGGAGGGGCCTCCCAGAGCACAGGCGTGCTAATCGACACCACTTCTTTGTCCTCTGGGATCAACAGCTTCAGTGCTTTCTCAGCAGAGCGTTCCAATCGATAAGAGATGTTCTAGTTGATAAGAGATAATGTGAGAGGTGTACCCTTCTACACCTGCTCAGCCCAGAAGAAGAAGAGCCCTGCTCTTCCTTATGTGCATCATTCCGGGGCAAAGGCTAGTGTGAGGGAATCCCCTTGACACAGCTTTTGGCTGTACTCATTAAAGACTGGTACTATGGTGTGAATAAGAGCAGGACTGGCATGGAGTTGCTCTTCAGTAAATAATGGTGAACAGACCGTTTGAACAGTGATCGTCTCTGGGTTAGGTAAGACCATGCGGGACAAAGCTCACACGGCTTTGCCTCGGTTCCTTTTCAGATCTACTGCTGAGAGTCTGTGTTCCTTTATAAGAACCAAACCTGTGGATATTTCTTCCTAACTCAAAGAAGAAAGCCCATGAATATTTTCTCCTAGTTCAAAAGGAAAAGCTCCTTCCCTCATTCCGTGTGTCTTTCTTCCCTAGGTCTGACTACCAGAAACATGGCGACTGGCGCTGTTCCCAGTGAAAACCTTCCCACATATAAACTAGTAGTGGTGGGAGACGGCGGTGTGGGCAAGAGCGCGCTCACTATTCAGTTTTTCCAGAAGATCTTTGTGCCTGACTACGACCCCACCATTGAAGACTCCTACCTGAAGCATACAGAGATTGACAATCAATGGGCCATCTTGGATGGTGAGACCCGATGGCAGCCTTGCATGGGCTGGGTCGTTACGTGGGGGAAGATCAGGGAAATTTGATAGGCTTTAGTGGGGCAACATGGCTTCCTGTTATTATAGGATGGTTGCTATGAGGTAATATGCAGCTTCCTGGGGAGAATTCTAGATAGAGATTGTGTCTTGATAGAGTGCTTAAAGACCTTAGTGACAATGAAAGTGGACACTGAACAAGGAGGCCAGTCTGGAATCCTGACGTCTTAGAGATGCTATGTCAGGTGTTGATTGCTTGAGTAGATGTACTGATGACAGGTATAGAAGTTTCAAACTAATAAAAGTAGGGAAACTGAAGTTTTCTCTTTTTTCAGGTTTATTAAGGAAAGCTGAGAAAGAACTCCCAAGAATAGGAGGTGCTCAAAATACCTGAAAGATTATTTCTTAATAACTAGAGTTTATTTAGAAAGTGCCCCTTTGTTGGGAGATCTTGCATCTGTCATTGTCTTCTAGTCTGGTCAAAATTAGTGTGATGGCCAAGGAAGTTACTAGAAAAGTGAATTCCCAGGCCCTTCTCATTCTCAAACTTGGAGGACAGAGGGTGATGGCTTGTTTTTGGCACACCCTGCAGGGACTGCTGAAGCTGGAGGCCACTGCTCTAGATTCCCACTGGTCACGATTTTCTATTGCCCAAGTCTCTTTCCTAAACAAAGGCCCATTAAGCGCAGGCCACTAGTCTCGGAGGAGAGCTTGAGAAGCTGCTGACTTACAAGGTTCTTTCAGATAAATGCGGTTTGCAAATATTTTTCTCAGTCTGTGTATTGTTTTTCATCCTCAAGACAGTTTTCTTTCAAAGACTAGACGTTTCTGTTTTGACGACGGCTAGTTTATTCGTTCTTTTACAGAGTGTGCTTTTGGTATTTTGTCTAAGAAATCTTTGCTTAACCCAAGGTCACAACAGTATTTCTCATGGTTTCTCCTTGAGTTTAATTGTTTGGGGATTTTCATTTAGGTTTTGCCCTATTCTGTATACTTTGCATGCAGCATGGGGGTGGAACAAATCTCTCAAAGATCCTTGTTGAGGAGATTCTTCCTTCCAGCCCCCAGTTGCCTTTGTCTCTCTAGTGACAACCAATTCCCTGTGTGATCTGTCTTTGGTCTGAATGTCTGATTTAAAATTACCATTGCCTTAACAGTTATAACGTTATAAAAAAAACTCAGTAGTCGAAGCCATGAGAATGGATATAAAGATTACAGACTCAGTTAAAGTTTCTGACTTTGTTTGGGATAGCGTTTAAATTTGTATACAACCTGAAGGAGTTTTTGTAATGTTTGGTACTGAGCCTGGGACTTTACCTCAAGCTTTGCAAGTGACATAGCCCTGAGCCATGTCCTCAGTCTTGAGGACTGATGTCTTAGCTGACTGTGCTGAGCCTTTTAATGTGTAAACATGCTGTCTCTCCATTTATATACATCTTTTGATCTCCCAATTGTTTTATACTTTCAGATACACATGTCTTTTATGTACATTTCGTCTGAGCTATACTTATATCTGCATTGATGTTATGGTAAATGTTTTTAATTTCAGCTTTGGTTGTTTGCTACTAGAATATATAAATATAAGTGATTTCTAATTAATTTTTTAAAAAGATTTATTTATTTATTATATATGAATACACTGTAGCTGTCTTCAGACACACCAGAAGAGAGCATCAGATCTCATTACAGATGGTTGTGAGCCACCATGTGGTTGCTGGGATTTGAACTCAGGACCTCTGGAAGTGCAGTCAGTGCTCTTAACCACTGAGCCATCTCTCCAGCCCTTCTAATTAATTTTTAAAATGAGGTTAAGATAGCTTGTGAAGGAATGGGTTTCATTGTGGTATTTTTTCCCCTTATCCCTCTCGCTCTGACCCAAAGGTTTTTAAAATTTATTTATTATATGTAAGTACACTGTGGCTGTTTTCAGAAACCCCATAAGAAGGCATCAGATCTCATTACAGATGGTTGTGAGCCACCATATGGTTGCTGGGAATTGAACTCATGCCCTCCAGAAGAGCAGTCGGTGCTCTTAACCGATGAGCCATCTCACCAGCCCTCACTGTGGTATTTTTAACATATTTGTCATTATATGTAATTTATTCTAACCCATTCCTTGCCCCCCCACTGCGTTTCCTGTGCCTTCTGACCCCCTCCAATATAGTTGATTTCTTTATATTAATCACACAACCTGCTGGTTATTAGCTTTAGTGGCTCTTTGTGAGATTCTTTTTCCCTAGATGATCAAGCTGTGGTAGAGGCAGTTTTAGCTTTTCCAATCTGAATGGTTTTTACTTCTTTTTCTTGCCTTACTTAAGTGACTAACCCTCCAGTTCTATGCTGAGCAACCTAATAAGAACAGACATCCTTGCCTTGATCCTGACTGAGTCTGACGGTAACTGTAGACTTCTTTGGTGGCCATGCTCTTTATCAGATTAAGGAACTTCCTTTCCCTAGTTTGCAGAGGGGTTTCAATCAGGAGTGGATGCTGATGTGGTCAAGTGCCTTCTCTGGCTGATATAATCATATGACTTTTTTTTTAATTAAAAAAATTTATTACTGTGGAAAATTATCTTAGTTTTCCCCTATGCTTTTAAATTTTAATTACTTTTATTTAGTGTATGTGTTGGGGAAATTGAGGCATGTGCAACAGCTTGCATATGGAGGTCAGAGCACAACTTGGGGGATCCGTTCTCTCTTTCCACTATGTGGGTCCTGGAGATTAACTAATGGGATCAGGCTTGGGAATGAATGCCTTTATACACTGAACTATCTTGCTGGTCCTCTCCTTAGCGTGCAAGTAATTCTTCATCCCTGAAATAAATGGTATGTGGTTATGATAAATTTTATATACCATTTGCTTCAGTTTGAAAGAATTGAAAGAAATGTTTTACTTGTGTTCTTAAGTGATATTAGGCCATATTTTCTATTATGATTTATTTGTCTGACTTTCGTATGAAAGTAATGCTGGCCTTCTAGAATGGCTTAGAAATTAACCTTTGATTTTAAATTTCTCTAGGAGAGTTTAAGTAAACTTCTTCTAATATCTTTCTTACATGTTCAGTAGAATTCACTGGCAACACCATTAAATTAAAAGTGTGTTAATAGACATAGGCTCATTGAATACCTCTTTATTCTTAAGTGAACTTTGGTAGTTTGTGATTTTTTTTAAAAAGTTTATCAGTTTATCAGAGTTTCCAAATTTATTAGCACAAAGCTTTTGATAATATTCTTTTATTATGTTTATAATACTCATAGATTGTACAGTGATGTCATTTCTCGTTCTTGATACTGGTAACTTGTATCTTTTTTCCTTCCTTTTCCTGATCGGGCACAGTTGGGTTTTCTGTGTATCAATTTTTCTCAGAGCCAGCACTGGCACCTATTGGTTTCTCTCATTTGGTTCCATTGATTTTCACTCATAACCATGCTTCACTGGATGGGATGCTCTGAGAGTGCTTCAGCCGTCATACCAACAGATGTCGTTGTTCAGGTCTCCTGTATCTTCACTGGTTTTCTGAATACATAATCTGTCAGTTATTCTGAGTGTCAGGCTGTAACGGTAAATTTCCTCGTTTTCTACCAGGGTTTTGCCTGGTGCGTTTACAAAGGTACTCTGTTGTTAAATGCAGACATTTAGGATTGATTATCCTCTCGACACCAGTCCCTCTAGTCATGGCTCTCATCATTCCTGACTTCGTGCTCCCTGCTCTGTACCTTGAAGCTGGGAGGACCTTGAGCTGCACACTCTCACCATGGCCACCCTTCACTGAAGGGATGCATGCTATGGTATGAGAAGCATCTCGAGGAAAACTCACCAGCCTTTGGGGCCTTGTCTGCAGCCTGGGGTTTTGATCAGTTTCACTGGGTGACAGGTAGCCAGACGTGTCCCCACTCAGAAATTTGCATGTAATCTTCTCTCTTCTAGCATGTTCTTCCTGTAGAAACACTTCGTTAAAATTTTGTCTGTTTTTTTCAAAGGCAGGTCTTGTGCGTGGCATGCTGGCTTTGAACCCACTGTGCAGCTGAGGTTGAACTTGAGTTTCTGATTCTCCTGCCTCTGCATCCTGAGTTCTAGGACAGTACGCATATGCCAGGCCTTCTAGCACAGTAGACAAGCACTTTACCAAACGAACTACATTCACAGCCTATTAAATGTCACTTTATTTGTAAGGTCTCCCATGACCAAGACAACTACAATAGTATTTACCTACCCATGTTATTTTTGTCAGTAAATACTTTTGAATAAATAGATGAATTATCAGATACTGAACAATGTATATGTAGTAACAGATTCAATGAATTAGCAACACTATTCTCTTTGTTTTCCTGATTCTTAGTAAAGAATATATACATAACTATTAAAAAATTTACATTTGTGTACGTCCTTTGTTGTTACTTTCTTCCTTCCTTCCTTTTTTCCTTCCCTCCTTCCTTCTTCTCTTTCTTCTTCTTCCTCTCCTCCTCCTCCTTCTCCTCCTTCTTAATGTGTGAGGTCTCACTATGTAGTTTTGGCTAGCCTAGAACTTTCTATGTAGACCAAGATGACCTTGAACTCACAGAGATCTGCTTGCCTTTGTCTCCAGAGTATTGGACAAAAGGCACGTGCCCTCTGGGCCAGCTTGCACTTTCTAAAATAATTGCAGATACCATCTATTGGAATATATGCCATACTTTAGGATAGACTGAGTTAAATACATGGAAATTCGTTTCTTTACTGCAGAGCTTATAAAGCCCTTCACTGTACAGTGAATTAGGAGCACTTTTGTAGAGTATATTGTTAGGATTCCCCAAAAGAACCATTTTTGGCACTTCATTTTGGGCCGTGTTCCACAGAAAATATTCAGAGAAATATTGCATAATACATAGAGAGGAGAACACCTCCTGGTACAAGTTGTGGCTCAGCCAATGTTATTTCTTTTTATTGCCATGTAAGCTTCTTTAATGTTTTTCTAAGTAACTTTGGACATTTGCTTCTCAAAGAGAAAACAGTATTTTCCAGAGTGCCTTTTAGATGTTGTGATAACATTTCTTAGCTGCAGATACAGGGGAAGCATGGTCATAAGATTATTTTAGAAGCTTAGATCAGTGAGATCAGACCTGACTTAGTGTCTTTGGTTTTCTATGTGTTTTAATGGGATGGGGTTTTTATGTGATAAAACACCATAATCAAAGCAAGTTAAGGAGGAAAGGTTTCTTTGGCTTGCACTTCCACATCACAGTCCACCATTGAAGGAGGTCAGGACAGGAAGAGTCAATTGGGGCAGGATTCTGGAAGCTGATGCAAAAGCCTTGGAGGGATGATGCTTATTGGCTTGTTTCTCATGGCTTCCTTAGCCTGCTTTCTTATAGAACCCAGGACCACCAGCCCAGGAGTAGTGGGCCCTCCCGTGATGGGCTTGGTGCTCTTCCATCAATCACTAATTTAGAAAATACTCTTTAGAATTACCTAGAGCCGAATACTATGGAGACATTTTCTTAGTTGGAGGCTCCCTCCTCCCTGATGACTCTAGCTTATGTTGAAAGAAAAGTAGCCAGCACACTTAGTATACAGCATTGCCCACCTAGGCCTTCCCTAAGAATAGATACTAGATGCCCAGACTAGCACATTCTACAGCATACATTCTCCCATTTTTAACAAGGCTTAAATTATTTCAACTGAGTATGACTTTACTATACAGAGAATGTTGTAATAACAATAAATCTCAATCGGGGGTTCCTACTTGTTCTTGATCATTCAGTTCCCAGATAAAAGACTCAAAACTTTTATATTTATAATAAGCCTTTAATACACTAGAGCTGGGCAGATATCTACCATCTAAGCTTTTAAAATCTACTTCCCCATCAATAACTCCAAGTTATAACTTGCCATGTTCCATCTGGGCAGCTCTTAATTGGCTATTCCTCATGACCATGTTTTCAAGATTCCTACCCCATGCGTCTTCTCCTCTCTCTACCTCCTTCTTCTCCTCTGCTGGTCTCTGCCTCAGACCCCAAGCCCTGGAACCAAAACTCTGCCTACCTCTCTTCTGTCCAGCTATAGGCTGTAGGCATCTTTAATCAACCAATAGTTTTAAATTAAGGAGCAAGGTTACATAGCATCACTTGGTTTACTCATTGATTCTCTCATCTCCGAGACAACCAAGGCCAGTATTTAGCATTACAATACCTAGCAACAGACCCAACCTCAACAGAGGATAGTCAGAGGCCTGTTATATTTAGGTCTGAACATAACACTGACCCTTTCTGGGGCCAGTCTCCTTCAGGGAGGTTTGCAAACCTTGGAATGCCAACACTTTTCCTGACCAACCAGTGCTCTGGGATCCTGCTTCCCTGCTGGGTACCATCTAGGGATGTGCTAAACCTGGGCATAGATGCTTTTAGTCGCCCTGTACCCCACCAATCTCAAAGTGCTCTGAATTTTGCTTTTTCTTGTCCCAGACTGAGGGCAAAAGCACTGTGACATGAGCTGAGCATCATGGTAGTGATGGTGATTGTGGGGGTGGGGTCATCATGATAGTGATGATGTCATGGGGGTGGGGTCATCATGATAGTGATGATGTCATGGGAGTGAGGTCATCATGATAGTGATGCTGTCATGGGGGTGAGGTCATCACGATAGTGATGCTGTCATGGGCCATCACTGCTGGAAAACCCATGAATGCACTCTTTACCTCTTACACACACTGTCATGGTAGCCACCGTTACAGATAAAAAAATAAGGTCAAAAGTTATCGTTTATATATGGAATGTCTGTCTCCCTCAGGCTCATGTATTGAGTGCTTGGTCACTAGACAGTAGCAATATTTTTAGAGGTGCAGGTCACTGGAGGTGTGTCTTTGGAAGTTCTACATGGTCTCCAGTCCCTTCTTGGCTCTTTGCTTCCTGTCCACCATGAGACAAACAGCTTTGTCCTCCACATATCCTTGCCACCATGACGCTTGGCCTTAGCACAGTCCTGAGATCAACAGAAGCAAGGACTGTGAACTAAAACCTCTGAGTAAATCCTTCCTCCCTTGAGCTGGTTTTCTTAAGTATTTGGTCAGTGTTGGTGAAACTGACCAATACATTGAGTTTCTGACAACTAGCACCGGCTCAAACACCCAGAGACCACCTCACACTGCATAATCGGTTGAGAATCTTCTCCAATGTGACAGCCAATTTTGGTGGCTCTTGGGAGTGGGAGTTGAACTCTCAGGGAGAAGGCACACAGCTTGATTGTGAGGATTCCATCCCATCCCTGGCCTGTCTTCCTGTGCTCTCCTCCCCATGGCTGTGGTCATATGTGCAGGCACACTCAGGGGGATGCCTCTGAGGCTCCATTCCCAGGAGGCTCACAGGGTTCTTGCCATATTCCAAACTGGTTTCTTGTTTTATTTCAAGGAGCAACAGTAGCATTGTCTTCCCAGAACCTGGAGGATGGAGGCAGAAGGCCATTTTATCCCTCTCTGCAGCCTCTGGGCTTTGAATTGTGCTTCCTTTGAATTCTTTCCCACAGAGCTGGAGACCCTCATCTCACAGCCCATGGTCGGATCTGTGGTCCTCTCCTCCATACAGTGTGTCCACCCGTCAACTGTGGGTTCTCTTCAGTCCTTCCTCCTGGCTGTCTGGATTCTCCCCTGGTCTCTTGAACCCTTCCTTACCCTGGCTTGTACCTGTGTGCCTCACCTCATTCCAGTTCTGAATCAGAAAGCTCTGAACCTTAAGCAGAGTCTTGGAGTTGTATGTTTGAGGTTTTCTGTTGTGAGGTGTGTGTGTATATATATACATACATGTATACATATATATGTATATATACATATGCTATATATGTATATATGTGTGTGTATGTGTATACATATGTTATATATATATATACATGTATATACATATGTATATACATGTATATATTCCACTATTGGAACTACATTGGAATGTACAGGTATGTGTTGTCCAGTATATATCCTTGGGTATATTACCCAGTATATCACCATCCATTTCCCGAACTTTCTCACCTCCCTGCACTGACACCCACTTACCTATCTACACACAGACTTCCTTCCTGTTTCACCCAATCGTGGCATTCATCATTCTACTTCCTGTCTTGGGAACACTACATGCCTCATGCACATCAGTGAGGTTGTATACTTGTCCTGTCGTAGCTGACTTCTACTTAGCATTGACTTTCCTTCCCCTTTCAAGCTGGATAATACCTCACTGCATTGTGTATCACTCCCCGATGTCTCGCCCTCTAATGATAGACACTTGCGCCTTCCCCTCTCATGACTGCTATGAATGTGGCCTGCAATTCTCTTTGAGTTCCTCTGCTCAGTCCCTCGTCTTAGCAATGTCCCTGTTGATTCTGCTGGGCTGGTGGGCTCATCAGATCGGCCTCTTGCAGTGCGGAGGGAGAAGTGACTTGCCTAGAGCCACACCTGGCTAATGGCCGAGTCAGGCCTCAGCCTCCTGACCCCACCAAGTATGTTCTCCATCTTCTTGTGTTGACTTCTGCTTTGGCACAAGCTTTAAGCATGTTGGCACACACCTCTGTCCACTTACAGGAGAAGCAAGTGTTTCTGGGCCTCCTCTCCCCACCCAGGCTCACTCTGTGTGCCAGCCTCTGGGACATCCATTGCTACAAAACATCAAAGAGCCATTCTCCAGACCTTCCTGCCCAGACGCTCTCGGACCCAGGCTCAGAACCTTGCTGTTCCTCTTCTCCTCAGCAAGGGCTCATTCTTTGTGAAGAGCAAAAGCCTGGCAGTCTGTCCTCTGGCACCCTCAGTAGCCAGGACATTTCCACTCTGGCTTCTGCCCAAAACTAGACACAAGTGTTCTTGTCTTCTCTGGGGGCCTGGACCTGGCTTTTCCCTGAACATTTGAATCCACATTCTTGCTGGAGAGCAGGAAGAGAGGAGGACATGGGAAGGGCAGGAAGGAACTAGAAAGCTTATTGACAAAATTTTCTGGGCTGGGGCTTTGAACCATTTATGCTCAGCACCCCATGGCCAGCATTAGAGGGGTACATCAAGTGCCTCCAAGCAAGAATGGAGTAGAGTCATCCTCTGCCCTTTGTCCTCTTTCGTAAAGACGGTGATTTGGGGGATTTCCCTCTTTCCCTGTGGGAGTAAGTATGGCCACTGGCCTCAGGTGATGAATCCAACCTTACTGGTCTGTGTCTGACCCTTTCCCCTGGCTGTGTGAGCCATTCCTGCAGGAATGCTTCCAATGGCCTGGAGCAGGCTTTGCAAGTAGAGAGCTCTCCTTACATGGGCCAGCTCCTAAATCCTTTCTTGCTGGTGTTTGGTTCTCAGAGCTGAGCTAGCAGAAGGCTAGCTTTCTTTGCTGGCTATCAGCCAGGCTAAGGATCTTGCAAAGATTGTTCTCGATAGTCCTGGACAGCTCTGCTAGGTCAGGTAGGTTGTAGAGAGCTAACGGGTAAAATGAACTCACCTTGCAGTAAACACAGAAGCTCTGCACAGCTAATAAAAAGGAGACCAGCAGGGATGCTGAGGAGGTGGGATGGATGGTTTTGAGCAGGGGAACCACGTGATCTGACTGGTTTCAGGCTTTGCTTCCTGTGTAGAGGAATAAAACTAGGTCCAGTGAGGTGGTAGCCTAGGGCTGTGGGAGAGGAAATGAGAAGGAGCAGGTTCCAGATCCGGTTTTAGGAGGGACCACAGGGTTTGTGGATGGAGAATAGGCATGGGGTAGAGAAAGAGAAAAAAATGATGGAGTGGAACTGGGAATCAAGGGACTAATTTTGGATTTATCAAATATGGACTGCCTTTCATATAAAGAGCAGAATCAAGGTGTTTCTAGGGGAAGCGATAGACGTAAAAGTGTAGACAAGTATCTATCACCAGGAGAGGAGGGGTAGAGCATCAGTTTCAGAGAAGAGGAGGCTGATTCTTTTTTTCTCATATAATTTTTCATTAAGATATATTCCACAGCCAGGTGGTGCTGGCATATATCTTAATCCTAACACTCAGGAGGCAGAAGCAGGCAGATCTCCATGAGTTTGAGGCCAGCTTGTCTACAGAGTGAGTTCCCAGACAGCCAGGACCACATAGAAAAACCATGTCTTGAAAATCCAAATAATAATAATAATAATAATAATAATAATAATAGAAAGGAAGAAAGAAAAACATATAGTCCATATGCATAATTGCAGTTTTTAGCATGCTTATTGCTTTAATTAGGGTTTCATTGCTGTGAAAAGGCACAAAGACTGTGGTAACTCTTATAAAGGGAATCTTTAGTTGGGCGGGTTTACAGTTTTGGAGGTTTAGTTTCAGAGGTTGGAAGCATGACAGTGTACAGACAGACATGTTGCTTGAGGAGCCAAGAGTTCTACATCTTGATTTGCAGACAGCAGAAGGAGACTGTGTTCCACACGGGGCATAGCTTGAACATAGGAGACCTCAAAGCTCGCCTCCACAGTGACACACCTCCTAAAAGTGCCACCCCCATGCCAGCCATTTAAACAGATGAATCTTTGGGGGTCATACCTACTCAAACCACCACACCTATCAAAGTTGTGCACTTATAAATGACCAATCGACTCACAAATTAATAACCACTAAAATTATAGCCATTAATCCCTGAATGTTTTCGTATTCCCCAAAACATTTATACTTGAGCGGTTACTCCTCATCCTCCCTCCCCCAGACCCCGAACTCCACTCCCTGCCCTTGTTGTCTTTTCCGCTTTCATGCCTGGTATGTGTGGAATCATGTGTCAGGAGTCTTGTGAGTAGCTTTGGTGGTTGGATGGTTGTTTGAGCTGCTGTAGACTTTCGGATTCTCCTCTGTCAGGTCCGGCTGACACTCTGGTGTACAGGTACACGCACTTTGCTCACTCTTTCATTGGGTCCTGGGGCTGTCCCCCCTTGGATGACTCTTGGCTCTTGGGTGGAGAGTATTGCTGGAACCCGCAGCTGCTTGTTTCTCTGTGGACTTAACGTTTTCAGTCCTCCTGGGTGTACTGCTGGGGTCACATGTTTAATACTAAATCCCACCCACAATGTATGAGGAGCCCACAGACCTGGAGTGCTGTTTTGGGGGGAGCTGTGAAATTTATTCTTGTATCTAAGATAAGAGTGGAGGTGAGGACAAAGGAGCTAGGAACCTAGCTGGAGCTAGGAACCTAGCTGGTGTCGACTGTGTTCTGGATCCTTAGTTGCTCAGGACTCTATTAAAAGGGAACCACCAGGCACAGACATACATCTTCTCTCCCCAGGTCTGCATGTCTGCCCACAGGTAGGTGTAGAGTCTCTGGAGAACGCAATGGAGCCATTTAGGAGTGGGTGTAGGAAGAACAGCCCTTAAGCCTTCTACAGCTGAGACATCTGTCTTTACGCTTCCTTTACTACCTGCCTGCTATCAGGATTTAGACATGTTCTGTTAGCTTCTTGCTCATAGGCAGGTAGGCATAAGGAACTAGATGCAAGGCTGGGTTCAGAACCTACTCCAGGGCTCATTGGCACACCAGCCTGAAGCTTACGGGTCTCTGTAGGGCTTGGGCTCTTCCCTTTTAATCGGCTGGCCTCCCAGATCAGTTGTGAAATGGAACTCCGGTTGTGGACCAGCCTTGTTTCTCTCCATTCTTTCCAGCTGCAAGGCCCCTCCCAGGCTCTGTTGTGCTCCCATGATGCTCCTGGATTCTGGTTATGCGACTGAGGCCTGCAACTTCTTCTCCTCACTGTCTGTCAGTCTTTTCATCTCTGATGAATACCTGAGAGAACAATTTAAAAGGAAGAAAGGTTTATTTCCGCTCACTGTTACAGAGGCTTTGGTTGACAGTCTGCCAGCTCCGTCACTTTGGGCCTGAGGTGAGGCAAAGCATCATGGTGCCAGGAAGGTATAGAGTAAGAAACTGTTTGCCAGGAAGGAGAGAGATAGAGAAAGAGAGAGAGAGAGACAGAGAGACAGAGAGAGAGAGAGAGACAGAGACAGAGACAGAGAGAGAGAGAGACAGAGAGAGACAGAGACAGAGAGAGACAGAGAGACAGACATAGAGAGGGACAGAGAGAGAGGAAGACAGAGAGAGAGAGAGAGAGAGAGAGAGAGAGAGAGAGAGAGAGAGACAGAGAGAGAGAGACAGAGAGACAGAGAGACAGACACACAGAGAGAAAGACACACAGAGAGAGACAGACACAGAGAGAGACAGAGAGACAGAGGGAGAGAGACAGAGAGAGGGGGAGAAAAACAGAGAGAGGCAGAGACAGAGACAGAGACAGAGAGAGGGACCAGAGGCAAGAGTCCCTTTGAGGGCCTGTCCCCAATGACCTACTTTCTCTACCTAGGCCCTACCGCCTAAAGTTTTTGCCACCTCCCAAAATAGAGCCACCAGCTGGGAGCTGAGCCTTCAGCAGATTTTATATTCAAACCATAACATTTCCGTCCCTGAGTGCAGCATCAGAGGACGGGTGTCCCTGGCTCCTCTAAGAACTCCACAAAGTCATTGAATATCTTCCTGGAATGGGCACTCACACCTACAATTTGCACACCAACCCAGGGGATCTTGGGCCTGGTACACACCTACTCCATGGTCTCCTTACTCTGTCCCCCACAGCTGGAATAGTATGGCAGCAGGGACACCATGGTGTCCCTGGGGCTAGTAGCTGTGGAATATTACTTGCTGTCGTCCATGGGCCATCACATTGAGAAATCTGGTGTCATTGCCAGAGGGAAGCCTCCCTCATGGCCAGGAAGCCAACTGGAGGCTCTGTAAAAATGTGGCTCCTTCCCTGGAGGCAGTCTGAGGTGGCCTGGCTTTCACAGCCTGCCAGTGCTTTGCAGCTGAAAAAGAAGCAGCTCCTCTTCAGGGGACAGTGAGTGGTTGGTGTGCCCAGCCATGCTTCCGGGAACCCAACCTTGCCCTATTACACACCATGACCTGAGCATAGTTCTGACAGGAAGGAGCAAGCCTGTCGCCGTGTACACTCAGTGAGGCGATGTGGCTTGATACAAACATAGCTAGGGAGGCCAGGCTTTCCCACATAACTTGCCTAGAAAATAGGCTTGATTGTCCTCCCTCCCCATAGTAGGCCTGGGGATTACAGGAAGAACAAACTGTAGACTAGATGTGGTCCTTGGGGATATATCATCTCCAGAATATATATACTCTTTATTGATTCTTTGTGAGTTTTACATCGTGGACCCCAGGCCCATTCATTTATTTCCCTGTCCCTCATATTCACCCTTCGTCTTTGCACCCCCCAAATAAAGCACACACACCACACACACACACACAGCACAGAAAACATCTCATTGTAGTGTGTCATCTGTAGTGTGTCACAGTGTGTCCCACAGTCTCTCCCTCTGTCACACATCTTCCCTTGCAGATACTCATTGCAATGAGTCATTGGTCTGGTTCGAGTGAGGTCTCTGGCTTCTATGACATCATCAATATTGGATCCTCATCGGGACTCCTCCAGGTTATCCTGTTGCTGCCCCGCGTCATGGACATCCTGCAGCTTTGAATCAGCAGGGCTGGCCTTTCATGAGTTTCAACCATTCACAGATGATATAGATTTTTGGGGTGGGCCAACTGGGAGCTCTGGATCTGGGCCTAGGTAGTAGGTGAGCTGGTCAGCCTGCCCACCCTCCCTTATCCACACCACCAGATCGAGCCCTTAGTTCACCCGATGGTGCCATCAGCAGGAAACAGGATGGTCGTCTCTCCTGCTCTCATGCCCTTAAGCCTGGCTCACCTGTACCTTTGCCATTAGGGCCTGCTCTACTGTGTTGCCCAGGCCAAGCACAGGGCCAGCTCTCCTAACTACCTCAGGGGAGGGTATCACCCACATACACACACACATACCCCACCTCACTCAGGGCAAAGGATTGATCACCCATGTACACATACACACACACACACATACACACACACACACACACACACACACACACACGCACACCACCTCACTCAGGGCAAAGGATTGGCAGGGCCGGCTCTCCTTTGCTCTCACCCTTGAAATCACTACCTTTACTCTGGAACCCTTGTGACCCCCCGATCAGTGAAAGCTGAAAACTCAATTCTTAATGCTTTTCCTTAAAGTTAAAAGGATCATTTCACCAAGGTCATGGCACTCCTCTCCTGAGTGAAGGGATGCACCTTGTATTTCTGCACACCTTTTTGAGTCCACCTTGGAGCTGCATCTGGGGGAAAACCCAAGAGAACAGTGCCTGGCTCCTGATCTCTGCCACTCACTATGAAGTATGGAGCTGACCCAGGGTACGAGGCACAGGTCTGAGGAACTGAGGGCACAGGCTGGAAGAAGACTCTAGAGATGAGAGTCAGAGGCTGATCCTCCCATGAGGGAGACCTCCTCACAGGTCTGCTTTTGAACCAAAAGGGTGGCTGGGACAGCAAGAGAGGAGAGGAGGAGGCTTCCAGGTCGAATGTCATAGCTTCAGCATGTGTTTAGAGTCTGGACACTAGTCTGGATAAAGAGCAGGAAGAAGAGAGGAGAAAAAGGAAAAAGAGAAACAAAAAAGGAAGGAAAGGAGGAGTCATTCTTGACAGACACATCAAAGGCCCAGGCTGGCACCCTTCCACACCGCTGTCCACCCACTTGAGACTTGTGCAGTGCTAGCATGTGGGATTAGAGCTTAGAGCAGCCTGCACAGGATCCTGCTGCACTGGTGGTTTCCATCTGGAACCTCTCTCTGCCTCCCAGTGCTGCCTGCACCACCACAGACTGTAGAACACTTCTTCCCCCACAGTGAGTAAGGCTTCTTCTTACTTAGCCAGACTCCTCTGACCTTCCTGAGCCAAGGAGGGAAAGCAGGCAGAATTGCTTCCTTGAGAGCATAAGCTGGGTCCCTTCAGCTTCCCCTAGGAAGGCTGGGTGGCAGGACATGGAATGGGGTTTGTCTCAGGTGTTTCCAGGTATGTGAGTCAAAGCAGAGGCTGTCACCTCCTCCTGCCTGCATGTCCCCTCAGGCAAAGAATAACTTTCAGCCATTTGTGTCTTCTGTTTTACCTTCAGTTATTACTGGTATATCAGGTTGTATGTGTTGATCATTCATAATTTTCTATAGTTATTATTTAAATGTTATAACATATATTATACAAAGTATAAAGTAATGGACCTTGCTATGACACCTTCACGCATGTATGCAATTACTCCCATGAGCCTTTCTTGTCCTCCCATCTCTCTTTTTTTTCTTTTCAAATAGTTTGCTTTTTCTGTGTGTGTGTGTGTGTGTGTGTGTGTGTGTGTGTGTTTGATAGGGTCTCTGTCTTTATTTCTTCTATTGACTAGGAGGTTTGAGGCTTTATCTCTGTTCTTCAGAAAGTTATGGCATAGACATAAGAGGGTGCCAATTTGTATTTTTCTACCTGCATCAGGATGTAATCAGGATCTGGAGGCTCTTCCCAATCAAAGTGAGGCCTCAGGCTAGGCTAAACCATTTAACCATTACCAGCACAAGGACAGCACATTAAGACCAGAGTTATTGAGTCTGGAGAGATGGCTCAGAGGTTAAGAGAATATACTGCTCTTGTGGAGGAACTAAGTTGGGGGTCTCAGAACTCATGTGGAGGGATTCGCAACAGCCTGTAACTTCAGATTCAGAGCATCT
Source organism: Grammomys surdaster (assembly GCF_004785775.1). Lineage (NCBI taxonomy): Eukaryota > Metazoa > Chordata > Mammalia > Rodentia > Muridae > Grammomys > Grammomys surdaster. Next base: position 465,697 of record NW_021620534.1, on the reverse strand, counting down.
GATGCCTACTTATGGCCCCTCTGGGCACTGCACTCTTGTGAACATACCAACACACAATTAAAAATAAAAACAATTTAAAAATTTAAACTAATGTTCCCCTTCTCTTCTCAACAAGCATTTTTTTTGCTATTTTATAATTTATTTATTTTTTTCAAATCATAATTTTTACTCATTCACACAGGGGTTATAAACACAGAAAGGCAGGACGTGGGGAAGGGGATGACACTGGAGTGTGGGTGTTCAGGGGGAATACAGATATCTTTCAGAACAGGGTATCAGCTGGGTGAAGGTTCAGGGAACAGGTCACTATGACTCTGCCTATGATTCACTTGTCCTTATCTAAGTTGGTATTATCTGCCAAAGCTACCTATTTACAAGGTCTATGACTACTCACTCAGGCTGGTAAATTTCCACAAAAGCTGCCTGTTTACATTAGCTTATAGCCATCTGTTTCAATGTTTTTCCACAGAGACCCAAGACTTGGTGTTAGTTTACATGTATGACAGCCCTATTGCTGATTTTAGGCCTATGGCTGATTTTAGGCCTTCAGTGTGTAAGCAGGGCTGCCCCTGACATCTCCTCCCTTCTCTAAGTATAGAAGGGCTGTGGCGATTCTAATCTTTCGAAGGTGGGGATAGAGGCCTGACCTCCAGTACTTGAAGGGGACTTTGTATTGGCTCCGGTCCCCCTGTTGTTGTCCAGTGAGACATGAAGGCCATACCCGTCCCAATGTCTTTTTCCTGGAGAGGGGATACTTTTGACATCAACCCCTATGCAGTCAGGCTTGTCTCTCAGGGAACCCAGAGAGATATTTTTAACTTTTATTTATATTCCCTTGCAGTGCTTAGCCTCGCAGCCTAAGCAAGAATTCAGATCGCCAGTCAGAGAGGGCTCTGGGTGGCCCCTCTCTTCTTAGCCTAGGGGCGGAAGTCCCCTCTTTTAGGTTGGGTGGAGATGGGTTTTGGGAATACCCTGGATAGAGTAACAACCTCATCTTGAGTCTCGTGGTCCTGCATAGCTAACCTATGATAATGTATCTGAGTAGGTTTTGCTATCAAATTATTTATCTGTTGTTTCACAGAGTTAGTCAGCCTATTTGAGGCCCAGGGACCATAAGAAATAAGCAAAAATAACCCAATTAATGGTCCCAAGATGGGAGGAAGTAGGGTTGACAACCATGGAGAGGCTGAAAAACAATTCTTGTACCAGTACTCATCTTTCTCTTTCTCTCTCTGACTTTTCTCAGGGCCTTCTCTGATCTTTTTCATGCTCTCTTTAACTATCCCTGTCTTGTCTATGTAAAGGCAACATTCTTCTGCATTTTTTTAATACCATAATTGCTTTAGATTTAAGGGAGTCTTGTATTTGGAAAGAAGACATTTCTTCAGAGCCCTTCAGTTGAACTTCCTGGTTAGGCTTATTTCTGCCTGTAACCAGTCATTGTTTCCTGGCCCATCCCTCACCCAGAAGTCACCGTAGATTTTAGTTCCAGATTATCATGCATCCTCTTGCTCTGTGTCTGTGCTGCTGCAATTTGAACCTAGGACCTCACACACTGTCGGGCAAGTGCTCTACCACTGAGCTATAGCCCAGCCCCCCCCCCTTTTTTTAACCTTTTTAACCTTTATTTTGAGGCAGGGTCATGGTTGCTTGGTTCAATGTAAACTTCTCATCCTCCTACCTCAGCCTCATAAGTGGCGGAAAGAACAGACCTGACCACCAAGCCTGGCTTCCACAGTCTTCTAATTGAGCGACAAGTTTTACTGCACTCAAATGTTTGCTCTTCCATTTGCCAGCCACCGTTTATAATGACATCCATCTTTCTCTTCTTTGGATTTAGTTTTTACTTTAATGACTTATGTTCTCTAAGACTTTAAAAAGCATGGGCATGTTCCTGCAGTGTCAAATATGAGTGTTTCCCTTTCCAGAGGGTTTTTCTGTTGGTATTATTATTTTGAAGATAGACTTTTCTTGCAGCCAAGACTGGCCTTAAACTCCCGTTCCTCCTGCATTTACCTCCCAGGTGCTGGGATTACAGGGATGCTCCACCATGTAGCTTCAGAGGAGTCTCTTTTATTTCCAGATTCTTATTAAGTTTAATTTTTGAATGATGCCTGTTTTTTTTATATAATAGAGACCTTCAAAGTCTGCGAATATATTAACTACAACATTAGTATCATGAATTCTGATCTCACATTCTACTCTTCCCATGCATGTGAGAAACCATACCACTTTCGCCTGTTTTGTTGGTTGCCATGTAGATAGAATTTATTTAGGGGAAAGGAGTAGTACTGGAGGAATCCAGCCTGCCTTAGAATCTGGGGCTCCCCAGATCCCTCACTTGGCTTTCCTTGCCACCTGCCCACTGGCGATTCTACATGAGAATCTCTCTCCTCTTTTCTTCTAAAGATCTGACTCAAGGTGTTGCATGTGGTCCATCAGGCTCAGCAGCTATGTGAGAATCTGAGCCACGTGAGCTCTGTCCTTGTCTTCTTCAGCTCGGTTGCTCAGCTCAGGGCCAGCAGCATCCTCATTGTAGCTGTGTCTTAGAAAGTATTCAGCGTCTGGTCACTTCTCTTCCCAGTGTGGTTCAGTCACTGTCTTGTCTAGATTACCATGAGGCTCCTAACTGGTTCTCTGCTTCCATTGGTGGCTTGCCCTCTGACCCCCAGCATTGGACCAGCCTTTGCACGATGTCCTCTGGGGGGTACCATTCTTTGCCCACATTCTCCACTGGACTACATCATACTCAGGAGGAGGAAGGGCACGGGGCAACAGACTCTGATGACCTGCCCTCTATTCTCTGCTCATCAGGTATTGGCCACACCTCTTCCTCTGAGTTTTTGGGGTATCCCCTCTGCTGGAATGTTGCTTCCCAGGTCACGAGGTTCTGATTCCTCCTGCACTTAGCCATTGCTCAAAGGTCACCTACTGAGAGGTAGCTTCTTAACCTATCCTGAGCAACAACAGCCGCCCTTCACCTGACTAGATCAACACTTACGCTCTATATTTATCTCTAGTAAGGCTATAGCAACCATTTGGTGGCTTCACTGTTAGGTTTTGGCCTCATTCACCCTGTAACCAATGGGCCTGCAGGCTGCCTGGCATGTAGTAGACACTCAAGTGTTTCTTAAATGAATAGACAAAGTTGCCTAGCTGCATGATCCTTTAATACTCAAATACGATATGTGTACTTTTGGGGTTAGGTTTCAACTAGACACGAGCACTGTATATCAGGGAACGAAAAGTGAGCGTCAGGGGTCTGTGCAGTGGGGAGTGTTGAGAGTGGCTGGGGGTTGTAGTGCTCTCCTCAACTCTACCTGGTTCCTGCCTCAGATGCATCTTCCCAACATTTCCATCTTATGATGTGGACCTTGGCTTCTGAAGGCTACTCTTTCCCCAAGACCTGCATGTGTCTGTCCACACACACAGGGCTTTAAGAGACCCTTCTAACTGGCCTGGTTTCTTTGGAGCTCTCCCCACCTGAGAGCTTCAAGGTGGAGGCCGTGTTTCCATGCATGTGTAGGAGGGTCTGGAGGCAGAGAGTCAGGCACACCCCCTAGAGAACTTCATTTTGAAAGACCTAAACCAGGAATCCAAATCCAGCACTGGGGTTTCCCAGAGGGACTGTGAAAGTTCATCTCTGGCTTCATGAGACTTGTCCTTGGGCCACAGAATTGAGGTCCAGTGAGCAGGGAGGTTGAAATGAGCCGGAAAGAGCCTTACACGGAAGCAGGCTCTGAGGGGGCTGGAAGTCCTCCTGTGAGGACAGCTGGGTCTGACCCAGTCACAGTGGGGACAGCAGCAACAGTAGCTTGGGGTTCTATACAGTCCAAGGGAGCGGGAGCAGCCCCTGAATGACCTCATTCCTCTCCAGTTCTGGACACAGCTGGGCAGGAGGAGTTCAGCGCCATGCGGGAACAGTACATGCGCACGGGGGATGGCTTCCTCATCGTCTACTCGGTCACTGACAAGGCCAGCTTCGAGCATGTGGACCGCTTCCATCAGCTCATTCTGCGTGTCAAGGACAGGTGAGGGCAGCAGACAGGGCCTTCCTACTCTCCTCCTTGGCTTCTGCAGGCTCAGTCTTCCCTCTCCCTCCTTCCTCCTTCTCTCCCTCCTTCCTTTTCCCTTCTCTTCCTTCCTCCTTCTCCTTTTCCTTCCCTCCCCCTACAGATTTCTCTGCTATTTCCTGTAAGTTCTCAACCTGTTGGTCACGACCCCATTGGGGTTCAAATATCAGATACTTACATTACAATTCATAACAGTAGCAAAATTACAGTTACAAAGTAGCAACAAAGTAATTTTTTTGGTTGTGGGGAGGGTCGCCACACTATGAGGAACTGCATTAAAGGGTTAATTAGGAAGGTTGAGTACCACTGCTCCGAGGTCTCCCCTGACTCTCTCCTTGCTCCCTAAGCTGCTCCCAAGACACCAAGCCTTATGCCCCGCCCATTTTCATAAACGCCTTCAATCAAGCAATCATTGGTAACATCTTTGTTTCCTACCCAACCCCAATTTAACCAAATTGCATTATATGAACAAAAAAGTGAATTTCCTCTCCAGAACACATTGAAATTGATTAAATTGCATTTGACTACAAGATTTACAAGTCCCTCGTTAAAGGCTTTTTTTTTCTTCATACTCTATAACATAATCAAATCACCTAGTGTCTGGTTTAAGTCTAACACTGCCAGTCAAAGAAGCAATGCAAAAAGAAAATGTAAATGAAGGAAAAGAGAAAGCTTTAATTAAATTCCAATAAAGATAGAGACACCCAGGCAATGGCCGTTCCACAGGAAGAAGGGCTTATAATTTTGCTGGCAGGGGGACACAGACACCCAGAGCAAGCTGCAACTGATTAATGTGAGTTCACCCCATGAATATATGAACATCAAGAGAGATACCCGACACCTTAAATGCTTCAGTGGTGGGGAAATCTTAATTTACTTGCTAATCAAAGAAATAAAAAGTAGCATTTTTCGTGTTTCAAATTTTAGGTTTCTTTTTTTAATGTGAAAATATTCAATATTACCCTAGATGCCCTGGGCTGCTGTTTTGTTTCATTTGCATGTCAGTAAGATGCTGATGGAACACGTCTCTCCATCCGGCACTTCTGGGGGTCCCTCTTCTGGGATTCATGTGCAGTGCCAACTGTGTGCCAGCCCCTGTCCCTGCTGCTCTTCACGAGTCCTGGCTGAGGGCCCTGCATGGTTTGTATATCAGAGCCTTGGAGAACTGAGAGCCTGGGAAGCCAGGTCCCATACCAACAGGCTCAGACCAGCCTCAAGGCTAGCCTTGCAACAGACCCTAAGTTCCTTCTGCCTGAGCCTCTGTCTCTTCTGGAAAAGAGGAGGCCCACTAGGGAATTGCTGTGAGGGTAGGCTGGCTCAAAGTCTGGTTGGCATCACCTGCTAGTGAAGAAAGATGAATCTCAAGGTTATCTGAATTCTCCTGTTTCCTAGGGAGTCATTCCCAATGATCCTCGTGGCAAACAAGGTGGATTTGATGCACCTAAGGAAAATCACCAGGGACCAAGGAAAAGAAATGGCAAGCAAATACAATGTAGGTAGACATGCGTGCACGTGTGCGTGTTTGGGCCTCAGGGCTGTGTGTGAAAGTCCGTATGACATCCTTCCTGCAGTGCTGATCTGTGACAATAGGACTAAGGCCTCCTACTGAGCAACGAGGCTCCAACAGAGAGGCCACAGGTGCAATGCTGGGGGACATTATTTGAAACAAGCAGAGACATCACCCTCTGTAGCCATAAGAGGCTCTGGGGAAGAGGTGTGAACAGCTGCCTTCAGATTGGCCTGGTAGCTGTGGTCTTCAGCATCTTCCTGGCTGAGGGCCCATCCGCCTGAGGTAGCACATATCCAGCACAGGGCTGTACAGGGGTGAGAGCTCTTCCTGCTCATGAGATAGCACCTGGTTATGCTGAATCGCTGCCATCAGCTCTGTTCACTGAGCAACCCCTCCTCCAGGTTCAGCAGTGAGCTGGGGAAACACGGATGTCAAGTCCTCTACTGTTACAATCTTAGGCATCACTGTCCCGACCTGGTAAACATTGGCACTGAGGTTGCTTCAGCTATACCCTATCATAAGCATTTTAGCTTTCTCAGTTCGTCATTGCCCTCTCCATAGTGCTGGGTCAGGTCTCTGCTCCTCAGCCCCATATTGGCACAGTGCGCCGGCCTTCTTGGGTCCTGCCTCCCAGCTGGAAAGTCAGCTGCAAGGTAGCCCTATCTCTACCCAGTGGACCACACATAAAGGTATTCTGGGAGCTAGTTTTGTCTGTCTGTCTTTTGTATTAATTCCTTTGTTAATTCCATCATTCTAGGTCCTGGAGAGCAATGGTTCCCTGTCTTTAGGTGCTTACACTTAGTGATGGAGACAGGCAATAAGCAAAATAAATGACAGTTTGTCCGGAGGTGACAGAACCTATGGAAACAAACAAATCAGGCAAAGGGGGGAGTCAGGAATGGGAAGAAGAAGTGTCGTTTTAAATAGGGTGCACTGGGTCCATCTCAGCAGGGACTTAAGGAGACAGAGGAATGGCCAGAGAGGTATCTGAGAAAAGAACGTTCTAGCAAAGGATTATTATCTGTGAGCCCCAGGGTTGGAGTTTGCAGGAGCCACGGTGACTAAGCAGGTGCATGCGGGTGAGTCATGACAAGTGCAGTCAGCGAGGTGACTTCAGCAGTTATGGCTCCTGTGGAGGCTGCGGAGGATGGCCACTGGAGGGTTTAAGAGAGATGTGACTTGTAGCTGAGCTGCTTCTCTCCTGTGACATGTTGTTTACAATAGTCCACTGTGAAAGGTGAAGAACAGAGTCACTCAGGGGCTGCCCCAGTGTACCACGAGAGGCTGAGAAGCATGTGACAAGATTTGAGCTGTATGTCTTAGAACCAACAGCATTTGCTCACAGATCGGAGATGGGGCAAGAGAAAGAAACAGGGTCAGCAGACAACCGTGTTTGCAGACCCCTAGACACTGAGGATGACTGAACTCCCAGGAGGGTGGAAGGTTTCTGGCTGTGGGTGGTTTCCTACCTCTCTTCTCCATGTATACAGTGCTGCATATAGGTAGGGTTCTACCTGGTTCTTACCAGGGATGCCTACCATGCCCAGGCATGGTGTCTGGCTCACAAGACACTCCAAAGCTGACCTACCATGCAGGTGCCCATGGGAGACCAAGTAGAAGGCTTGCACTGATTCTCTGTTGACTTGGCAATGTAGAGTTCTTACAGGTACGTCAGACATGCTAAGCTCAGTCTCCTCACTACAGATGGCGCTTGCCTCTGGGAGTTAATGCACTGAAGCTGGAAAAAGGGAGACTGGGAAGCCAAACAGCTATTCCACTGTGGAGGGCACTGTCCTTTTAGAATTATCAGAGGCTCAAATAAAAGTGACAAAGGCCTGACCCTGCCTTTATCTCTGCATTACAATAAGACTGCTTGAAGCCACTTGCTCTCCTGTGACCTCATAGGGTGAGAATATATGGATACTGACCCCTGTGTATCATAGGCGAAGCTTCCCTAGGCAAAGTTGACTGCCCTAACCCCCGGTGCTTGCTCTGCCACCCTCCCCATGTGTACCTTCTTCACCATATTTAGCTTCTTTAGATGTATTAGAATAAAAGGCACTAATTTTGTGATCTGGAAAAATAAGTTATGGAAAGTTGCAAAGTCATTAGGTCTAACCTCTGTCAGTTTACTGCCTTCACACCCAAGAAGGCCAGGGCATGATTTCCTGAACTCTCGAGCCCTGCGTGTGGAGGAGTGAGCACTTCCTAGATCTCTGGGATACCCATCATAGGACCTAGAATTGTGTCTTGTCCTCCCTGAGCCTTTGTTCCACTCTGCTGGTCCAAGGTTTGGTGGGAACATGGCCCAGGGGTCCCATCACCCACAGGACCATGTGCCACTCCCTATCCGTGAGAGATTATCATCAAAGCATCATCCTTGGGTAAACATGGCTCAGCTCCCAGGCTCCCAGAGCAAACAAGAGAGGAGCTGGGCTGGAGAGCTGGTGGGAAGAGACCAGGGAGATCTTGGTCCAGAGTCCTCAGCTCACACCTCCTCAGCCTTTCCCACTGAAGTTCACTCTGGAGGAGTCCAGGGGAAAAGGTCAGAGGTCACCCCCCTCCCCCAGAAGCATGAAAAACACAGTATGAGAGAACTCAGTGTGAGAAGCGACATAGTTTGCTCTCAAGTATAAAAAGACTATTTGGATTCTATTCTAGGGAGCTATTAACTGTCTCTGTGACTAGAGAACAAGAGGGAGTTAGAGAAGCCATTGGCCAAACTCTCCAGCCTTACAAGGCAAGAAGCTATAGAGCTTTGGGAGTTCTGTCAGATCCTCGGTGTTAAGACTTCCGAGTGCAGATTAGAACAGATAACACCAGACCACATGGTTCTAAAGGGGAGGGGGTTTATTCAGGACAGAGGGCAAAGGTGGGGAGAGAAACAGGAGGAATGGTGGAGGGAAAAGAGAGAGAGAAAGGAGAGAAGTGGAGACCCACCATGGCCACATGGAGAGAGGGGGAAGGGAAGGTGGGAAGGGCGAGGGGACAGAGAGAAGCTAGAGGCAAGAGAGTAAGAGACTAAGAGAGAGAGGAGGAGGCAAGCAGCCCCTTTTATAGTGGGCACACCTACCTGGCTGTTGTCAGGTAACTGTGGGGAGGAGCATACCTGGGTGTTGCCAGATAACTGTGGGGAGGAGCATACCTGGGTGTTGTCAAATAACTGTGGAGGTGGAGTTTAGACAGAATACTAACACTCGGGACCTCTAGAGTTTGGTTTTGAGACAGAGTTTCTCTGTGCAGCTCTGTCTATCTTGGTACTAGCTCTGAAGACCAGGCTGCTCTTGAACTCACAGAGGTCCACCTACCCTTGCCTCCCAAGTTCTGGGATTAAAGGTGTGAGCCACCACCACCGGGCTTAAAGTGTACATTTTAAAGATGGAAGAGGGTTCTGTGGGTCATGGTGCCAGGTTGACCAAGCTGAACTTTGCTTTCCAGATCCCATATATAGAAACCAGTGCTAAGGACCCGCCTCTCAACGTGGACAAAACCTTCCATGACCTAGTTAGAGTAATTAGGTAAGCATTGTACTTCCCCTGACAGTTGTGCCCCTCCTTGGGGTACGCCCTCTATGGTGGAAAGGGAGAAGCCAGTCTACAGCAGGAACACATGAGGAACATAACTCCTAAGAGACTGGGTGGTTCCAAGCCTCGTTTGACATTTCTTGTGGCTCTTTGCATTTCTCCCCTGCTTTTTACCCCCCTACCTCTACACTGCCCCCAGGTATAACCAGGGAGGTGGATGGGGGGGCTACAGACATGCTATAGACATCAGGTATTCTAGTATCTCAGAACCCCAAGCTTTCAACATATCCAACATAGCAAAGAACAAGCCCCTCTTTCTACCACTGCCCTTAATATTAGAAGCCCTGAGACAGCACCCCAAAGTAGCCAAGTATGGTCCCTGGACTCAAATTCCAGAGACACTGTGTGTGTCTTCCAAGACCCACAGCTTATGGGTCTTCAAGTGCCAGCAGCCTTGAGAACAGACTCATGGACGTTTGTTCCTTTAAAACCGTATTCACTTCACGATGGATGACGGAAGCTGCGTGCTGGCTCTGCCCTGCAAGATCCAATCCAGTTTCTAAACCTTAAACATCCCCAATAGTTAAACCCCTGTTTTCAGTACCTTATGCGGGTGACTCAGAGGCTGTTGGTCAGCTATGAATCAGACCTAGGCCTGTAATGGTGCCCTTGTTTGCCACCTCTTGGTCTTGTGCCATGTGCACACCCCTGCACACACCCACATATGCCCCACAGTCTGAGTTCGTCCTTATTTCTCTGTGCAGCCCTCACTTCACGTTTGTGTTGGCTTCCCACGCTGCCGTGTGTTGCTTATGGAGCTGTGGCACCAAAAGCAACCCTGGGCCTAGGAAATGTTAACAGAAAACATGTAAAAGCTTTGGCCCCCAGTAGGCCAGTTACTTTATCTAAAATATGAAAAAGAAAAATAAGCACAGACACCAGCTCCGTTATAAAGCATGACAGGCTTACGGTATGAATAAATCTAGTCACCACTGGACAGCAGAGGATTCTCATTTTCCTTTCCCTTCCTCTCTGGTTTTCTCACACTAAGAGATGCCACACAGCCTGATCTCCTTGGGTGGCCAGGGCAGCAGCACTCTTGGGCTGTCAGAGACTCGGGAGTCCCAGAGCAGACAGAGAGGGAGGGAGTCACAGTACAGAGGAAGCAAAAGGCTTGCTCTGATGTTGTCTTTGCTTCCTTCATTGTTCAATAGGCAACAGGTTCCAGACAAAAACCAGAAGAAGAAAAAGAAGACGAAATGGCGAGGAGACAGGGCCACTGGCACTCACAAACTGCAGTGTGTCATCTTGTGACAGCCTGAAGCCCTGGGCATAGCAACCGTGAACTGCCAGCCCCTGGGACCAGCCCACTGCCTAACCTCACTGAGAACCATTTCTAACCACGGCCCTTGGCTCTGGACTGGGCACAGGAAGGGGACGAGGGAGGAGGGGCAGAACAGGCAGGAGCTGGCTTTGCCGCCTCTCCCAGGAGACAGGCGACAGCTTCCAAACCCTTCGTGTGTTGATTGAGCCCAGTTCCCAGTCTATCTGTGGGCCTTAACTCCATAGGGCTGGTTTGCTGTGGAAGTGCTTCTCCACATACAACGCACCAGACAAGCCATGAGCAAGCTTCCTCCCTGACCCCATCCCCAGTGTCTGAGCTCTTGTGTCTTTTGTAGATTTTTAAATTATTTGAGTAATGATTATTTTATTAAAGAGGTCTGTGCCCATTGCCTGGCAGAGTCCCAAGTTTTTGGCAGACCTCTGATAAATGTCTGGAACAGGGCTGTTGTCTTCTTAACTGAGTGTTCCTAGCAGTGCCAAACTCCATCCAGGATGAAAGACAGAGGGCAGAAATGAGTGGAGTCTTATCAGAAGCCTGGGGTCAAACCAAGGAAGCAAACAGACCCCAGAGACTGGAGAGAGGGAATGGATTTACCTGGAGGGCTTTGGTGTGGCTGAAAATAGCAGAGATTAGAAAATAAAACTTCCTTGCCACTACACCCCACTCCCACCCCCCAACCCCACTGAAGTGAGGGCTAGTTGGGACCAGTTCATCCCTAGAGGGAATTCCCTCACCCCCCATTCCCACCCCCACCCCCAGGGAATGGTGAGGCCAGTGGCTGGCTTTACAAACATACTCATTTGCTTTCCAGGCAGTGGGTAAATTCTGTGTTCAACTGTGGACAGGCCCCTGGGCTTCTCAAAAGTGTCTCTGTTTGCTTTCATCCTGTGTGTTGTTGTGGCTCTGACACAAACATAGGAACATGTTCAAGGAGGTGACTGTGACACCATCCAGAAAGCTCTGAACTGAAAGCACTCGAAACTGTTATCTGGGAAGCCCCAGGACCTGAAGCCATTTCCACCTGAGTCAGCTGACTGTCACCTTTATAAGCCCAGCCAATGAGCAAACCCCTTCTGGTGTGAGCAGTCTGGCTGCCTTTTGGTACACACTTTCTTTGCTTTCTTAGGTCAAAGGGGAAGAAAGCTGAGCTGATGACACAGTCCACACACTTATTTCAACAGGGACACCTCCCTCTCTGGTGCTGCTAGTGGGGTAGAGATTGGCTTTTTCCAGCTAAGATCCATATGGAGGGACAGCAAGAACAAAGTACATGCTGTGAGAGGGTCAGAAGCGGAGGTGACATGGTGAGCTCATTTGCTAGCACACCTTGCAAAACAGAGGCTCCCCACCAGGTGACTGGGCCACTGTGGAAAAAGAAACTCATGGAAGGAAATCCAAGGACATTGGCCCCCAAGTGGATGTCCAGCCTGGTGATTCTTTTCCAATCCAGAAGGTCCTAAGTTGTTCACACACAGGGTCATCATGACTGAAGGCCTCATTCAGGGGACAATTCTGCTGCAGAAGGAAATGACCAACGCTTTTGCTAGCTAGAGATCAAACTTCCTACTTACCAAACTGCCACCCCGCCCCGATTTTTTTCTGTTCCTGAAAAGGATACCAGAGAACATGCCAGATGAGGTATCTCCCCATTTCTCAGATCCTGTAATACTTATGAATACTTTCAACACTCAAAGGACCAGGCTTTCTCCAGCCTTGTGCTCCTAAGCCACACCCACAGCAGCTGCAGCCTGGAGAGAGGACAGATAGAAGGAAGGTCTACACTCAGGGCAGCAGCCACTGCCAGAGAAGCCATCTCCTGCCTCCTGCTACCCGCACTCCCCTGCTCCTGTGGACCAGCACCTCCACCTGCTGAGTGAGGACTCTCCCCCCTGAGCTGCCTAGACCAAAGCCCCGAGTCATGAGTCACACGGCTAACCAGAAGGGAGGCTCCCAGCACCCCGCCCCCCTCAGAAGAAGCAGTGCATTCAGGCTCATCATCCAGGGCATCCATTCTAAACTGCCCACATCCTAAACTGTCTCCACACGCAGATGGACAAACTGACTGACATCCGGGTATCTCTGGTTCAGGGCTGTCATCTTCCACAACCCCCTTCCCCCCATGTGTGACATGGGTAGATGATACCCCAGAATTAGAAATGAACCCTCTGACAGAGTTTCCGGGGAGGGCGAGTAAAGTATGCTCGGTGCATCTCCATCACCAGCTGACAGGGGATGTCAGGATACCTGGTTGGCTGTGACACCACGTGACAGAGGACCCTTTGGGTCTATACTGAACTGTCATTCTGAGGTTCCCTCTAGTTTTTGAGAAACTTGTGTTCCTATCACCTCTGGTGTACCCCTGCAATCCCCTCACCTCAGCCTCTCTTGTGTGCTGATTTTCTTCCACTACTCTGACACCTCTTTATAGGTTCTCTTTCTCCCCATAGCCATCCCCTCTCCCCCAGTATAGGGGTATGTTTGGCTCCCTCTGTCCCAAGCAGCTTGCCACACGGGGAACATCTGGATGTTTCTCTTAGGAGCTTCCCACCTTGCCATGGCTCCTGCTGTGGAGTACCTGATTGGATTGGCGTGGCCTGTCCTGCCTGCCAGGAGATGTGACCCACTGACTATGCCAGCTCTAACCCTAAAGGCCCTCAGACCCACCACACTAAGTCCAGAGCCACAGAGGGGTCCTCTCTTTTAGCAGCCCACCTGGTTGGAGACTCCACATTGAGTCGGGTTTACCTAGAATGCCAGATACTTGAAACACTGAGCCCTGTGCGTGACAGTATTAGCAGGTGGCTGTTGTGAGGAGCGAGAGTGATGCCTGGACATTTGTTGATGCTTGAGCCTTTTATGTACTTTTTATCAAGTCTTTGTGTATCTCTACTTATTAATAAAGAAACAAACAGAGATCCTGTCTTATTTACTCTTCCTCAATCACTCCTAGTTTTCCGAGCTTTTAGTTCTTTACTGAAACATGCACCTCTTCCAGAGCACAGCCTTGGGTTTAGCCAAACCTAAAGTATAGAGGAAGCATATTGGTGGTCATGAATACTTTAGGTCTTTCCTGCAGTATCATATGTCTGTATGGATGTGGCATCTGTCAATAATAAATCTGATGGCCTATGCCTTGACAGGAAATAGGAGATGGGACATCCAGGAGACAGAAGGATTCTGGGGGAAATGACAGGTGGGAGTTTCACTAGGGAAGATATGACAAGACAGTCACATGGTACCTGAGCACAGATAACCAGCCATGTGACAGAATGTAGATTAGAATAAACAGGTTATTTTAAGTTATAGCTAGTCAGAGAAGAGCCTAGCTGTATGGCCAAGGTATTTGTAAGTACTTTTGATTCTGACTTTTATTACTGGAAGCATGGGACTGAGAGGAAGAACCAGACCTTTTTTTTTTCTACAAAAGCCCACTTCCTCAGAGGTATGCCACTTGCCCCTCTTGTCTTTTGTGGGAAACTGTTTTCTTGTATTCAAAATGGAATTCCTGACCATCTGTCTGTGATGCCTGTTTCACCCAGCTCCTTGCTTCCAGTTCTCAACCTCTAAGTCTTGGACTTGCTCTCACCATCCACCCACTCTGTCCTTTAAGAAAAACTGTTGATTTTACCGTGCAAACGTGTCTAGAATCTACCCGCTCCCACTACCTCCCCTGCTGCCATCTGAGCCGATGCTGCAGTTGTTCGAGTCTTGCTCTTGTCTTCCCACAGTTCATTCTCGATACAGCCAGCACAGAGGTTCTGGGGAAATTTAAAGTGAACTCACGTCTCCACTCTGTGTACCCACCATCGTCCAGTAGCTTCCCCTGCCTCATTTTCCAGGCATGCCAAGGTGGGCTATGCCATGACACATAAGTAACGAATGTGCAGACGGGCATTAGGTAGAAGAGACGAGTGGCCAAATGTGTTCCTTCACTTGATGTCAAACACTCACTGAGTTCTGGGCCCCACTCCCAGCAAGGTCATGGAGACATAAAATCCAGGAGGCTATTCCCTGACTAGTTGAAAACCACAGCGACATATTGGAGCCACTAATTACATCACTGTTAAAGAGTAAAAATTTGCCTCCAAAGTCACCCTTCCTTTCTCCCTCCCTCCTTCCCCCTTCCTTCCCTCTCTCCCTCCCTCTCTTCTTCCCTCCCTCCCTCTCTTCTTCCCTCCCTCCCTCTCTTCTTCCCTTTGTCCCTCCTTCCTCCTCTCTCTCTCCCTTTCTTTCTCCC
>NW_021620534.1:330349-450908 GCF_004785775.1 Grammomys surdaster | reverse complement strand
CCCTCCCTCCCTCCCTCCCTTCCCCTATCTCTTTATGGTCTATGTACAAGCTGGTGCACACACATGTGTACATGTGCTTTCGAAGGTAAGAGGTCAACATCAGATGTCTTCCTCAATTGCTCTCCACTTGTTCTGAGACAGGGTTTCTCACTGAACAACTCACACACTGTGCTAGGCTGGCCAATGAGCTCTGGCAGGCTCTGCCTCACCAGTGCTGTGCTAACAGAACGCAGGCGGCTCACCCAGCTCTTACATGGGCGCTGGAATTCATGCTCACACAGCAAACGCTGCTGACGGAGCCGCTTCCATCTCTAGAAGGACTATTAGAAGAGTCCACTTTGATTTCGTTTGAAGAGGCTGTGGATAAAAGAACCCCAGTGTCACAGACATCAACATTGTCATTGCCCTGCAACTTGCTGACATGACCTGGGCCCTGTCATAAATTTCTCAGGCAGAATCTTCATTCCAACAAGATCTCAGTGATTTGTGTGCATAATAAACTGGCAGCGTTCAGCCTAGGTTTGCTGCCTGCAAGCCAAGCTCCCCATATCCATCAACCTATGTTGCCTCCCAACCTGTGGGTTTCGACCTCTTCGGGGGTCAATGACCCTTTCACAGGGGTCACCAAAGACTATCAGGAAATATAGATACATACATTATGATTCATAACAGTAGCAAAATTACAGTTATGAAGTAGCAACAAAAATAATCTTATGGTTGGGGGTCACACAACACAAGGAACTGTATTAGGATCACAGCGTTAGGAAGGTTGAGAACCGCTACTTTAGTGGAAGGCTCAGCTGCAAACAGCTGTAAGAACCTGCCTAGCGACACCATGTGCTCAGAACTGACCTCCTGTAGGCACCACGCGTGACCACCGATTGTATGAAGACTTTGCGCAAAAGACAAATGGGCTCCCAGGTGTGTTGTTGTTGTTTTATTTTTCAACTCTTAGGTTTTTCTTAAAGTGTGGGCAATACCCAGCTGTGACAGTGTATGCCTTTAATCTCAGCACTCAGGAGGCACAAGCATACAGAATACCAGTAAGTTTGGAAGCCAGCCTGGTCTTTACAGTGAGTCCCGGGCCATCAAGGGCTACATAGTAAAACCTTATCTCAAAAATAAATAAATAAACAAACCAGTGATCTTGCAGATAGAGAGAAACCAAGCTGAGAATTCTTCACACATCTAACTAAGGGGTAGAACATTCTATGCAATGAGGGATGATCGAATTCCCAGGATTTTCTCCCTCTGTAGCTTCTGGGGCTCTAACATCATGCTAAATAGCTCACTGTTATTCTTACGTGAACATTTAAGCATATAAGAAGGGCTGAGTCCACACTAAGCAAAGAACCTATGGAGGCTTTCAGTACAGGGTGCAGCTGACCACGCTTTCTCAGACCCATCCTTCTATTCAGTTCTGAGATCTATGCCTGGGTAGAGGTAAGATCCTGGGATAAGTGCTTCTCAGTGTGTCCCCCAGACCAGTGGCTTCAGCATCAGCTCATTCATTAGAAATATCCATTGTCCTGCCTCAACCCAGACCTCCAGCTGAGCTGAAGCCCCACGCTGTGTTTAACAAGGCCCCCATGGCACTCCGATGCTCCCTAAAGTCTGAGAATCACCAAGTTTCCATCCTGCGGAGATAAACAGCTGCAGGAGTGTTTCATCTGCAAGGCAGCTGTGGTCCTCTGGGAGATGATACTCAGGTCACTCCTCCTTGCTTCCTGCATCTAGTTAATAAGGGACGCCCTACATGTGGAACCAAAGACCCCAGGAGAAGGGTTATTGACATTAACTCCAAGGAGTTGCAGGTGGGGTGGCTGACACCTTGAAATCACATGCAAAATGACAGCTACCATGCCTTCTTCTGGTTCCTGACAGTCGCACTGTGTTGGATTCTCACTGTGCTGCGTGCTGCTCAGTGTGGAGATGTAGCCGCCGCCCCAGCGCTCTTCTCTGATGCCAGGCTCTTCTGCAGTTTCACAGCCACGGAGAACAGGAAGAGGAAATGAAAGAAGTGAAGATCCAGCTACTCTGAAGAAGCGCTGACAAAATTGTTAACTGAGTGGACATGTCCCCACGTGCCCTCCCATGACATCCTGCAGGAGGGGACAAGGTCAAGCTGCCTCTTTCCCAGTTCCCCCTACATGACCAAGTGCATGACCCACATGATCCAAACTACCTCCTTCCCCACTGTGGCAAACACCACTGTGATTTTATGTGTGTGAGTGTATGTGTGTGATTCTATATATGTGTGGATGTGAGTTTGTGTGTATGTGTGTGTGATTCTATGTGTGTGTACATGAGTGTGTGTGAGTGTGTATGTGAGTGTGTATATGTGTGTGTAATTCTATGTGTGTATATTGTGTGTGTGTGATTCTATGTGTATATATGTGTGTGAGTGTGTGTATGTGAGTGTGAATTTAACTGTGTGTGTAATTCTACATGTGTGTATGTGTGTCTGTGAGTGTATATGTGTATGTGTGTGAGTGTATGAGTGTGTATGTGTGTGAGTGTGAATGTGTGTGTGTAATTCTATGTGTGTGTCTGTGAGTGTGTCTGTGTAAGTGTGTGAGTGTATGAGTGTGTGTGTGAGTACATATGCGTGTGTATGCATGTGTGTGTGATTCTGTGTGTATATGTGTGTATGAGTGTGTGTATGTGGGTGTATGTGTGTGAGTGTGAATGTGTGTGTAATTCTATGTGTGTGTATGTGTGTGAGTGTGTATGTGTGTGTTAGTTCTGGGATTGAACCCAGGGCCTGTTCATTCTACGCAAGAATTCTACCACTGACCTAGATTTCCAGCCCCATAGGAAACTTAATTTTCATTAAAGCAGGTCCCCTGGGAGGCTGGTCACAAACACAGTGATATTTCGTTTGTCTATGCTCATTGTATGTTTATGCCCTCAGGCCCAGGGAAGAAGCTGGTAGTACAATGATGATTCCTAATTTTTATAAAATAAATCAATAATTATTATAGATATCTGCCTCCGTGCCTTAAATCCTGAACATCCTCATTCAAATGTGCTTTCTTTGCCCCTAGTCTCATAGCTTGTAGTGACCCAAGGTCACTGCAAATTTCAAATAGTTTTCCCAAGGTCATGATCTCATGGTGACCTCTGCATCTGCCTCCATTCCACAGCCTCTCTTTTCAAGTTAACCCTTGCCTCAATTTCTACAGAGAAAATCCACACTCAAAACTACCCCTGAACTTTGCTGAAGACTTGTAGGCCCTAAAATGGCCTCTCAGTTGACCTTTGCCACCAGACCCTCTCCCAGCTTAGCTCCTCCCCTATGTCAAATCCCCCCCCCAGACCCTTTCAATGCAGATGCTTTTTAAAAGCCACACCCCACAATTTCTTCCTAGGGTGAAATAATCAGGTGACTTAAAGCCTCCAGTTTGCTTA
Organism: Grammomys surdaster; assembly: GCF_004785775.1. Lineage (NCBI taxonomy): Eukaryota > Metazoa > Chordata > Mammalia > Rodentia > Muridae > Grammomys > Grammomys surdaster. The sequence continues at coordinate 447,497 of NW_021620534.1, read as the reverse complement.
GGGAAAGAATTTTCAGGATGCTTGTTTGTCACTGGTCCAGGACAGGCCTTGGCCAACCTTACGCTAGAGTTAAGAATGAAGAGTTTGCCCTGTTCTAGCATAACAACTTTAATCACTATGAGTTAATTTCAGGTCCTCAGGCCCTGGCAACTATCCTCATCCCCTCAGGGTGGGGGAGGGTAGTTTGAACACAGGTTTAATTACTTAGCAGTGTTAATTTACTTTTTAAACAGGTTCCAGGTAATGGTTTGCTGCTTGTCTGATACCTTGCAGAAGCATGAATCAGCAAATGCACGGGACACACTGAGAGAGTACTGCCTTGCGTGGCTGAGTACCTCCTGTAAGCCAGACACTGCCCTAGTCTTTACATTCTCCTCCGTTATTCATGACTACCCTGCGGAGTAGGTGATGCTGTCTTCTATAGGAAAAGAAACCGAGGCCAACAGTGGGCAGAAATGACAGCCTGCTCCTGCACCCAATTCTGCTCCTGAAACCTGTGCTTTGTTGCCCACCATGCTGGCACACTGAAGACGGAGCAACCCAGCCTGTCTCCCCACACCTATTTTCAATTTTACCCAGCTTTGAGGGAACGCTTTCAATGTGTGTCACACTTCCCCATGAGTGACTCAGCACAGAATTGTGAGCTTCAGTGACAGTTATTTTCCAGTCTGCACTAGAACACCACCCAGGGCAACCCTCCCTCACCATGGCCTTGGACCTCACCTCCAGTTCTGTCCCCTTGACTGCCCTTCCAACAGAGACTGTTAAGGCCAGGGGGCCTTACTCCTGTTCCAGGCCTCAGGCATTCTGCCTAGAGAACCTCCCATAGCCAGGAACCCTAATGACTGTCATCATTCCCTGGGGATGGGGTAGTTAGAGCACAGGCTTAGGGCTTAGCAGCTTTAATTTGCTTTTTAACAGGTTCTAGGTATGCTGGGCCCTCTAAGAACCATGAATTAGCAAATCCATGAGACACGTTTTTTGTTTATTTGTTTTACCTCTAGTCAGTCTCATAGCTTGTAACAGACCCAAGGCTGCTGCAAATTTCAAATAGTTTCCCAAAGTTATAAGATCTCATGGTGACCTCCGCATCTGTCTCCCTTCTACAGCCTCACTCCTCAAGTTAACCCCTGCCTCAGTTTCCACAGAGAAAACCCACCCTCATAACCATCTCTGAACTTTGCTGAGGACTTGTAGGCCCTAAGATGGCCTCTCAGTTGACCTCTGCTTGATCCTGCTCTTCTGCTCCAGCCAATGGAGCCCTGGATGCAAGCCACTCCTATTTGTTAACAGAGCAGTTCCTCTCTCTCCTCTCAGTCCAGACTTTTGGTTCCCTCTGTGGTTGGCATGACTGTGGCTCCAGTGTTGGCAGCGTGTAGTCCAGGCCAAGAGCTGTCTCAGTGGACGGTGTGCGCTTCATAAGAATGAAGACCTGAGCTTGGGTCCTTAGCACCCATGTGAAGAGCAGGGAGTGAAACGTGCTGTCTGTGGTATACTACTATCTGATGAGCCAATTGACCACCATCTTGAGAAGTTCAGTTGCACCCTCTTGCAGAAGGATTATCCCAGCTGGGTTTGTTAACTGTCTACACCTCCTCACTGAGGGGTTGGGAGGGTCAGGGTACCCTCACCTGAGCCACCTACCACCTATTTGTATGCAACTCTGCCTTAGTTGCTGGTGACCTTGTGAGCAACTGGGATATATAGGTAAGTGAAGACCAAGGGGAAAGGGGCTCTAACTGTGTGGCTCCAGGAGTCCCTCCTCCCTGCTGGGTAAAGACTTTCCAAGTATGGCCTATTGAGGGAAAACCCGTGACACCTTGGTAAGTAACTGCTCACCTATGCTCTGTAAGGAAGCCCACTAAATTCACTGGTTTTCTAGAGTGAACTCTAATAGAATGGTATCTTAGTTAGTCTTTGGGACCTTAGGAGGAAGGACTTACTTAGACAGGGCTTCAATCTCCTGTGGGAAGACATTTTTAGCAGCAGTACATGTCTAGGACTCAGAGACAAGAGGATCCTTGGAGCTCACTGACCTTCCAATGTAGCTGAAGTGAGACTCTGTTGTTCAGTGAAAGAATCTGTCTAAAAAAAATAAAATAAAATAAAGTGTCAGCTGGTGTAGTAGTACACACTTTTTTGAGAAAGGGTTTCTCTGTGTAGCCCTGGCTGTCTTAGAACTAGGTCTACAGACCAGTCTAGCCTCAAATTCACAGAGATCTGCCTGCCTGTGCCTCCTGACTGCTGGGAGTAAAGGCAGGCTCCATCGGTGCCTGGAGGTGGTGCACACAATCCCAGCACTGGGGAATCAGAGGCAGGCAGATCTCTGTGAGTTCTAGTCTAGGCTGCTCCTCACAATGAGTTCTAGGCAAGCCAGGGCTGTATCTTGTCTCAAAAAGGAAAATAAACAAAATAAGCCCAGTAAAATCTAGGTTGCAGCCTACAATCTTCTACCCCCAAAATTCCACTCTCTCCTAGGGAATAGAATTCGAAGCTGGTAAAGAAGATCCGTAAATCTTTATGTCAAGGACCTAGGTGAATCCCAGTTAGGGGATGGTTAAATAACTAAATACCGCATCAGTATAACAAAGGCTGGTACACCTAGTGTGCCAATAACCTTAAAAATCTTCATTTCCTGCATCCTCCTAGCTCTGGAGGTTACAACCTCTTTTGAAAGACCTGGGCAACCCTAGATGTCACAGACCTGTCGGTGAAGCTAATCGCGGAACTCTGACCCGATTCCCCAAGGTAGCATGTGCTCACTGGGTCTCTCTGGGTTGATGACTTCATGGACCTGGGTTTCTTCCTCTGATGCTGGAATCACATGACTACTCATCTCTAGGGCTAATGTGGGGATCAAACGACTTAATGCGTTCCAGGATCCTATCAAAGTATCCTGAGCACATGCTGACGAAGCTTCTCAGCGCAGAGTATCTATTATTTCTAGCATCACTATCGTTGTTATCTCTACTTGACATTCTGGCCTCATAAAAAAGCCTAGGAAGCTGGCCCAGTGCCTTTATTGACCACCAGAGGGCGCCATTGAAGAGCGAAAACAGCCTTTTGGGTTAGCTTCGGACTTCGCTCTGAGCCAAAGCTCAGGTACCTCAGCCTGCTTGTCTCCTTCCTTGCACATGCCCTGTGGGACTTCCTAACCTTCTAGACCTCTGGTACCAGATAAATATACACTTGGAGTTCAAGTCCACCATTTTCATGTGTCAAATGTTTGTCAAACCTCCAGACCAAAGGCCCATCTAGACAACTGTTCACTTAGCCATCTGGAACTAAACTTTGCCACCCCAGGCTAGCCTGGCTCTTCTGGACACTTTATGCCTAAGACTCTGCTCCAGTTCCTCACAGTTGACTTCATGTGCCTTCTGGAGACTTCTTATACAGTTCTACATTTTACATATGGAAAGAGAGTCTTCCTTGAATCCAGCCAGCTTCTTCAGTTGGAAAATCACTCTCATCTCAACATCTCCAAATTCCCCCTGACCTTTGGCTTTACCTGAACACCCTTCATCCAGTATCCAAGAGTGTTTGGTGAGGGACACTTCTGTGGATGGGGCTTCAGAGAAAGATTCCTAAGTCCAACTCTGGGTCAGTAGCCTTCAAAGTGTAGTCCTGGTACAAAGGGCATATGCTTGGGGACTTGTAAAAAATGGACATTCCCCAGAGCCACTGCATCTCAGTCTCTGGGGTGAGCCTGGAAGGCCAAGTGGATAGAACTTGTGGAGTAACATGGGGTCATTGAGGACGTCCTGGCCTGCACACCTCCTCACTTTGGGAGCTGCAGGATCCCTTCCACAGACTCTCTTGTAATGTTTCAAACACTCCAGCTTACAATTGGCCAGGATATGTTTTTTCCCTTTCAGACATAACGCTAAGCAATTTTTTCCCGTATGCAGGTATGGAACACTGTTGTGGTATTAGCCTTCAACCTTGATGAAAAGATGTCATGTTTTGTTTAGTTGCTTAGCAACTAGCCCTGACTTATGACATCCCCTATCAGATGATGTGATCCTGCTGTGGTCCTGCTCCCCAAGGCTGGGAGAGGGGAAACTCAGAATGGAGGGGAGAGGAGGCAGGCATTCTTTGTCCCATGAGACCAGCAAAAGTCCACCCTGTGTAACAGCAAGGGACAGAAGAAGTGTGATGCCCTGGGGAAGGAGAGGCATGGGCCTACTTTGTAGGAAGCTCACAGTCAGATCTTCAGATAGGCTCCTGCAGGAAGTGTGAAGGGCTCCACTCCCCACTGCTCGTCCCCAAGAAAGGTTTTATAGTGCTCAGAACTGTCCTTCAAATGCAGCACACGTGTACTAAGAGAGAAAGAGAGACCCAGTATCTGAGACTATGGCTCAAGGGTCATCTGATAATTCAACAGAAAGCTTCTGGAATACACTTCATTTTATTTATGTATGTGTGTGTGCACATGTTCACATGAGTACCCATGTGCGCATGTCCATATACAGGCCAGAGGTTTCAGTGTCTTCCCCAATCATTCTTCTACATTTTATTTTATTATTATTATTATCATTATCATTATTTGGTTTTTTTGGTTTTTCAAGACAGGGTTTCTCTGTGTAGCCCTGGCTGTCCTGGAACTCACTCTGTAAAACAGGCTGGCTTCGAACTCAGAAATCCACCTGCCTCTGTCTCCCAAGTGCTGGGATTAAAGGGGTGCGCCACCACCGACCGGCCACATTTTATTTTTAAAGACAGGATCTCTCACTGAATCTAGAACTCTCCAGCCCAGTGACACTTGGCCAGCAAGTCTTGGGGAATCCTCCTGTCTCTGCCTCCCCAGCGGTAAGGTTCCGGGTACCAGCCCCCACATCCAGATATCTTACATCAGTGCTGGGGATCCGAAGCAAGGTTCTCATGCAAGCATGGCAAGGACTTTATTGAGGAAGCTATGCCCCCAGCCCTTGATTCTTTTTTAAATTTAAATGCATATAGATTGAACAGCAGCTCCCGATGGTTCACTTTCTTCTTACCATGATATATGCATAACAAAAAAACAATAAAAAAAACAGGGAAGATTAATTTTGTTCACAGCTTCAAAGCTTTCAGTACGTGCTTGCCTGGCCCCATCTCTTCGGTCTGTAGCAAGGCAGTGAGTACACCATGACAGGAGCATGTGGTAGAGGCTTGTCACCTCATGGCAAACAGGAGGCAAAAGAGAGAAGGGTACAGGATAAGATACAGCCCCAAAGGACTTTCCCTCCTTCCTCCAGCCTACTTCCTCCAGCTAGCCTCCTCTTTCTCTTCCTCCTCCTCCTCCTCCTTGTACTCCTCTTCTTCTTCCTCCTCTTCTTTCTCCTCTTAAACTGCCTAGACCCTCCCAACATAGCACACCACCCCAGAACCAAGTGTTTAACCCATCAGCCTATGGGGGACATTTCATAGTCAAACCGCAACAGGCCCTAAATGGATATGTCTATATCCCAAGCTCCAATAACTGTAAACTTATTTGGAAATAATAGGTCTTTTTTAGAAGTGGTGAAGGATCTCATGGCTTCATCTGAGTTTCAAAAAGGCCTCGAGTCCAGTGACTGGTGCTCTTACATGACATGGGGGAGAAGATTGGAGACCAAGGAGAGAGGGGTTTGTAAAGACAGGCTGACGTTACAGTATCTACATACCAAACATATGTCTACATGCCAAGAAACCCCAAGGAGTTCTAGAATGATTAGAAACTAAGAAAGAGGTGAGGACACACTGGAGCCTCAGAAGAGACTAGGGCTCAGTGGTTAATAGTGCTTGGTGCTCTCCCAGAGGACCTGAGTTGATCTGAAGCATTCACATCAGCTGGCTTAAAACTGTGTGTAACTCTCCAGCTCTAGAGTTTTGTGCCCTCTCCTTGGGCACATACAAACATGTGGCACATACTCGAATGGGTATGCATATGTACATACAAGTAATGATACAAGTAATGGGTATGCATATGTACATACAAGTAATGATAACATCAAAATTGTTTAAAGAAGAAAAAAAAAAACTAGTCCTCTTAATCCTCGACTTTGCATTTCTGGCCTTGACAACTTTGGGGAAGTTAACAGCCACTACCTTCAGCCTCTCAGCAGAGGACACAAGGGCAAGATTAAGCACTCATCCCTGGAGAGACCCTGTTTCTCTGACAGACCACGGGAATTCCATATCGCCATTTCCAGACCATGGTAACATCGCACCCATCACAAACAACAACAAAGAATGGTGCTGGGTTCTCAGGGACACTAGGCTGCAGCACGGCACAAGACCGAGACACAGCCTGACCTCATGTCTTCAGTCACCGGCACTATCATCCACCACCATAGCCCTGTTGCTGGCACAGCTGTCCCCGCTGTCAGCTCCTCCATCCTTCACACTCTCCAAGACCGATCAGCTGGCTGGAGAAGGTGGCTGAGTTCAACAAAGAAGTTTCTCCATACCCAGTAAATAGGGTGACAGCACAGTCACCACAAAGCAACTTGCAACTGTTGCGAGGTCATGTGGTCAAAGCCCAGCAGAGGCTGAACTGCATGATATGATCTAGGAAGTAGAAGCTGATAACAGCACCATGGCATGCTCGGAATTTTTTACTATGATGACTAGATAAAAGAGAGAGAGAATAGAGATCCTTGATGTTCCGACAGATAAAAGATACAGAGAGAATAGAGATCCTCAAGGCTTCTGGGTCTTCGGTGGTGATGGAGATGGTTACAGCAGTGCAGTGGAGCTACATCACATGATGATATGAGAGAGCAAGGCTGATAGAATATGAAAGTGCCAGGGACACAGAAGTTGATGGAGCTGGGTGGTCAGCCATGGAGAGCTTACTCAGATGATGGTTCTACAATCAAGATCAACTTATAAACAACTCCTGCTTCCAGAAGGGTGCGACTGAACCCTTTACATCACGACTGCATCAACAAGAAGGCCATTTATTTATTCTGTTTCTAGTTAACAAAAGAGAATATCAAATGACCTTCTGTATTGGTGGATAATCCTGCTATGAAAGGCCAAGCCTTCTTGGTTTCCCGAAAGATTCGCTTTTCCTCAATGATAAAGAAGGTCTTAATGAATTCCTTAGGATTCTATTTATGAAGTCCAGCAATTAGAAGCCATCCATGACGACTTGAAGACCACATCACAAGGAATGGGCAAACTCTGAAAACATTACCTTTAATATCAGGTTCTTTAAAATCAGGAACAAGACAAATGTCTGCCTCATCACTAATAGTCAATGCAGTACTTGAGAGCTTAGTCACTGCAATGAATCATGGGAAAGAAAAAAAAGACATAGAAACAGGAAGGAAGAAGCCAAATACCTCCACTTAAGGATGATGTGATGTTAGAAGGCCTAAAGATTCCACCAAATGCCTTCTAGACCCTAAAAGGAAGCCTAATAAACAAGATATGAAATTAGCAAACAAAAATCCTGTGGCTTTTAAATATACCAATAACAAAGCCATACTGTACCAACCAAAATAGCCACAGAATAATAAAAAAAAAAAAAAACTTGGGAGCAAACCTAATCAATGTGGTGAAAGATTTCTATGATGAAAAGTATAAAAATTGGAGAAAGAAGTTAGGAAATACAAGATGGAATGATATGTATCATCAGAATCAATATTGTGAAAATGACTGGATGCTAAATGTGATGATCTTAACATATTCAGTGAGATCCCCATCAAAATCCAAAATATTTGCTGAACTAGAAAAAAAAATGTAAAATTCACATGGAGGCACAAAGATCTCAAAAAGCCAAAGTAACTGGGCAAAGAGAGCATGTTGGAGGGTTGTAATGCCTGATTCCAAAGTATGGCATAGTGCTGTAACAGGAAAACCAGTGGGACACTGGCATGCAAACAGACACTGTGCTGGTTGGCTTTTATTGCCAACTTGATGCAATTTGGAGTCACCTGGGAAGAAGGATATCGATTGAAGAACTGTGTCAATTAGGTTGACACATGCCTGTGAGGAATCATCTTGATTGGTTGATGTGAGAGTGTCCACCATGGGCGGCACCATCCTTGACAGATAAACCTAGGCTGTATAAGAAATCTAGCTGAGCAACTCAGAGAATGATGCAGTACACAAGTTCCTGATTGCTTTCTTCCCTGATTTCCCTCAGTGGTAGACTGTTATCTGGAAATGTAAGTTAAAAAAATCTTTTCCTCCCCTAAGTTGCTTTTGGTTGGGTTTTTTTTTTTTTTTTAATCATAGCAACAGAAAAGCAAAAAGAATTAGAGACCCATGGAGAAGAACAGAGAGTCCATAAACCCAACATCTACCTACAGTGATCTAATTCTCAGCAAGGCAGCCAAAATATATTAAAGAAAAGACAGTCACCTTAATAAATGGTATTTGGAAAACAGAATTTCCGTATATAAAAGATTGAACTTAGAGCCATCTCTCTCACACTGTATAAAATCAACTCTAAGAGCTGGATATGGTGGCACACTCCTATGATTTCAACACTCAGGGGGCTGAGTCAAAAAGACTACAAATTTGAATCTGGGGTAGGCCATATCGTGTGGTAAAGGCTAGCCTGAGCTACATAGCCAGACACCATTTTAAAATAAATCTATTCAAAATGGATCAAGACCTGAAGCCTGGAAACTACTGGAGGAACACACACGGGAAACCTTCACAATATAGTCACAGGAGTGACTTCCAGCCTGGGGAATAATATTGAACTGACAAATGAGGTTGTGTCAACTTATAGAGGGTCTGCACGGTAAGCAAAGGAAATAACAACACGGTAAAGAGATAGCCTGTAGACTGGGAGAAAAATCCCTGCCAGGGAGTCTCATCCAGTATAAGCAAAGAATTTAAGACGTGGAACACCAAAGGAACACATGATCAGAGCAGTGAATGAACAAATGAACCCAGTAGACCCGGATCATTTGTTTGTGGCAAGGTCTTTCCCACATAGCCTAGACTGGTCTTAGCTTCTGATCCTCCTGCCTCAGACAAGCATCATTCCACATGGCTGAACAAACATGTTTTACAGAAGGAAATACAAATGATCAATCGAGGAATAAAGGCTAGCATCTTTAAGATTTGTATTGCATGTGTGTATGTGAGTGTGTGTGTGTGTGTGTTTATGAATATGTCTGTGCCACTGTGAAGGTCAGAGCACTGTTTTCAGTAGTTCTCCCCAGGCAGAGGTCACAGGGAGCCGTTCTGACTTGTGAGGGTGCCAGGAGTCCCCCTTCTCTAGTGGCACACTTTGTGAAGGCATTCTTAAGCAAGGGTTATGATATTTGCATATTTCCTGTGAGTTGAAGGGGACCCCATAGAACATGGGGGTACTTATGAGGGACTCTCAACCTTGGCAATTAAGACAGCAGGGAAGCAGAGAGAAAAGGCTCTGCTGTGACCTTGAGGATGCATGGTCTGTAAAGGAACCCTGTGCTGGGAGTGAGCCCTACCTGTAAATGCAATGGCCCAGTGGCTTCACAGCCACCAAACCACCCTCCTCCTCTCTGTGCTCTCCTTGGTGGTTAACTTGAGTAGGTCACAGGGTACCAAGATCACAGGATGCCATGATGTTATCTCTGGGTATTTCTGTGAGGGCATTTGGGAAGAGAGTTTGGAGTCGACATACTGACTAGAACAAATGGCCTTTGCCTTGTGGCTGGCACCATCCAATCTGTTGATGTCCTGAACAGAACCAAGAGCTGACAAAGGAGACTCAAATCTTCCTTCACTACTGAGCTACAACATCTGTCTTCAGCTCTCTTCACTGAGAATCACATCTTCTGGTACACAGGACACTAGACTCAAACTGAACTACATGCCTGGCTTTCTTGGGTTCCTAGCTTGCAGATGCCAGATCGTGGGACCCCTTGGACTGAGTTTTCTGATTATGAATTTCTATATATCTGATGGGTTCTATTTCTCCAAGGAGTCATAACTAAGGTAGCCTCCAAAATAATACTTAGGAACGAGGTAAAGCCACTGTCTCTGTTGCATATTTCTGAGCTGATGGTAATACAAAAGGAAATGGGAAATTTAAATCAGATTGAACTTATGAATTTTAATACGAGATTGCATAAGACTAAATTGTTATCTTCATTATTTAAAATGAAACTGTCTTTAGGCCAGAAAAACTTGAAGAACTCTGAAAGGTTGTCACAATTTTTTCCAGGGGAGAGGCACACACACACAGGGGTGGGTTTGGGGGCCGGTAGAACAGCTGAGTTGCTTCATGGTGCTCATGGAGAGGCCATCTATGTCACAGCTGGCTCTATAGGCAAGCATGGCTCAGGTTAAAGATGATTTTTAAATCCTGGATTTACATGCATAACTGTCAGGAAACTTATATTTAGATATATAATCCTAACATAAAAATCCCTAGAGAAAATAAGAATAAAAATAAGTTGCATACAAACTCAAAGACACAGATACCTCAAGCCAACAATATATATTTTTGTTTTTAAAATGCAGGAAAACACACAGAAAATGAAAAAGTAATCATTCCTAACTAGAGAAGTTCTCAACCTTCCTAATGCATTGACTCTTTAATACAGTTCCTCATGTTGTGGTGACCCCCACCCCCACCCCCGGCACCATAAAGTTATTTTTGTTGCACTTCATAGCTGTACTTTTATAGAGGAGTGGTGTCTCAGTTCCTAAGACCATCAGAAATATGTGTTTTCCAGTGATTGCTACTCACAGGTTGAGAACTGCTAGCTAGATCTAAAAAAGAAAAAAAAACTGGTATAGTTAATTTTTAAAGAGCTATTATTCTGCTTTGGAATAAATACAGTTTTGTGACAATGTTTGTGAAACATACACAAAATAGGAAACTTTCTTGACACTATTAAAATTGGCCCCCAAGAAAATTTCAACTCAAATTTGGATTAAAAAAAAAACCAGAATTTGAAATGTAAGACACATGTAGGGATCATGTGTTAAAAAGAATTCAAGAGGGGACTGGAGAGATGCTTTGTAGCTAAAAGTACTTGTTGCTCTTGGAGGGGTCCCTGAGTTCAACTCCTAGCACCACAGGTAGCTCGCAACTCTCTAACTCCAGTTCTAGATGAGCTGATGCCTTCTAAGTTAAGGCAACAGATATATGCATGTGTTGGACAGACATACATACTCATAAATCAACAGACAGAAGGGCATAGACATATAGATGCATACACACATACTTACACACACATAGTTTTAGTTAAATCTGCAACTATGTTCATTAGGAATATTGGTCTGTAATATTCTCTTTCCCTGTAATATATTTAATTAGTTTTGGCTTTAAGTTAATGTTGCCTATATAAGATGAGTCTGGAGTTGTTCTGAAAGAGTATGTATTGGTTTTTCTTTTAAAATTGTTTTGTAGGAGCTGAGAGACACACAGTAGTTAAGAGCATAGCACTCAGGTTTGATTCCCAGCATCCAGCATGGTGGCCCATAACCACCTGTGACTTCAGTTTCCAGGGCATCCAGTGCCCTCTTCTGGCCTTCATGGGCACCGGGCAGACATGTGATGCTCAGATATTCATGCAGACTAACACTCACAGATATAAGATAAAAATAAATCCTTAAAAATGTTTTGTAGACTACATGAATAAAACCTAGGCCTGGAGTTTTCTGTTTGAGAAGTTTCCAATAACAAATTCATTTTGTTGTTGTTGTTGTTCTCCCTCGATGTAGACACCAGTCTCAACTTCTTTGATATCTGCAGAGGGAAGCAGTAGAGGCCAGGGAGTAAGCAGCGGCCATGAGAAGAGTCCTCTAGTAGTTGGGGGAGGGAGGTAGTATGCATATGTGTGATATGAAAGAAGGAGAAGGACTGAATGTGGGGGAGATGGGGGATGGGGGATGGGGGATGGAGATGGGGGATGGAGATGGAGATGGGGAGGGGAAGGGTGGGGAGGGGAAGGGGAGAGAGGGCTAAATAAAACAATGCTTGTATGAAAAGTATGAAAATGAACTACTTTATACCTATATATACACGAGTCTGGGTGGAAGAACTCTACATATACAGATACTGCTGCTCTCAGGTGTCAAAAGTTCGTAAACTAAAACCTAGAGCCCTGTGAGAGCCCTCCCTGTGAGTCATTGGACTGGAAGGCCTCAGAGGACCACACAACAACACAGGATATTGGCGCTGCTCTTTGTTTCCCACAGGAACTAGATTGTAAGGACCTGTTGCTGAAGAGACTGCATGCTCTTGTTGTAGGGCACAGAGAAATCAGCCTGGCACAGAACAGGAAGCTTCTTCCTTGGTAACTAACATCCATAGTGCCTGAAGGAGCTGTACAGTCTTCTGGGGAAGAAAAGTCACCTATATTCTCTCCCCAGCTGTGGACTCTGTGTTCTCTTAGGGACCTGCCCAGAGAGCTAGCTCCTTTGATGCAATAACGCTGTGACTGTCACAGTCAATCAAACATTTTCTATTTGGAATTATAGGAGGGAATTCATGTCTGATGCAAGCTATATACTGGTTCTCTCAGCTTGCTTTCTTATACCACCCGGGGTCACCTGCCCAGGAGTATCACCACCTATAGAGGACCGGGTCCTCCTGCATCAATCAGCAATCAAGAAAATGCCCTTATAGACATGCCCACAGGCCAGTCTGATGGAGGCAACTCCTCAGCTGACGTGCCCTCTTCCTAGGTTGTGTTACGTGACAAACCCCAGCATATGGCACCCCACACATACATACATGCCACCCACACAATAATAATAAATGGAGGTTTAAATTTTAAAAAGAATTCAGGCCAGGTAGTGGTGGCGCACGCCTTTAATCCCAGCACTTGGAAGGCAGAGGCAGGCGGATTTCTGAGTTCGAGGCCAGCCTGGTCTACAGAGTGAGTTCCAGGACAGCCAGGGCTACACAGAGAAACCCTGTCTTGAAAAAACAAAACAAACAAAGAAACTAGCATTAAAAAGAATGCAGGAGAGTACTTACCTCTGAGCATGAGCTTTATATGTGACTCTCTGGGTTGATTCATATGCCTTGTATCTGGACTTACATTTAGTGAGTGTATTTATATGCCTTGTATCTGGACTTACATTTAGTGAGTGTACAGATGTTAAAACTGTTAAAAGTTGACAATATGTACTTTATTATTAGTGTGTTTTATTAAGAGTAAATTATACTTACTAATATAATAAATATGTAATAAAGCTTATTGTAGCCCTTTTACATAGGGTCCTCTTGCCTCAGCTTCCTGGGTGCTGGGATTATGAGTATGGACTGATATATTGGGCTATAAAATATAATATTAATAAATGTTATCAATCTGTCATGTTGCAGTCTTGTAGGATGTAACTGTAGCTAAGCTTAGAGGGTGGACTAGCATTCTAAGTGTAAATATCTTTAGAGAAGATAGGTTAAAATGATTTCAATTTCTATCTTAAGAAACTAACAAAAGGGAAAGCTAGCAAAGAAACCTCAACCATGGAAAGTAAGAGTAAAAAATAAAATAGAAGCTGGTGTGATCAAATCATAAAGAGACATACAATAGGAGAGAGGAATCAAAATGTGGTTATTTGGAAAGCCTTTAGTGAGGCTGATAAAGGAGAGAAAGGAAGCTATCACAGTGAATCTACAAGACTATAAAACAAACATTAGTGCGGTTTCCGCAGACATAAAAAGAAACAGTACTACTGTCACATCTACGCCAGTACATTTAACTCAGGCAGGTTTAAAAATTCCTTGAAAACAACTTCATAATTAATTTGGAAAGTATTGCCCATGCCTGCTTCTCCCTTGGGGTAGCCAGGCCCTTGTGCACTGAGCTGGACTGGAGGGAGGGCTTAGCCTGTGTGGGTCAGTACAGCTCAGGATCCTGATCAGAGATGAGTGCACAGGCAGGAAACACACCTGGGAACAGCTACGGAGAACTGGTTTGTTTATTAGGGGTAAAAGGAGTATTTATGCCCCTGGGGAGGTGGCAAGGGTCTCTGGAACAAGGTTTGTGTAGCTGTGTACCATTGGCCAGGGCAGGGGTGTCGAAAGATGCTTCATCTACATACTCCAGGACTGTAGGGTGGGGAGGGGGGGCAAGGGCGTATAAAGTCAAACTAGTTGTGGAGCCTGATAACTGTCAGGGTAATAGGTTGTTACTAGGATCGATGTTGGGGAAGTCAGCTTTATGACATCAGGTTGGGAGAGGGAAAGTAGACAACTTGTGCTGTCCTCATCTTTCAAGGTTTGAAGCTCCCTTGACCCTTTTTCTGTAACCCTGGGCCATTACGGTCCCACAGGAAAGCATAACTGGTTTTATAAAAGAAAATCTTCACATCTTATGCACATCAAAACAATTGAATGTGAAATATAGGCTCACCAAGTTGGGTCCTGCAGTCAGAAGTAGAACTTCCTGCCCATGTGGAGTTCTGCAATGGGCAACCTGCTAGCTGACAGGACAGTAAAGAAGACAGCGGCTTCCCATTTCTTACCTGGCCCTTGCCCCACAGAGGCAGTGTGCAGGGTTCCCCATGCTATCATTCATGACTTGGTGATGGTAGTGACTGGAAGCACTCCCTCCCCATAGAGAGAAGTCTCAGTGTCTGTGTGGATTACCTGAGAGAGAGTCCAAAGATCTTCCCCTCAGGACACAACTAACCACACTGGCGTCTGCCAGCGTTGGGAGGCTCTAGGGGACAGAATCATGTATCCTAACAGCTACGCAGAAATCTGAGAAGCAACCTTCAGCTGTTTAACAGGCTCAGACCAGCAAACACAAGGAAACCTAGACAGCATTAAATGGAAAGACCCTCCTCTGACACCTGTGTGTGACAGGACCCTGGACAGAGATTCTCTGCTGGTCACTGGGGCTGCTGATTGGAAGCAGGTTTGCTCCTAGACACAGGAACAATCTAAACAGTTCTTTTAGCCCCCAATTGAAGATACTAGAACAAATTTACATTAGCTAGGCAAGTGGGTTGAGACGCCAATGCTATAATTAGCCTACTAAAATTATTTTCCTTAAAGAAGAAGGCCAGAAAAAAAATAATAATGCAGGAAGGAGAGACAAGTCGAGAAGTTGAGTGTAGTTGTGCTTGCCGGGAGTCCCAGCTACTCAGGAAGCTGAGGCAGGAGGATATCTTAAGCCCAGGAGTTTTAGGCCAACCTGGGCTATATAGTCAAACTCCATCTCAAAACACAAAAAGGGTATCAGGGATGTCTTGACACACAGTATGGTATGAATGAACTCTAAGCTAAGCAAAATGAGACAGTCAGAGAGATAACACACTGTATGGCTCCTGGCCCAGTGAGAGTCCTAAAGACAGAGAGCACTTAACACCAGGAGCTGGCCAAAGGATTGGATGAGGATTCATTTTTGTAATGGGTACAAAGTTTTAGGTTTGCAAGATGAAAAAGACTGGATGCTGCTTGTGACTGTGCCATAGCACAAATGTCCTGCACACCAGGTCAAGCCATGTAAAGGCTGAGGATGAGGGTCTCACACACAGAGGCCTAGGTTTGATGCCCCCTTCACCCTCCCACAAGCACAGCATCAGCTGATTGTGGTGGTGCACTCCTGGAATCCAGCCATCGGAGGTAGAAGCAGGAGGATCAGGAATTCAAATTCATCTTTAGCCACACTGGAAGTTTACGGTGGGACAGAGACCTGCAGAGGACTATCTCAAACAAAACAGGTAAAAATGGTTAAATGGGTAAATAGTATATTTTACGCACTTTAACTCAATTTAAAATTTATGAAATTTGTACACAAATGCATTCCTGTTTTGAAATCAAACAATACAGACAAAAGAAAATTTCACCCTGGCAACTAGTTCAGCTGGGCCGGTACGCTGTGTGCTTTACATACAGCATGTCTGACTTGCCCTATACCGCCGCCCGATGACTCAAGCCTTATAATAATTTCCATCCTAAGCATGTGGAAGTAGAACAGCCAAGAATCACAGATCCTTTCCACAGTCCCAGAGTCCAGAAGTGCCTGAGCTTTGATTTAACCCTTCAAGTGCAGACTGCTCTTCTCCAGCCTGCTCCAGAGTCAGGCTGGTACCCCAGCTTGTCTGAGACATGAAGGTGTGTCACACTCAGGTCTGACAGTAAACTAGGTCACATATGGGATGCAAAGCTAATGACACAATCCTAACGGTGGATATTTATCTTCGTGTCCAAAGGAAAGATGATTTGTCAAGGGTTTTAAAATGGTGGAATTGTTTGAACATGTTTACTTGTCTTCTGTATTCTCAACTCAAATCACAGCTCCAAGAGGAACTGTCTCCAAGTCACACTGGCTGTTTGTCTTACACTACAGACCTCGGTGTCCTTTTCCTTGTCCACATTTACTCTGTGTCATCTATTAGAGACAGCATCTTCTCCATCCCATTCATCCAGACTCTCCCATGCCTGGACCAGTCCCTGGCAGTTGGTAACTGGCTGTGTACTTTTCAGAGAACTGGGTTACAAATTACACAATTTAGGTGTCTTACATATTGTTTTAAGACCCCGGAAGCCTGAAACCAGAGTTTCTTTCTTCGATTCTTCTTTTCGTCTGCTGGCCGCCAGCATCCATCCCTTGGTTTGCAACTCCATCATTCCAGTCCCAACTTCAGTCTCTGTGGTTCCTCCTTGACCGTTTCCACTGTATCTCTATGCACAAATTTCCCGTGTGTGTGTGTGTGTGTGTGTGTGTGTGTGTGTGTAGTGTGTGGTGTGTAGTTGTGTGTGTGTGTGCATGTGTGTGGATGTATGTATATGTGTGCATGCATATACATGCGCGTGATGTGTAGTTGTTTATGTGTGTGCATGTGTGTAGTGTGCAGTTATTTGTGCGTGTATGTGTGCATATGGTTGCCTGTGCATATGTCTGTCTGTCTGTCTGTCTGTCTGTCTATGTGCCTATGGAAGCAAAAGGTTCAGTTTGGTTGTTTGCCTTCATCAATTTACATCTTTATTATTTATTTATTTTTATTTATTTATTTTGAGATAGGGTCTCACTGAGCCTCTCTGCTGGTCTAAAACTCACCATATAAACCAGGTGTGCTACCTTACCCTGCATTTTCACTGTATTTTATTTATTTGTTTTTTATTTTCTTTTTGGCAGGTTCTCTCAAAGGACCTGAAACTCATGATTTTGGCTAGGCTGGCTGAGTTCCAGGGACTCACCCATGCCTGCCCACCCCCAATGATGGGGTTACAGACACTTACTGCTTGTACCCAGCTTTTTACATAAATGTTGAAAATCTAAACTCAGGTCCTTATGTCTACACAGTGAGCACTTTACTGACTGAATCTTTTTCCCACCTCCAAAGTCCCCTTTTATTAAAAGGGCACTATTCATTGGGTTTAGAGTTCACCATATTCTGGCATGATTTTTGCCTTGATTTCATGTGTAACAGTTATTTCCAAGTAGGAGCAAGAGTTAGGACTCAGTTCTCCCTCAGCGAGAGTTAGGACTTTAGCTCCAAGGAGGCTTCAGCTCAAGTGTGACAGTAGCCAACCACCATGGAAGCTGCTGTTCTCTGCAGAACAGGTGTTTGACGTGCTGATCTCTCAAATGAGTGCAGGCACAAGCCCTGGAAGTCATGCTTCTCCCTGGAGTGTGCTGCAGTCCATCCCTAGAAAGCCTTCATGAGACATTGTAACTAGACCCTGGCCAGGAGAAGTAATAGAAGCCACATTCTCAGCAGGAACCTGACCTCAGGTGTGTGTGTGGGGGGGAGTTGAAAATAAGATTTTAGATGCCATATTCTCAATAATCTCTTATAGTTAACTTAGGGAGCAATTTGTTGTTATAAACAGGGTTTAGTAGAATGGAAAATATCTAGTAACATTCTTACCTCTAATGTACATTATGGAAGACTAAGGAGGAGGCCATTTTGCAGAGAGGAACCTGAAAGTTTTGATGCTGAATGAACTTGGTGTGTCCAGAAAGAGAGAGAACATTCCAGCTAAGGCAGTAAAGTCCCTAAGGATGTCCACGGGTCTCACATTGGGCATCTGCCTCGTTGAGTGTCCATTGCACTCACAAACAAATGCTTTCTTTGTAATAGCAAACCTCTCGTGTTCATCTTCCACACTCTGTAAAAATGCGCTGAGCCAGGTGGTAAGGAGATGTGGGTCTGGTGAACACGAAAGGCAAAGGGATGATGAATGCAGTTCATCCTCTCTCCAGGGAGTTTGGCAGTCTCACCAGGACCTGTTCCTGCAGTTCTGGACACTGGTGGGAAGGCCCAGCACTCTACAAGGGAGAGGGGCAGAGCGCTGACAGGTAACATCTCCATCTGTGTGTCCTCACATTGCTGGAGACAGCTCTGAATCCTTGACACATAGCCTCATGTTAGCTTCTGTTGAGCTAACATGATCAAGAGAGAAGTGTCCTTTTTTGTTTTGTTTTGGTTTTGGTTTTGGTTTTGGTTTGGTTTGGTTTGTTTTTCGAGACAGGGTTTCTCTGTATAGCCCTGGCTGTCCTGGAACTCACTCTGTAGACCAGGCTGGCCTTGAATTCAGAAATCCACCTGCCTCTGCCTCTCAAGTACTGGGATTAAAGGTGTCTGCCACCAACGCCTGGCTGAGAGAAGTGTCTTGAGGAATGGGTTCCATAGTAAATAATTGGAGAAACACTGGGTTAAATTGTGTTTACCAGCTTTTGTTTCTAGGACTTTTCAGAAACTTTGTATAAGATTTGAATGCAGCTGACTCTTCAAAGGTATGGGAAGGAGCAGCTTTGTGATTATTATCCCAGGATTCCTTGAGAACAAGAAGGTCAGGAGCAGACAAGGAAGATTCAGGTATTCTGACCTCCAGGAACATACCCAATATTGTAAAACCTTACTCTGACAAATAAGTTTTTAGAGATTTATTCTTAATTTAAAAATATGTATGTATGTGGTACACAAGACCATTCCTTGGAGCTGGAGTTGTACGAATGTGGAGAGCCTGTCGTAGGTGCTGTGACCTGAATTAGTGTCCTCTGCTTGAGCAGTAAGTGCTCTAACCGAGGAGCTGTCTCTCCAGCCCCTTGCAGCAAGTAATTTTATCCAGAGGAGATAAGGAAGAGAAGGGAAGAGGAGAAGGGTTCGAGAAAAAGAACACACTCATTCTTTGATTGTTCATGGGCTGTGGAGAGTGAAATTACTCCAAACCAAGCCTGTTCTCTTGACTCTGTCTCACCATCCGGCCATTGCTGTGATCTCCTGTATAGGCGCCTACAATATGTGCCATCCGCAAGGTGAGTCACTGTCTGAATTTACGGAGCCATGCTCCTCTTGGTCTGATTATTCGGTCTGGGATACACGAAAGCAGAAGGCTCAAAGATTTCCAAGCACCTCAAGGCTGGCTTCCCCTTTCTTTTTCCATTCACGGGTCGCTTGCCCTCTCTGGGTGCACGAAGAGAGAGCAAATGACTATGAGTGAAGATGGCCAGGCTCCTGGAAGCCCTCAGTCCAGGAATGGCACTGACCGACTCGGCTGCTGAGAGGGTTTTTTTTTTTCATGATGCTGAGGATGAGGGATACAGAAGGGCCCTGAAGCTCACTTTGGCTGTGCTGGACGCTGGGTCCAGATGGCTTAAGTAACAAATAGCTTAAAAAGAGAGAAGAGCAAGGCTCTAAGAACCAACTGGGAGTGGTTCAGGACTCAGGGTCGGGTCCACCCTGGTGCTGACCTGGTTTGTGAAGGGCCTAGAACATCCCTCAAAAAGTCCAGATGACACTGTGTATAAGGAACAGGTTTTGGATGATGCTTATCATTGTTGAGTCCATGTGAAGAGTAATGCTTAGCTCACCCCAAAAGACAACTGCACCCCCTTCTGTTGACATATATGCCAGATAATGGGATCCCAGGATTCCCTCAAGGCCTCATCGGGCTGACCCCGCCCCCTTTCCACCTGGGCCCGCCCCTGGTGGCGGAGACTTCCGGATTTCCCTGCCGGCCAGAGCTCCACCCCTCTGGCCTTATTCCCAGACTCTGCAGTCCGGGGCTGGTAGAACCCGAGCTCAGAGCTCGGAGAGGCTGGCGGAGCAGGAGCAGCGCGGCTGCGGAGTCCTCGTGCCTTGAGGACAGATGTGCGCAGGCACAGGGAGTGCTCCAACCTGAGCTGGGGTGAAGCTTCTGGAGAGGACAAGACGGCGACAGCGAGATGCAGCCGGAGGAGCCCTGCCCCCGGAGCGCGCCCCGCGGTCCCGACGTCCCGGAGAGAGGCCAGCGCTCGCGGGACCCCGAACTGCGCCTGTCGGGCCAGTTACTGCCCGAGCTCTACAGCTTCGTGGCGCGCGTCCTCTTCTACCTGGCACCGGTCTACCTGGCGGGCTACCTGGGGCTCAGCGTCACCTGGCTGCTGCTTGGCGCCCTGCTCTGGATGTGGTGGCGCCGGAACCGCCGCGGGAAGCTGGGGCGCCTGGAGGCCGCCTTCGAATTCCTGGAGCACGAGCGCGAGTTCATCAGCCGCGAGCTACGGGGCCAGCATTTGCCAGCCTGGGTGAGCCGGGCCGGGGGAAGGGCTGTGGGCTTCCGAGGGCGAACTGGGGCGTACTCCCGGGTCTTCACGTAAGGGCCCGGCTTCAGAGAAGAGTCGGGGGCGGGACACACCTAGGATTAAAACTGGGCGTCCAGGACTCCGCAAAGTTGCTCGCGTAGGAAACAGGGCGCTTCTTCCACCCGCCTGTTGATTTAAGAGCCAGCGAAGGGCGTGACACGTATATGGACACATACAGCAGTGACAGGAGCACAGGACTCTGGTCGCCTTCAGCCAAGGGTTAGCAGGAATGCCCCGCAGGGCTAGCCGGGATACTGCGTGGACCACTGTCCTCTCTTTTCTTATGCCATGGGCATGAACAGGCCGTGTGCACACTCGCAGTCCAGGGATAAACCCGCTTCCTGGAGCGGCTGGCCTGGCTATGGTTTCTCAAATGCGTCTGGTCCTGAGAACCCCACCTGGTTCACTTAAAAACAAATTCTCTTCCCCCAGTTTAACTCCTTGGGTGGGGCACAAGAACGCTGGGCAGTCCTTAATATTGGATGTTTCACAAACATTGACCAAAGGAGTCTATTTCAGAGGGTTAGTGTGTGACAGACCTGCCCCCTTTGGAGCTGGAGGCTTCTACTTCCCTGAGTATCCTGTACCTCAGACTCCCAGGGGAGATATGCAGAGGCCCCCCAGACTCTTCATTTCCACTAGCTTGCTTGTTTTGCTTGTGGCCTGAACTCTAAAACGCAGCAGAATCTTGGAGCATCACATCTGGCTGTGATTGAGAAGCAAATGTTAACATGGCCTGTTAATCTCATTTGGAAATTATGTCTTGCCCGAGGGTAGTTTGTTAAGGCCATTGCAGCAAAGTGCCACAGATGTGGTGGCTCGGACAACAGAAACTTAGTGTTTTGTAGTCGTAGGTGATGAGTACATGTATTTGACTTGAGGGGGCCAAACGCTTGCAGATAAGGGTACACACTGTGGAACTTTAGTGGGTATATTCCTTGAGTAGAAACCATGGGAACAGGTCTGATCCAGCTGGCCGTGGAACACAGAGGAGGTGGTTGGTTTCTCTTAGGGATGCCAGATTCAGGTGGGAGATGGATGCATGACTGGTAATTGTTATGGAGGTCCTGGGGAAATCAGAAGCAGGAACTTGCTGAGATTCTAATCACGGGGTCAGAGGTTTACAGTGGACACCTTATTGATTTTCACATCAGGTTGTCCGTAACCACAGTCATCTCAAGAGGGTTTTACCTCAGCCTAGGTTTTCCAGACTCTTAGCTGCTGTGGTTGGCTGACTCTGTGGACCAGATCCTAGGTAAGCTTTGGGATTAAGGTGATGATGCTAGACCAGGCTCTGTTGACCTAGAGAGGCTTGTGAACACAGCCTAGAGGAATGGACTGGTCACTCTGAGGAGTAGTGTGTGCTTGGCCTGTCTAACATGGTCAGGGTTGATGGCCAGGGCTGAGAGGAAGCAAGCATTGAAGAAACCTGCAGATTCTGAAGGCTTGAAGCCCTTGTAAGGTGCTGGTGCAAGATTTTGAAAGACACCACAGAAAGGGGGAAGGAATGAGAGGATAGAGAACTCACCGGAGAAAGATATCTGAGCCTGGCAGTAGTGGGCACAGGAGGAGATGAGGAGCAGCTGGAGAGGGATTGTAACTGCCTATGGCCTCTAGAGTGAGGGCAGAGCCTAGGGGTCTTCTAGGGTACTTCCTGGTGTAGAGAGCTGGGTGACAGCATGCCTGGGCTTCCTGATAAACAAATCTAAAGAGGTTACTTTCCCATGACCACCTGGGAAGGATACACAGCTTGATGCAAATGTGGCCTTGTGACCAGCCTCGTGCGGGACGAGGTAGGAAAGCTGGGGCCCTTGTGGTTGAGTGTTCTGCGCACTTCCTCTGTTTCTACCTCAGAGGAGGAGCGCAGCATAGTACTGACAGACCCAAACAAACAGTGAGGGAGCCCTGGCTGCGGTGTGGAGGTTAGCATGCAAAGGAGAGAGCCCTTGCCATGATGGGCTTAACCCCTGAAACTCTGCTTCCATGTGCTGGCTGCAATGCGTTGAATATTTGAAAACTCTAAGTTCAGAGTGAGACATGCCTGTAAAAGTCTGAGCATTCTAGAACTAGAAGCAAGAGGATCAAGAGTTCAAGGCTAGCTTTAACTACACAACAAATTTGAGGCCATACTAGACACATGAGACCCTATCTCAACAAAACAAAACAACCAAACTAAAGCACTTGTTCAGAGCCAGTCACCAATGGGTGTTCAGTAAAAGTTGTTGCTTTTTGATCCTCAGTTTTCTAAGCCTCCTGAGGACCTTTTCCCAATATTAAACTAATGAACAAATATCCTAGTAGCACATGTATCTTTCTGGAGCTGGTTGACCACAGAGAGTAGAGCAGATGGGAGAGGTGTACAGAGAATCTTTGGGAAACCTCATTCTGCCTGGCTCTTGCTGGGCTTGTTCTGTGGTTTCTGGGATGCTGACTTCAGTACTGTAGTGAGTATTCACCTACTGGCCTTCAGAGCTGGGCCTTCTTGCTCTGACCTCAAGATGGTCCATGAGATCAGCATCTGTTGCTTCCCTGCCCCAGCCACCTCCTTAACATAGGTGTGGGCCTTTACTGGTCTGCCTGTTTCCAGGGCATCCACTGAGCCATTCGTTGATGATAATAATACCTTATTTATCAGGTGTTTACTTTGGCTCTGCCTTGGTAAAGAGTGAACACTGGTGGCTGCTTTCCTTGGCTCCTGGTTTGATGGCGTGTGTGTGAGGGATGAGAGCCGGTTGGTAGGCAAATATCCCGAGGCAGGGTAGAGGGTGGAAAGAACGGTGGGAAACATTGGCAGTCTATCTGCCTGTGGTTCTGAGTCTAGCCTAGCTGGTTACTGCCTGCTGATAGCAATCAACTGGCAACCTTGTTGGGGACAGTTAACCCTTGGGAAACTTCGGGAGGGTGGTGCTGATGGGAAGAGGGAGAAGGTGTAGAGCCAGAGCCGAGCATCTCTGGGCATTCACCAGGGTTTGGAACCTCTGTGAAAGTAATGAACTTGGGGAAGATCATCTGGAGAATCCTTCTAGCCACGAACCAACCCCAGGTCAGCTTTTCTTTGCTTGCACACCCCACCCCCTGCCCAAAACCTATTCCCTAACCCTTCTTACCCTTCACATGGCTGGAATGCCAACATAAGAGCCAGGGAGGTGATCCACCCGCTTAAAATTATAGCTATGTATAGACAGCAGCAGCATCCCTGGTAGCTATTCTGACAGACACTGAGGTCCTGAGTGCTGCCTTTTCTGGATCTGACCATCAGCCATTCTTATTGGGAGAGGACACAGCAGCCCTTCTATAAGCCACCACTCCTGTTCTGTTCTCACTGATGGTTCTGTTAATTAGAGCAAGTTAATGCAGTGAGCCTGGGCACTCTGAAATGAGTTCACAAAGCTTGATGCTGGAGTCAGTGCCAGTTGATGGCCACGTGGGACCAGGGAGAACTTCATATCTTGAGGTGCTCACAGCTCCAAGAGTCATACAAGTCAGTTTAGAGCTGGGTCTAACCTCAGGAAAGAAGAGGAGGCAAGGCTAAGTCATGTCCTCTGTGTTTCGGTCCCATGTCTTGGTGATGTTTCATAGACTTGTAGTGTCCTAGGTCAGGATTGGGCAATAACTATGACTGAGTGTAGGTGTCCTTTTCCTCCAAGCCCAGCAAAGGGATTTTAGGCATCCGGGTGTTCATCCTTTGCTCAGTCACCAAACATTTATAGAAGGCTTGCAGTGTGTGAGGCACAGTTCTACAGGATGAGCCAGAGACATGAGTGTCTCATGGTCTCTGCCTCCAAGGAACCATGGAGCAGAGTGGGCATGAAGGCCCATGAGAACAGTCTTTCCAAGACATGTCAAAGGACCAAGATGTTGCACAGTTTCTGGGTGGGATCTAAAGCAGGCAGCAGCCCAGGAAACCTTCCTAGGAGCAGAGGTTCTATAGCATGAAGTTGAGGACTCTGGTAAGGATGGGAGACTTGACCCAAAACTTTCCACAGGTTTGGAAATGATTCAGATTCTAGAATAATATCTCACAAAATTCAAATTCACCCAAGATTGCCTGTGGCTTCATTTAGAGGTTCTGATTCATGCTTAGACAGGAGTGTCTGAGGCAGCCTCTCCTGCAAGCAAAGACCTGAGTGACCAGGAGGTCACATGGTAGATGCAGATTAGTGCTGTGGGTGGGAACAACCCCTGCCATCTTGTGTTGCAGGCCCCTCCCCACTGGACAGAAAGGAATGGAAACCAATTGCTAGCTTCCTCTTGTTGAGCACTTCAGAAGCGAGCAGAAGGTGGCACTTCTGTGGGGATGTCCCTGGTGATTTAGGGAGGTATGAGCTTCCTTGTGAAGAATTGTGAGGGTCAAAACGTGAGAGTCACAATCTAAATGTATTATTGGTTGGCGAACAGAGACTGGGGACCCTAGCCTGCCTTTCTGTGATAGTTTTAATACTTCGACAAATACTTTAGTGAAACAGTTTCTAGAGGAAGGATTGGTAGATTTGGCTCACTAACTCAGTGATTTCTGACCAAAGTTGGCCAGATCCACAAAATTCAGGCTAAAGGTTAGGGAGTCCATTTTGTGAGCGTGAGCATGACATAGACTATGCACGTGGAGAGGAACGGGTGGGACAATACACACCTTTCAACGCATGCCTCCAGTGATCTGCTCCCTCTAGCCTGGTCCCATTTCCTCATGTTCCGTCATCTCCCAGCCATGTTGTTGAGCTATGACTCTACCAGAGACTAATCGGTTCATGAAGCCAGAGCCCTGATGATCCAGTCACTTCCTCAAAGCCTCGCCTCTGAACACAGCCACACTGGAGACTAAGCCTTTGCAGGGACCCTCCATGTCTGAACCCTCTCTGGCATCTTCCTTCTTCCAGCTGAGCCCCAGGGGTTCCTAATCTCTGGGAACATAGAGTTTCAACACAGAGCTGCTCACAGGTACTAGAAGCAAGACTTTTTTTTTCTTACTCCTCCTTGATAAATAAATACCAATGCAGGGTTAAAGCTATGTCTGGCTGTCCTGTCCTGCACCCCAGTGTGACTTGTTATAGGGACAAAGCAACATTGTTTGACACACCCTATGTTCCTACTCACTATAAGAGATTTAACTCTAGTCTCTCAGGGACCCAGGTCTCACACACTCTGCAGCAAGACAGGGCTATGCCTACCCTATACCTATGTGTCATGTGTCCTTGAAACCAAGGAACATCTCTGGATTGTTTCAAAAGTCCATAATCTGCACCCGTCCCTTTGCACCTGTTTATTTTTAATTAAAAAAATTCCCCTTCAAAATTTTAATTTTTTTCTAAATGTCAAGGTTAGAATACATTGTGGCCTTTTCATATATGTATATCATTATGCTTATTTCTCATCATCTCTCTCCCCTCTGCTGCTCCTCCCCCCAACCCCCGTGGTGCCCTGCTCCCCTCTCATTGGTTCCCTTACCTCCTCTGGCTCCACTTTCTTTACATCGTGTGACTCTATTGCCCTTTCTTTCCCCCTCCTCGACCAACTCCCTTAATACCCCCCCCACAACCCCCTTTCTGGTTTCATGACTGTATATGCAAATACATATGTGTACATATGTCCTGTGTGTAATTTTAAATCTAGATCACACAGGTGAAGGAAGCTATGGTATTTGTCTGATTCCGACTTGTTTCACTTAACGCAGTGCTTACCACTATTTTCCTGCAAAGGCCTTGATTTTATCTTTCTTTATGGCTGTGTATATACATTTGGACCAATTTTTCCTCTATTTGTTCTTCTTGCTAATTTCATTTCCCAGCTGTTGTGAACAGTGCAACAATAAACAGATATACAAAGGGTTTCTGTGGTCTGCCAACTTGTGGTGTAGGCCAAAGAGAGGTACAGGTGCTTGCTTCACATCACTAGGAATCAGCACACACACACACACACACACACACACACACACACACACACACACACTGGTTTATATCATAGCTGTACAAGTTTATACCCCGACAGCAGCGAATAAGGCTTCCTCTTTCCCCACATCCTCCATTGCCAGCATTTGTCACTTGTTTTCTTGACGACAGTCATCTGAGTAGCAAGCAGAAAGTGACATCTTGATTGAAGTAGCTTTAATTTGCCTTTCCCAATGGGTAAGGACATTGGACATCTTTTAAAGTATTCCCTCACCATTTGTTATTGTTTGTGTATTTTTAAATATATGATTATAAACTAGTTCAAAACCCGCATTTCTTATCTATGAATGTAAGTATATTCCCCTTGTATGGAAGGTGGAAGGTACAAAAAAAAAAGTACAAAAGAAGGTACTTAAAAAACACACAGGTCCTCCACGCATGGTTCTACTTGGAGTACGTTTCTGTGCAAGGACCATACGTGAAAGTTAAAAGCTAACTCAGAACCTTTCCTTACTTTTTAATATTCACTTAGAAGAAGATTCACTTGTATTTTATGGGCATGAGTGTTTGCTTGCATGTATGTATGCACACGCATGGTATGCATGCTTGATGATGCCCTTGGAGACCATAGAACGTGTGAGATCCCCTGGAACTACAGTTACAGTACTTGTGAGCCACCATGTGGGTTCTCTGTGAGCGCAGCCAGTGAACTGCAAAGCCACGTCTCCAGCATCATTATTGTTTGTATAGTCTTAGCCTGTTACAAACATTCTCTAAGAATACCAGTAACAGCTATGCTTTCTATGATATGAATATACTGTCAGTTACTTGGCTGTTTCTTTACTACTGACAGTGTATTTTCATATTTCCCCTGGTATGGCCAGCTAAGGTTCCTAGATCTGCCTGGAGTTTCTCCCTCTGATCTATCAGGGTGAGTCCTACATCTTACCCCAGGGCGGCTCCCTGGGCTCAGGCTCTCTCAGAGCACTTCCTTCCTGAGCTGATTTGTACCTTCCACGGTGGGTCTGACTTTCCTCCAGCCTGAATGCTCTCCCAGGCAAGGTGGCTGCTTCGTTTCTGTCCTCTCTGTTCCTGGCTCGGGGCTCAGCCTGCAGCAGCTCTCAGTTAAAAACCTGCCTGGCTGGAGAGATGGCTCAGCAGTTAGAGCACCGGCTGCTCTTCCACAGTACCCGGATTCAATTCCCAGCACCCATGTATCAGCTCACAGCCGTCTGTAACTCCACTTTCAGGGACTCCAATTCTCTCTCAGCTTCCAAAGGCACCAGACACACACAGAATGCAGAGACGTACTTTCATGTAAAACACTCACACATAAAATTTAAAAATCTGGAAACACAATAGTAAATAAAAACTAAAACCCTTTTGAGCTAATGATACTGTAACTGCTGTATAGATCTTAGTAATTTTTCTCAGTTCCCCAGTGTAGACTCCTCCTGTCAAAGCTTGTGATCATTTTAAATACATGTTTTTATTTGTTCTTTTGAGAATTTCATACATATGAATACTGTATTTTCTCATAGCTCCTCCCCCCCCACTTTAACTCCTCCCAGACCAACTGTCCCCAACATGTACCCCTCCCAACTTGATGGCTTCTTTTTTTTAATTTGAAGACTTTATGTATCATTGTACTGTACTTTGCACGTTTCCATCCCTTTTCTTCCTTCCTCAACTCCTCCCACATCTCCCTCCACCTTACACCTCTTCTTGAATTCATAACTTTTTTGTCTATATTTATTTTGTTATATATACATATTCTAGGAGTCTAGTTAATATTGCCCTTATTTGCATGTGTTTCAGGCTAACCCCTTAGGATTGGGATATCAGTCTTAAAAAAAGGAATAAAACAAAACTGGCTCTCTCTTCCTTGGCAGCCATTGACTGCCTCTAGCACTCCGTCTAAAGTTGAGGCCTTGTGAGCTTTTCCTGCACCTGTGTTTGCTTGTCAATTGGTATAGTCTTTGTGGGTCTCATGCAGGCAGTCATATTGCTGAGAGGCTTGGGAACATCTCTGTCCTGTTCAGAAGAAACTGTCATGAAGCAGTCCTTGCTCCTCTGTTCTTTCTGGCCCGCCTTTTACAGTGTTCCCTGAACCTTGGGTGTGAGGTTGTGTTACAGATGTCCCATGATCATTCCATAGGCACCCCATGGGCACCTCTCCTCTACATTACTGGCTGTGGGTCTCACTTGTAGTCTCTGTCTGGTGCGAAAGAATGTTCTTTGAGATGTGAGTGGCATGGAATCCAGTTAGTGCCACCTGTATGTGCCTGGTTGTAAGACCATCCACTGGTAGAGCATGACATTACCCCTGAAGAGAACTAACTGCCTACTCCAGCAGGTTTCAACTACCTCAGCTAGGGGTGGGATTTGTGACCACTTCCCTGGCCACACTGTAGCTTTGACTGGCTTGATCTTGCACAGGTCTTGTTCAGGCAACCACAGGGCTCTACATTCATGAGAACAATGGTTCTGTCAGGTCCTAAAGATCCTGTTTTGCAGCATTTATCTCCAATTGCTGACTCCTATGATCTTTTTGTCCCTTCTTCTGTGATGTTCTCTCACCTTGGGGACATGGATGACCCACTTAAGGTTAGCGTTTCTCTCATTCTCGGCACTTGGACCAGTTGTGAGTCTCTGCATTAGCTGCTCTCCACTGCAAGAAGTTTCTCTGATGAGGGTTGAGAGTCTTGCTGATCTACGGGTAGAAAGGTAAATATGTAGAAGATGGTTTGACACTAAGTCCACTTAAAGCTTACGAACATTTAAAGATTCTTTTGTCCAGGTCATTGTCCACTCACCAGCCTCAGTGGCTATTATTTTGGGGTCTTTATTAATCTGATGAGCAAGAAAATAGTTATTTTAACCTCTAGGTATTGTCACACCTGTCTAGATCATTGACTTTTCTGGCAGCTTACACTATCACTGAGGTCTCCTGGAATACCTGGCTCTGGGGCTAGGGGGGACGGCTCAGTGGCTAGTGCTTCCTATGCAAGCATGAGATCCTGAACTCAGACCCACAGCACCCACATAAAAACTGAGTGTGGTCACATGTATGTCTGTTACCCCAGTGCTGGGGGATGGAGCAGGTAGACCATGCCTGCTCACTGGGTAGCCAGCCTAGTCAAATGGTGAGCCTTATGTTGAGTGAGAGGCTTTGCTTTAGAAAATAAGGTGGGGACTGGAGCGACCCCAGTTTGGTGATCAGTATCCACATGGCAGCTCAAACCATCTGCAACTCTAGTTTCAGGGGACTCAATGCCTCGTGTCTGACCTCCATTGGTGCCCGAATACACACTTTGTACATGTATGCTTTCAGGCACACATGCACGTGCACATAAATTAAATGCTAAAAAATAAAAAGGTTTAAAAAGGTGGAGAAGGCACCCAGTATTGATCTCTGGTCCCCACACACATGCACTTACACCCACATGGACACATGCACGCATGCACACATGCACACACATAACATGCACATCACACCTGAGAAAACCTACTGTGTGGAGTCTTTATCCTTAGCAGGCTTCTGGGCATCAATCAGGTCATTGATGGCCACTATTGGAGTTCCAGCTGATCTTTCTGCTCAGTTCCAGCTGGTTTAGACCAGTTTGCTAGCTGGGTGTGTTATTAAGAGCCTGTGGATTACAGGATAGCGCCAGGTTGGCAGAGCAATTATTTTCCTGTGAGCACGTTTAGCAGGGTAATTTAAAGCAGAAAGGGGTCAATTTAAAAGTAGTTGTCAGCCAGGTGTGTCACACGCCTGTAATCTCCAGACTCAAGAGGCTGAGAAGGGAGGACCACAAGTTTGAGTCCAGCCCGGATTATTTAATGACATCTGTCTCAAAATGAAAAGTAAAAATGGGAGTTTTCATGACTAAATATTTGTCTCCTGATAACAAAAAGGGGAAAGGCAGGGGCTGTGCTTCCTCAGGAGAAAAGTGAGGGAAATGGAGGGACTGCTCTCCTAGAAAAGCCTCTGGATCAGCTCCTGTTGTGTGCTCTCCGGTCCCAATCAGGGCAGCATGAGGACCAGTGACTAGCCTTTGCAAGCTGTTTCTGCATAGTTCCAAAACGAGTGGGTCTTGTCTCATCTGACCATGAGATAGGGGTAGCAACATCTGTTTGAGCCAGCAAGTATTGGCTTGCGCTTGTTTGTGTGTGTGTGTGTGAATGTGTATACACTACGTTGAATGAATGCATTTTGGAACAAGTAAAACCCATGAGGCAGGTGTGTGTGTGTGTTTGTGTGCCGCGTGCGTAACACAAACCTATTTATACTGTTTCATAGGAGGAGTTATCAACCCTTTGAGAGGGAGGAAGCGGAATCCACCTAGAGACAGGAAGACCCTTTAAGTGATGCCTCAGCCAGCATCCTGCCTCCTCCTGAGAGGGTCCAGTGGCCCAAAACTCCATAGTGACTCAGACACTCAAACCAGACCCTTCAAGATGGGACTTTATAGTCACTCTGGGCTCTATTTCTTCACTGCTTTGGAATCACTGTCCCCAAAGCCTGTATTAAATAGGTTTCAGACATCTCCACCTAAAGATGGATGCAGTGTCTAAGGTGAACTCTGCTTTGTGATTTGACTTGAACCTGAGCTTGCTCAGGTTTCCCTCCTCAAACGGTCATTCATTACCTCTAGTCAAAATGTCATTGGTAAAATTATCAGCCTATGGTCAGGTATTTCTTCCAAGCTTGACGACATGAATTTGATTCCCAGGACTCATATGTTGGAGAGAACTGACTCCCCCAAGTTGTCCTTTGACTTTCTGGCTTCCACATGTACCCCAGGAATGATCCTGGTAGTTGGGCCATGTGCCAGGCCTGGTTTTAAAGACATAGTCTTGCCTGTGGTATATACTTAGAAGTAGACTCACTTCCTGTATCCCTGGATCATGTGTATGAGTGGAGCAGAAATTGCCTGAGGCTGAAGACCAGGCCAGAGCCCACTCCTCTAAGTCCTTGGCTACACTTTCTGTTGCAGAGGCAGGTCTGGTCGGGCAAGCAAAATCACAGTATTAATATCCAGAGTTTGCCTTCCAGCTCTTTCCAGAAGGGCCCTTGTAAAGGAAAAGCTAAGGCCCAGAGGGCAGGCACTTAGTGACAGCAGTGCCACCCAGGAGAGCTGACATCCAAACAGTGACTTTGGAGCCATGGACAGAGGCAGCAGAGGAACTGCCTCCTCCTGGATCTGAGAAGACTCCCCCAACACCCCCAATCAGGAGAGCATGACCTCCTTGTTTCCTGCCCACCACCAAGATCAGAACCATGGCTGGGGCATGCTTGGTAAAGCTGTGGTGGCCAGCTTTCTGGAATCAGAACCCCTGGGGGGCTAAGATAAAGGCCCCAGGTTAAGGAACATCCCAGGAAGTTTGATTTTCCTGGTTTGAATTTCTATAAACGTCTAAGAACCACTTCCAGAATGATCCCAGAGACTCCTCTTTCTGGAGCACTGGAATGGAAGCCCTGTGGCTGAGGGCCTCTGTCCCATGTTGAGCCATCATCTATCTTTCTTTGCTGCCTTCTCTGCTCCTCAGAAACTTGGGAATTTTTACATGACTATAACAGAAAGACAATACATGTTATCATTTCTCTATGGTTTCATAGGCACATACACTGTCATACAGTCAGGTAAGAATGAAAACTAAAACCTCCATGAGACTGTCTCTTCAGACTACCCTGGTGTTTCAGCAAGCTCAGGGGAGATCCCAGTCAAACTCTTGCTGTGAAAAGGCCCCGGGTGAGGGATGTTTTCCTGTTAGGTTCTGCTGCCTCTAAACATATCAAGTGTATGCTCAATGGCTCTTAAGCTTGGACTGTGGCTCCCTGCTTTCTGTTTCCATGGTGACTCAAGCACTCAGGCTGGTAGTGTTCCACATCCTGGCTAGCCCGTCTCCATCAGCTCTGTAGGCATCTTGCCATCAGCTGCCGAGGAGAGCCAACCTTACAGTGGTGGATCACAGCTGGGTTCAGAAATCTCCATCTCAGGAACCTTGATCTTCCCCACATTCCAGGTCAGTCCTGCTGACCCAGGCTTAGAGTTTGGTCCTATCTTTAGTCTAATGAGTCCTGGCAGGAGAGAGATGAGTCTGTCTTCTGGTGAAGGAATTCTAGGAAAAGCCAGAGAGCCATCAGCTGCAAGTACCATGCTAAGCATGTACAACACGCTCGTGTGCACGCACACACACACGTACATGCACACACAGTCAACTTACATGTAAAATAAAATTAACAAATCTAAAAATTAAGAAAGAAAGCATACCCTGAAAGGGTGGAGGGGGAGAAGGACAATGTATTCAACAAATGGTTCAGGGAAGCTAGATAGCCACCCAGAGAAGAATGAACTTAGACCTGCATCTCACAAGATGCTCAAAAATCAACCAAAGACACAGCAGACTTTTTAAAAACTCCAAATTCTGAACCTGCTAGAGGGAAACAATGGAATACAGCTGATTAAGTTGTAGGTCTAGACAAGAACTTTTTGAATGAAACTCCCAGCAGCACAAGAATCAACAAATGTAACCACACGAAGTTAAAATGTTTCTGCCCAGCAAGAAAAAGTATCAGCAGGGGAAACAACCCATGGAGTGAAATCTGTGCCAGCTAGACCCCAGACAGGATTGATACCTATCATATGTAACGAACTGTAAAAGTTCATCAGAAACACAAAACTGCCGGGTAATACTCAGGCTAATGAAATGAGCAGAGCATTCTCGAGAAAAGAAACACAAAGGAACAGTGAATATGTTTAACATCCTTAATCATCAGGGAAATGCAAATCAACACCATTTTGAGATTCCATCTTACCCGAGTCAGAATGGCTATGATCACAAAAACAAACAGCAAATGCTGGCCAGCATGTAGGATATAGGCCCAATTAACTACTGCTGGCAGGAGTGTGCACTTGGGTAATCACTAGGGAAATCGGTGGGGAGCTTCCTCCAAAAAAGACTAGAACAACCATCTGACCCAGCTAGACCGCTCCTCAGTGGATAACTAAAGGATCTGTGTGCTACCGTAGGCATACTTACACATCTCAGTTATTGCTGCATTATTCACAGTAGCAAAGGAATGGACCCAGCCTAGACGTCTAGCCTATGACAGATGGGTAGATAACAAAACAGTGGCATACATACGCAATGGGATTTTACTCAGCTCTTAAGAAAAATTGAATGATTAAAATTTCAGGAAAATAGGTAGGACTGAAAGGTATTAAGTGATCAAGTCTCAGAAAGACAAAGATCACATGTTCTTTCATGAGTGGAGCCTAACACTTGTATTTGTTTATGCAAATGAAGGATGTGAGAATGGCTGTAGACTATGGAACTAGACGGGAGACAATGAAAGGTGAACAAGGGGTTAAGAAAGGGAGAGGCATAAAAACTACAAGTGACAGGAGGGTGGAAAGGAGGAGCTCGGGTGAGAGAGCACAGGGGAGGAGGGGGCACGTGGGAAGGAGGGACAGAGAAGAAATGGAGAAAAACAAGGACAATTTTAAAATACCATAATGAAACCTAATTGATTTTTAAAGACTCTAAACTATCTTCCTATTTTAATTTCTTATTTTTTGTGCTATCTGTCTATGTATCTATCTGTCTGTCTGTCTGTCTGTCTGTCTGTGTCTGTCTCTCTCTCTCTCTCTCTCTCTCTCTCTCTCTCTCTCTCTCTGTGTGTGTGTGTGTGTGTGTGTAAAAGTGTGGAAGCAGAAGATAACTTGGGAGAGTTGGTTCTCTCCTTCTACCATGAGTTTTAGAGATTGAATTCAGATCACTGGGCCTTAGGGGCGGCTGTATTTTCCCACTGCCATCACCAGCTGGTCTCAAACTTAATTTTTTCATAAGCTAATAAAAGGGAAACTTAAGAAAAGTAAACTGTTGAGGGCAGGAGAGAGCGTTCCACAGCTAAGAGAAGTTACCGTTTATGTAGAGGCCCAGAGCTCAGCTCCCAGTAGCCCTGTTGGGTGCCCACAACATGGGCCTGTAACCACAGCTCTCTTCTGGCCTCCTCAGACTCTGCACTCATGTACACAAATTCCATATGCACGCGCACATCCATGATTCAAAATCCTGTTTAAAAAATGTTCAAAATAGTATAGAAAAAAATACAACCAAGCAGCTTGGCAACGAGGGAAGACTTAATAGCAGCTGTCATATTAGACAACATGGAGTTTAACACAAGGCTGAAGGCCATAAAGGGTGATGCAGGCTCGCACAGGGTGCTAATTAGATGTCGTCATGGGCAAGTGGCTTTCACAATACAAACCTGAAATCAAAGTTGCCAACTGCCATGGGGAAGTGGATGGGCTTGGAAATCCTAGTCTGTCCCTCTCTGAGAACAGCTGATCAAGCAAAAAATAAACACAAGACAGAACGTATTAGCAAGACATAATTAACAAGTCACTCTTGGAGCAGTCACAGAAGTTAATCCTGTACCGGCCCACAGCAGAGTTATCAATAGGTTCCATCTTGGTTCATACCATAAAGAAATACTAATAAACAGTAGTAGGGAGCTATAGAAATCTTAAAATCTATGTAGTTATTTCTTATTAGGATTATTCATTTTATTTTGTGTGTGTTTTGTCAACATGTATATATGTACACCATGTGTGTGCTTGGTGCCCAGGGATGTCACACACACACACACACACACACACACACACACACACACACACACACGGTGAGGAAGGGCTCTGATCCTCTGGCTATTACTGTCTGTCCCTGCTCCCTCTTCTGTAAACAAGCCGTGAGCCTTAGGTGCACGGGTTGTTTTGTAGATGTATCTGTTGGGACTGGACTCCACAGCTCTGCATTTTGACTGCTTGTACTTTCCTGTAATCGTCTCCATTTGTGGTAAAGAGAAGTTTCCTTGATGAAGGGTAAGGACTACACTTTTCTGTGGGTATAAGGGTAAATATTTAGAATGTAGTTAGGAGCCGGGTGGTGGTGGCACACGCCTTTAATCCCAGCACTTGGGAGGCAGAGGCAGGCGGATTTCTGAGTTCGAGGCCAGCCTAGTCGACAGAGTGAGTTCCAGGACAGCCAGGGCTATACAGAGAAACCCTGTCTCGGGGGGGGGGGGGGGAAGAATGTAGTTAGGGATTATGCTGGTTTAGTAAAGTAGCAGTTACAGGCTCTCCTCCAAGGTCCAGGACTTCACAGTCCTGGGTAGTTGGTAGGTTTCCAGTGTCACGCATAGTTCCCTCTTGTTGAGTGAGAGCTGGCTCTGTTTAAAACACATCATCACCTAAGCTGACAATGTTCACAGGATAACTACGAAAGGTTCTGATGATCACAGTAGACAATAGAAGGTGTCAGATATCCTAAATGCTCTTTTGTAATGAAAGCACACAGGAGACTGGGAGAGCTCTCCCTACTCTGATGAGTGCTGACCGGAGAACCTTTCCTTGAAGGCCTTAACCCAGGCAGAGATGCTAGATTTTTTTCCACTGCTGTTTATCAAACGCAGGCTCTGGCTGATAAGGTAAAGTACAGAAACTATGCAAGGGCAGCAAGCAAGAAAGATAAAGACTGTTACTGGAGATGGGAATGAGAGAGAGCTCGAATCTGTATCTCTGCCTTTGAGGGTAGAAGTGGGAGGCTCTGGAATTGAAAGGCAGTCTTAGCTATGTAGCAATTTTGAAACTTCATGAAGCCCTGCCTAAAAGAAATACATGACTAAAACCCAATAAACAACCAAGAAAAACCAAGGAACAATTAGAACTATTCATTTTCGGCAAAGTTTCTCAGACAATAAAATACTGACTTCTTTTAAAAAAAACAAAACAAAACTGCAAAACCCAGTTTTAAAAACTGCAAAAAAAGTTATCTGACCAGTCTTCCTATGGGAGAACAAATACATTCTGCAGTGGGTTGATTCGGAATCCCCCCCAAAGCCCTGTGGCAAAGGCTTGGTCTCCACTGGGGTGCAGTTGGAAGGTGACAGAGCCCATAAGGGGTGGAGCTTAGTACGGTGGGTGTTCTCTGATGAGATACTGGGACTCAGGAGCTGAAGTGAACCTTTCTTTTCTTAAAATCTGATTGTCTCAGGTGTTTTATCACAGCAATGCAACACTGCTGACTAACAAGCTGCCATTATCTAAATAAGTTTGGAAAACAAAAAGTGAGAAAGGATCTCTCTGCCCCAGGTCATTTTGAAAAAACAGTCACTGAAAGTGTGAAGAGCCAAACAAACCAGTGGGGTTGAAGCTTGACTGGAGACACACTCCAGGTCACACAGAAAGGGTGTATGTGCCCGGCTTTGTTGTTTGGTGGCTAAGCCTGCCTTAGGAGAAATGGGACAGAGACACAAAGTTACATCCTTATCTTACTCTATTAAAAAAAAATCCAGGGAGAGTAAGTTCTAAATATACAAGCCACAGACAAACACTTAAGATAGCCTTGAGAATTTGCCATGGGGAAAGGTTTCTTCAGAAAGATGAAGATAGGCTAGTTCTCATGGGAAGAACGCTGACAACCTTTCCACACCAGACCCTGCTTATGTCACGCTTCAGTCTCCGGCTCACTGGGCACCGAGAATTGGCTCCTGTGTGCCTGCTCACCAGGCTGAAGATAGGTGCTGAGATCCCTGCTGAGGGAGGTCCCCCAGGAGTGTGCACCGAACTGGATGTCTTGTATTCTTAGACAGATTTGCTGTCCAGGGGCTTCAAACCACCTATGAGTGGCCTTTTGGTAAAGAGCAGGTTTGGTGAGCTGAGAGAGAGAGACCATGGCAACTTCAGGAATGCGAGTCTGATCGGCTTCTTGCTCCCACACTCTCGGGTGTGGGTCACCATAACACAAAGCGTGGGCTGTTCCTTGATATCTCAGAGCCAGCCCTGACTGAGCTCCAGAATCACTGCAGGAGCTTGTTAAAAATAAGTCAGAGGGCCCCACCCCAGTGCACTCTGATTCAGCAGGTGCCGGGCGGTTTAGGAATCTACACTTGACTAGCTCCCATGGGTGGCCATCGTTAGACCTGCCAAGCTGGGTCAGCCTCCAGGGTCCAGACACAGAACAACTCAGCTCCCAAGGATGTAGAACCACCTCGGTAGGGAATGTGGAAGGGTTCACATCCATTGTGTGTCAGAGCAGGAATTACGGCAGGCTTAGGATGGAGAGTGAATGGTCCAGAAAAAAAAAAAAAAAGAGCAATTGTGCCAGTAAGGGCTGGGCTGAAGCTGATCCCTCCTGGTCCCTTCATCCTGTCTCTGTCTTGCCCTGTGCTCAGGTGGTCTGTTCTCTGCATACCGCTTCCTTCGTGGCCTTGAGCACTCTTGAGAGCAAGAGCCTTGCCTTCATGGCTGCATGTATCCATCCGTGTTCCTTCATCCCCCTAGTGTTTATTAGAACATCTATGAGACGGAAGGTTGCAGCAGGGAGCCACGCGTTTCCAGGCTGGTAGGGAAAGGGCCTGAGACCAATAGGCTGCCATAAAGTTTATTTAGAGTTCTACAGCGGAGAACCATCAGACACCCAAGAGGGACATCTGTTCTCTACTTGGGGAACCCAAAAGTGAAGTGTGGGATAAATAGTGACAAACAGCAATCCCCAAAACCAGGGAGGGCTGAGTGAGGGTGACTGTTTGACACCCCAGAAACCAACATGTGCAGGAAGACCTTGGTGGGTGGCTGGACTAAGAGGCCCAGATGATACCATAGGGTTGAGGCAAGCCATTATGGAGGTGACCGTGCTTCCTGGGACCCCACCAGGAGCAGGGAGAGTGGTTGGGAGCTAGAAGAAGTTAGGAGGCTATGTGACAAGGCCTCTGGGTCCTCTTTGCTGGAGCCAGTGTGTGTGTGTGTCTTGGGCGGGACTCTTCAGAGTAAAGAGAGGATGATAAGTACTTATGACAGCCACACACCACCCCCTAGTGGCTACTGAAAATGGCACCCTGTTGAAGATGGCTGTCAAGGAGTGGTGACATTTCCTGATAGAATTCTGATTTTCTTTTTCTTTAGTTAAGTTTTGCATTTGCTGGGGTGCTGTTGTTGATGACATAGAATATATCGCTTACCTCCTTGAAATGAATGAATAAAATTTGTGAAGTGCAAACTTGCTTATTAACCCCAGGGAGTTGGGGGTGTCTAGTCCAGTGCATGAGCAAAGGGGTAGTCTCCAGCCTCAACGTAGCTGCACTGGAGACCAGGGGAAAGGGGAACTGCGGGGAGTCTTCCTCAGGCCTGGAAGGCACTTCTGTGAAGTCAAAGCAGAGCTAAGAGAGCAAGGTGGCTCTGAGTTGGCAGGACTGGGTGTGCGGTAGATGCTGAGGACACCCTTGTGACCTCTGCAGAGGCAGGAGTCCAGACACAGGCGAGGGGCGGGGACTCGCCGAGCCACCTACCTTCCAAGCAGCAGGACCCAGCTTGCCAGACCTCTTGCTAGGGGCATGTGGCTCTTGCCTAAATCCCTCTTGGTTTTTCTCTTTTCTAGATACATTTCCCAGATGTGGAGCGTGTGGAGTGGGCCAACAAGGTAAGGCCATGGGGGGCAGGGCTGTGGGCGGGCAGGGCAGCTGGGTTCATTGCAGGTCTGGGCATCCCCACGGCAGCCTATTTGCTACTCACCATCCGAGTACCCGAGCACTACTGATGGGATCACTGTGCAGACCCAAACCTTAGACCATACTTCTTCCATGAGGGATGGACAGAGAGGCCTCTCCACTGCCCAGCTTGAGTGACAGGTGTCCCCAATTTGTTCATTCACAGAAGAGTCCCTCCCCCCCCCTTAAATCAGTTTTTAATTAATATTTGGACTGAGGAGAAAACTGATCATGGGGTTCTCAATAGAGGAGTTAGAGTGAAGACTGAAGGAGAGCTGAAAGGATTTGCGGCACCATGAGGAGAGCAACAATACCAACCAACCACAGCTCCCAGGGTCTAAACCACCAGCCTGGGAGCACTTAGGGAGGGATCCAGCGCTTCAGTTGAATATGTAAGAGTGGAGGGCCCTGCTGGGCATAGGTGGAAGAAGAGAACCTTGACCGCATGAATGCCCCAGGGGGTGGGAATTTTGAGAGTGGGGAGGTGGGAGTGAGGGGGGGTAGATAGAGGTTACATCCACAGAGAAGAAGGAGGAGGGGTGAGGGGATAGGGGGTTCCTGGGTGGGTGGGGGATGGGGTAAGGGGACAACATAGGAAATGTAAATAAAACATCCAATAAAAAAAATAGAGAAAATGTATAGAGAAAAGTACAACCTTGCTTCCCTCCTCAGGAGCTCATTAAGTAAAGGACCATGCTAATTAGACACAGCATCTGGATTCCATGTGGCTCCTAGCCCAGCTACAAAACTACTGCTGTGCAGCCTTGGACAATTTGCCCAACATCTCTGAGCCAGTTTCTTTATCTGTGAAATGAGAGTGATTATGATCCCTGCCCAGGCCTAGGGTGTGTATGGGTCACTGGAGGAAGATCATGGTCACCTAAGGGAACTCCCCCTCATGCTGGCTAACTGCTCCATGTCCTGCCTTCTGACCCACGTACATCAGGAATCCTGACTTTCCAGATGAGAAGCCTGAGTCCCACGGCCCAGGCATGATCTGTGGGGGCTTCCCTACAGCCTGTACCTGTAGGCACCTGACTCTCAGACTCTCCTGAGCTCTGGGAGGAGAACAGCACTCACTTAGGTCAGGTACTGGCTAGCTTTCCTTACGATTGTTAAGCTAAGGTTGGTATCCTCATATTCCTGGAAGTGTCCTTGTCAAGTGCATCAGGAACTGCCCCTAGCCTCCAGGAAGAGTTTAGAGGAAATGTCTCACTACTTTAGGAGTGACCTGGGTTCTGTGGTGAATAGCTGGGCACCAGGCTTCTAGGACACACTCTGCAGAGCCCTTCCTGTGCATACCAGCTAGGTCCTGGTCACTGCAGAGCCTGTGTCAACACTGAGTGATAGGTGGCCCTGGAGGCACCTGTGCATGTGACCCACATATGAGGGTGTATGCCAGAAGCCCCGGAGAACACAGCAAGATGGCGGAGGAGAGGCCTCTGAGGAAGTGGGTGGATGAGCCCCTGGTCCCATACCTTCAGGCTCTGCTGTGACCATAGGAAGGAGCACAGTGGGGGAGGGGCACCTTTATATTGAAGCCCAAAGCCCCCATTCCTACTGTCACTTGCCCCTGTGACCCAACATCTTCACTTCACACCTGTTACAATAGAAAATGGCCATTACTGGTTAAAAAAAAAAGGAAACAGAAATAGTCTATAGGTCAGTTAAAAACATTGTGCCTTGACAGTGCAGGATGCCTGGCCATCCCATAATGCCCATGATAGGGGAGAACAGACTCGTACAGGTTGTCTGACCTCCACGTGAGTGCTATGGTGCAAGCAAACACACACACACACACACACACACACACACACGATGTTAGAAATAAAAACATTGTGGCAATGTCATTTTGGAAAAATTTTATCATTGTATGGGCATGTCTGCACAATATCATTTTTTTTTGTCAACAATAAACCAAAATACCATGGTGGTCCCATTGACTATAGTGGAGCTGAGCATGTCCTGCCTAGCATTTCCACTATGTCTTTTTCTAGGCTTGATTGTGTTTACTAACACTTCCTGCTGTGTAGACCTATGACTACAGGTCATAGCTGACCTGTACTATTCATTCACCTCAGTAACTTGGTGGGCAGGTTCATAGTCTAGGAGCCATAGGCTGTACCACCTAGCTGGGTGTGTAGTAGGCTAGACCATCTGGGTTTATATAGGTACTCTTGATATTTGCATAAGGACTAGAGCAAGGGTACATGTGGCCCTGGTATCAGAAGGAACTTGGTCCCTAACATGGCTCTAGACTAGCCCTGAGACTCATCCTAGTGTAGCACTGGGCCAAAGGCTGCCTTTGCTGGCTTCTAGAAATTAGACCCACAGGAAACAATTCATCAGTCTCTTCTGTCACTGTTTTTTTTTGTTAAACACTCAGCATCTGTTACTCTGTATATCAGCCGCAATGCAGAGTGAGGATGTGGTTTAGCTCAAATCTAAATAGCTTTGTATTAGAGAATTAAATGGAAGCATGTTTCCATGGTACCCTGAAAAATGCACCTCAACCTCTGCATGGCAGTGAGACCTGCCGATGACCTTGGGTGTTTGCAGAATGGATTGATGGCTTCGTGGGAGGCAAGTGGGTGGGCAACGTGAGGGCTGTGGACTCCACCCGTGGGGCCAGGCTGCAGAGGATCTGCCGTCTGCAGCACAGGCCTGACCTCCGAGGCCTTCTGTCCCTACCTGCAGATCATCACACAGATCTGGCCCTACCTAA
This sequence comes from Grammomys surdaster, assembly GCF_004785775.1. Taxonomy (NCBI): domain Eukaryota; kingdom Metazoa; phylum Chordata; class Mammalia; order Rodentia; family Muridae; genus Grammomys; species Grammomys surdaster. The sequence goes on along the minus strand of NW_021620534.1, from coordinate 405,884 downwards.
GCATGATCATGGAGAACAAGGTCCGGGAGAAACTGGAGCCCAAGATCCGGGAGAAGAGCATCCACCTCAGGACCTTCACCTTCACCAGGCTCTACTTCGGGCAGAAGGTTGGTACCGCCTCAGTGAGGTCAGCCTGGACTTGCAGGGTAATCTTTTCTCTGTCCCCTCTCCTTAGTGCTCCCCAGCCCAGGTCAGTCACTTGATTACGAGGATCTCTCAGGGCGCCAGAATGCCACAGTCCCTGCCTGTGTTTCCTTGCTTGTCAGCCTCAGTGCACAGTCGTCCCCTCCTGTCCTACCAACTTCCTAGGTTCCATGGAAACCAGGGCCAGAGAGCAGAAAGAAGCTGAGGGAAATAGCTCCTCTCTAGAAATTGTGGAAGTATGCATGCAGGGAGCAGCTGGATACAAGGATGGACAGGTTGTAACTGCTAACTCAGTGCCCACTATGATCACCTCTCTGTCTAGTGGTTTATGACAGGCCCACAAAGAAGTTCAGGGTTTTTGGAGATCATGCTAATTCTGTGGAGACAGCAGACACCCTGAAAGAAGTGATGACTCAGTTGCTTTTGTAGAACTCAGCAGGCAGAGCCACTAGGACTGCAGACGGGTGAGACTGGAGAAGAGCCTGCACCACCAGGCCAGTCCTTTGGCACTGAAACTGAGGAAGTTGACCAGATGTTCTAGCCCTGCCCTTCTAGACTGGCCAGACTCCCCATCCTGCCATGTGAAGGCCTTCTGTTCCAGGCCTTGCCTGTCTCCTCTCTGTTTCTCACCCTCCCATTTCCCCTCCTTCCACTGACTGACTGAAGTTTTCCCAGGATGCCCCTGTGCACTTGTCCTACCCTGTCTTTCATATCTGCCAGTATCTCTAGCATTCCATGTGCTTGAGTTAGCTTGGGTCAGTGACCTACGTTCTCTAAGCTCCAGTTGCCTACCATATAAAAGGAAAGGACCCACTTCTAAGGGCTTCTGTGGGGCATGACCAACAGGCTTGGCCTCAAGCGGCCTCTGAGGCTGTGTGGGCAATGTCCCACATGTGGAAGCCATGATTTAGCCTAGTGCCCTTGTCCAAATGTGAGCTTTGACCAGGACTATCCTGCCTGGCATAGAGTGTGTGCTCCGAGTGTGTCCCTGAAGGTGAGGTATTGGGGTAGCTGAATATCATGGGTGCCCAGCAATTCTCTGCTCCCAGCAGGCACTGAGAAACGGTGACTGAGCATAGCACCCCCTCCCCCAGCCCACACCTCCAGTGAGGCCCAGCAGAGCCAGGCTGTGCATGCCCTTTGGAGCTTTTACCATTCTGGGGAGTCTGAAAGAAAAATAATATAAAATTAAAAATTGCTTAGGATGTGGAAGGTCTTGGTTTCAATTTCAGATGCTACAAAAAGTCTAAAACTGAAAATACCAAATGAATATTAAATAAGTGTGAGAAAACTAATCACAGATGTAGAGTAAATATTTTGTTCATAATGAACTCCTGGACATATCCCTCTAATGCATTTCTCTATATTTATGCTCATGTGCTGAGAACCTATTCAGAGGTTAATACATTTTTAGATTGTATATATGTGTATGTGCCTGAGTGAGTTTACGGACACCATATGTGTGCCAGAGGACCCCCAGAAAGGGGTTGGGGGGAAGGAAAGGGCGGCCTCCTGTGTAAGGTTCTAGGTATTGAACCCTGGTCTCCAAGAGCAGCAAGCGCTCTTAACCACAGCACCATCTCTCCAGCCCCAATAATATATTTTAAAAGGACACTTTGGGGATGACTAGAAATGTAATGGAATCCTTCCTTGTGTGACTGATTGGATCTTTCCTCCAATAATTTATCAAATTTTCTAAACATTTAAATTTTTAATGGATTATTCAACGAGCTTCACAACTTGACACCTAAACTGTACGGATGTTAATCTCTCGCTGTGTCTGATTTCAATATATCCATATCTTTACATTCCTTTTTCTCTGCAGAGCTAAGTAGATCAGTGAACTTTCCCCTCAGCGCCTTGCTAGACATATTACTAATTCAGGTACAAATGAAATTTAGTTTTTACTGATTAGTCTTAACCAGGGTACCTGAGAGAACAATGGGCAGAGGGGGAGATGGAAACAGAAGGGATTGGACCCCCCCAGGAAGTCTGTAAGCATAACAGAGTATCATTATCAGTGTCAGGGGTTGGTGCTTGCCCATGGGATGGGTCTCAAGTTGAGCTGGCTATTGGTTGGGCATTCCTTCAGTCTCTGCTCCATCTTTGTCCCTGCATATCTTTTTGACAGGACAAATTTGGTGTCCAATGTTTTGTGGGTGGAGTTGAGTCCTTATCCCTCCACTGGGGGTCCTGCCTGGCTATAGGGTGTGGCTTCAGGTTCCATGTCCCCACAGTTTGGCATCTTGGCTAAGGTCACCCACGTTGACTCCTTGGAGCCTCCCAATCCCAGGTCTCAGAGACTGCCTTGAGACTGCCCACCCTCCCGCCCCCAAAAGTTGCAGATTTCCATTCATTCTCCTAGCCTTCTGGGTCACTCTCCTGTCTCTTCCCACACCTGATTCTGCTCCACATTTCTCTTCCCCTCCCCTCTCCCATCCAAATCCCTCCCTCCCTCTGCCTCCCATGACTATTTTGTTCCCCAATCGAAGTGAAATTCAAGCATCCTCACTTGGGCCTTCCTTGTTTAACTACTTTGGGTCTGTGGGGTGTATCATGGGTGTTCTGTACTTTATGGCTAATATCCAGTTATCTTTATTTGACTCCTCCTGTTCCACTGTTGTCTGGGGCTGGGCTGTGGGTATATGAGGCCAACCTAGGACTTCACTGTCCCTTGGCTTCCTATCCAGGCCAAGGCCTCATAGGTAGATACTGGCAAATAGCTGTGGCAAGAAGGGACAGGAAGAAGGGGACCCAAGCCCTTCTGTCATCTTTTCTAGTGTCCCAAGGTGAACGGCGTCAAGGCACACACAGACAAATGCAATCGGAGGAAAGTGACCCTGGACCTGCAGATCTGGTGAGTCCTTCTGTCTAGGGGCAGGCATTAGATAGCAGTTTGGAGATAGAGTGGATTGTGTGCACACAGATTTGGGGTATGAAAGACTTTCTAGGACCACAGCCACCTCCAGGCCGGTACCCAAGTCTTTGTAAAAGGTTGGGTATAGAAAAGTGGATGGATGAATGACTATCTCCAAATAGCCAACCATGGCTCACTCTTGAGCCTTAGTCTGGCTTCCTGCACCCCAGCAGCTCTGTGCAACCCAGCCAGGCAACAGAGCTTTCCTGCGAGCCACAGCTGGGCTACCTGAGGGTCAGAGCAGCCTCTGCTGAGGAGGCGGCCAAAGGGAATGGGTGTGGCAAGAGAAGAAGAGGCTTGTGCTGAGGAAGGGAACTTTAAGCTCAGAGATGACAGGCTGGTCTCTGACATATCAGGAAAGCTAGAGGGTCAACTATGAGCAGTGACTGTGTACTGAGCTGGGCATGGGCATCTTTCCTGTGAGGCTCATGATGGGCTTGGGTCAGGAAGTAAGTCTCTCTAGAGGTGTGCTAAGAGGACAGAACTAGCCCCTGTGGCTGCCATTCCTTCCCAGAGTTTCATATTCCTTGGCCTTGGCCAGACACCAGAAGTTGAGTCTGGGGCCACCCTCTTAGGAGCTGATCTCCATTGTGTTGGGATGCCAGCAGGCCATAAAGTACCCCTGGCCCCAAAAGCTCTACCGTGAGATCCTCATATGAATAGTTCAGCCTCTCAGTAGGTGCTTGGCACCCCTGCACCCCCTTCTGCCTGTCCCTTCTCACCAAGGATTTCTGTGGTCTGTGACAACAGGCTCCTATGCCCATGCGTGCAGGTGTGTGACAATTACCTCCCTTCCCCTTAGTCTCCTTCAGACCTTAGGCAGTCTCGTGACCTTTACCCTCAAAGGCACCCATCCTGGGCTCCTCAGGGCCCATCACTGACAGGGGCCACCAGTTGACCCCATCTCCAAGACTTTATCACCTACCTCTACCTCCAGCAACAACTAGGGGTGATGGCAGGAGGAACCCTGGGGGCACTACCAGTGTCCCCTTGATCAGGGACCCAGAAATGGTAGAGGGATGCGGGGGAAAAGCTGATGAGCCCACGTGTGTCCACGCAGGCGTGGATCTTGGTTGCATTGTTGGTCCGCGCATCTTCTGCCCGGGGCAGGTGCCTCAGGAAGACGGTGGCCCACTCGGGGAGCGAACTCCAGCCTGGTTTTGGCAGGGCAGGGCAGGGCAGGGCAGGGCAGGGCAGGGCAGGGCAGGGCAGGGCAGGGCAGGGCAGGGCAGAGTTCTTATGGGGGGAATCCCTGAGCCCAGAGGCAGCCTGGGATCGATTGGCCTCAATCTGTTCCCGTGGCTGGAATGCAGAGAGGTCCTCCACAACAACAGCACCAATAACACGAGAAAATCCCGGGTTCCAAGGCTTTATTGTTCATGGGGAATGTAGATGGTCTGGGTGAAGCCCCCCCCTTAAGCCAGTGTGGGCCTGGCTTAAATAGGGAGGGAGAGGGGGAAGAGGGTCACTTAATTAGCTACGCCCTCTGGCCTTTAGGTACCTTATTAATGTGGCAATCTCTTGGGGCTGAAGCCTGTAGTCACGCCCTCTTGCTGTGTTAGGTGACACCCCTTTGGGAGGGGCTGCATAGCCAAACGTGACTGCAAGACACGAGTTAAATGGAGGGCTAGACCAAGTGTCAGGAGCCTGGATTCTGGGGGCGTTGCCGAACACCTGCCATTTCCCCATTGGGGTCAGGGTTCAAGGCCCATGCCCAGCCAAGAACTAAGCCATCCTTTTACACCTGACAGAGGGACAGTAGTGTATTTATCAAAAGTTGGTCCTTTTCATCCATGGGTGCCCTGGGGCTAGGTGGTACCACAGGACACTGCTGTCACAGAGTTGGGATATGCCCAAGCCATCAGGTGCAGGAGTCTGGGAGGGGCTGAGGCTGTAGGATAAGTGACATGCTGAGTGACAGCTGGGGCTTGATGGCCAGCAACAATGGCTGAGGCTGCAGAGCACTGGGCAAGTTTCCTGCCTGCTCTTTCCTCTCCTTCCTTCACTCTTCCTGTTTCAGCTACATCGGGGACTGTGAGATCAGCGTGGAGCTTCAGAAGATCCGGGGTGGTGTGAACGGTGTCCAGGTGAATGAGGACGCTTGGCTGCCCCGGCCCCCACAGTGGGCTCCGTGGAAGCAGCTCACCCTGGAACAGGCTGGGAAGGTCACGATGGTACCAGACATGGGTTGGTAACATCATGGCAGCAGCTATGAGGTCACATAGTCAGCAAGTGGTCCTGGGCTTCACTAACCTTACTGGTCCTTGGGCTCTGGAATCACCTGTGTGTCGAGTCCCCAAAGGCTTTGGACACCTAGGGAACTGAGGGAGAGCCATAGCTGAGATCCAGGTAGTCTGGGAGGTGGCAATACCCCTCACCAGAATCTGTGTCCAGATTTGGAAGTCACTTTGGTGTCCCAGCCACCCCATCTGCCTACACAGTATAGTTAGCTCATGGCCCTTGGTGGCCAGCATCAGGGTCATAGCCGTATAAGGCTCCTGAACATAAAGTATGGGCCTTTTAGTGACAGCACGTGGCCCAGGCAGGTGGCCTTGACAGTGTCATTGGCATGATAACAAGGCCACAAGGGGCTGAGCAGAGCAGCAGGTATGAGAAGAAAGGAGGTCCCTCACGGCTCTCTGTGCCTGCCAGTTGCAGGGGACCCTGCGTGTCATTCTGGAGCCGCTACTGGTGGACAAGCCCTTCATAGGAGCTGTGACTGTGTTCTTCCTTCAAAAGCCGGTGAGTTCAAAGCCTAGGAACAGGCCTGATACTCCCTGTGATAGAGCACTGGACCTCATATATTGGCATTTAGGCTGAGAATGGAGATTACTGTAACTCACCACAGCTGGACGCCTATGCCTGAAACCGATGTAGTCCTTAAGGCAACCTCAAGGAGTTTGGTTCAGCTCTGCCCATACTGAGGAGACTGAGCTGAAAGATGGTCACAAGGTCTCAGAAGGTGGAGCTGAGACAAACCTGGGCTCTGGAGTCCAGACCAACCTGGCTGTGTGGCACAGCCCCCTTCTGTAGTGGTCTGGGCATGAAGCAGCAGCCTAAACTAAGGCCTGGAGCCTCCTCGTTCTAGTCTCTTTGTGCTGTTGTGTTTGAACGCTGATCAGAAGCAATCAAGGGGAGGAATGTGTTTATTTCGCCTACAGCCCCCTCACTGAGGGAAGTAGGAGCAGAGATTCAAGCAGATACATAAAGCAGAAACCAGAGGAAACCTGCTTGCTAGCCCACTGAGTCTCATGCTTACCTAGCTTCTTATACAATCCAAGACCACCTCCTGCCCAGGGAATAGTGTCACCCCCAGTGGGCAGGTCCTTCTATATCAATTAACAATCAAGACACACCCTTACAGACATACCCATAAGCCAGTGTGGTCTGAGCAATCCTTTAATTGAGGCTTCTCAGATGACTCTAAGTTGTGTCAAGTTGAGAATTATAACTAGCTAGGACACTCCTCCATATCCCAGGACAGGTTCGGCAGGCTGAGAGACATCCTTTCTACCTCACTCCTGCTGAGGGTGGACCCCAGCAGATACGGTACTCCCTTCTGGGGTATGAAGAGTTTGGGAGAAGGTATGAGCCCTGGGTTCCCAGCTCCTTGAACCTAATAGCTTCCCTCTGCCCTGCAGCACCTGCAGATTAACTGGACAGGCTTGACCAACCTGCTGGACATGCCGGGTATCAAGTAAGTGCCTGGGGTGTGGAGGACTCTCCTAACAGTGCTGTGAGCTGAAGAGGCCGTACCCCACAAACACACTCTGCATAAGGAGTGGGCAAAAGGGGCAAGCACCAGGGGACATGTGGGAGTGTGCATGTGTGCTTGTGTGTGCTCATGTGTGGTTGGAGGGGGCTAACGTGTGGACAGGTGCGAACAGTCCTGCTGAGAGCTGTGCTCAGTTCTAGACTGAGGGGCCAGGTTTTTCAGTCCTGAGGTTCCCAGAGCACATGCACTTATGTATGGCCGAATCACACTGTGATTGTATATGTCCTCACCCTCCACCCTTCGCTATCCCCAGTGTACTAAGACTCCCAGGTGACTTCCGTGACCATAGTTGATATGCACAGAGATGGGAAGGTGCATTTCCCAGCAGAGACCAGAGAGAAGGGGCAGGACTAGGATCTCTCTCCTCCTCAGGCCAGGTGCAGGCACCCTTCTGAAACCAGGCATCTTTCAAGGAACGGAGGAAGGGCTGGCATCATTGGATTTGGCTCCTCAGGAAGCAGGGTCAGCTGGGCTGGCCAAGAAGGCTATCAGCTGTCTGTCTAGGGGATGCTCCCTGGGGATGTCTCTTCTGTTCTAAATGGAGAGGACCCAGTCACGAAGCTTTTCTCCCAGTCTTTGCTTACATTTCATTTATACATGCGTACAGTGAAATCCATCATCCGCTATCTGTCATCCACTTCCCCCTCTAACTTTTCCCAGCCCTCCACATCCTCCTTCTGACTTCATGTCCTCCTTTTTATTTTAAATAACCTGTTGGCCAATTAATGCTGCCTATATGTGCATGAGTACAGATCCCTCCACTGAAGCATGAGAAATCTCCCAGTGCCCAGACCCTTGTAAACAATCCCTCTATCAGCAGCTGCCCACACCCAGTAAATTCTCAGTTATCGGGGAGAGCTCCTCCCCCATTTATGCTGGAATTTTGGCTGGCTTGATCTTATGTGTGTCCTGTGCAGGTCACCGTAGCTGTGCTGAGTTCATGAACGTGATGGCTGTGTCATGTGTAGAGGCTGGCGTTTAACTCCTCCCTGTTGTCCTCTGCCTCCTACAGTTCTTCCCACCTCCATCATGTCCCTGAACTTTGGCAAAGGGGGTTGATAAAGATGTCACATTTAAGCAAAAAGCACTGTTATTCAAAAAGGACTTTTTGAGCACCTACTGTGTGCTGGCCCTGCTCTGGGTACTGTCCCCCGCCACCCCGCCTCCGCATTGTGGGGGAAGGTGAGCCAGGGACTAGAGAATGTCAGCAGGGTCAAGGAAGAAAAAGGCTTCAGTGGTCACTCATAGGTCATGTTTCCAGTGGCCTCAGGGATGTTCTCAGTGCTGTACCCACCACCCCTTCACATCTATTCCAAGCATGGCCATTAGCATCCCTGAGTCAGGTCACTGAGGTCAAGAAAGAGGGGACATCCATCTAAGGCAGGGCAGCTAGGGAATATGAATGGGACTCTTGACCTAGGCCCTGGGACCAGTTATTAAGGTGCTTGGTGTTGCCTGTGAATAAAGCAAAGCCTTTGGGGGTGGGATGCAAGCAGGATGCTCTTTGGGTCAATATGTCTAGGTGTCAGAATGTATAGCCACTTCAACCCAGCATCTGGGCAGCAGGTCAGCGTTATCTGGGGTGGAGCCTTCTGCCAAGCTAGGTTCTCAGTGTCAGCACTGAGGATGGGTACAGGGGCAGGTGACACAGGGGAGGCAATGTCACCCCTCCACAGCTGGTCAATGTCCCTTTCAGTGAGTTATCAGATAGCCTGTTGGAGGACCTCATTGCTGCCCACCTGGTGCTGCCCAACCGTGTGACTGTGCCTGTGAAGAAGGGGCTGGATATAACCAACCTGCGCGTCCCTCTCCCCTGTGTGAGTACTGGGAGCTAGCTCCAGAGCATCAGGCCAGTGAGGGGGGGGGGGGCTGCCAAGGGCAGGGTTCTGAGCAGTGCTCATTGGTGAGAATCCTTGTGCTCTTTTTGAGGTCGTGGTAACCAATTTCACAGGGTGCCACTGAGTCTGGGAGGGTGTGTGACTTGTCCAAAGTCACCATCTGGGAAGGATCAGAACCCTTACTCTTCTCCTGTCCCCAGTGTAGCCTGCAGTTGGAACTATGGTAGACACTCTGTGACATCTGAGGTCCTCCTTCCTCCCTAGGAAAGCTCCCTTGACACTGTTCAGTGGTGGAAAGACCTTCGGATCTATAGAATAGGAAGGTTCTTGGTTAAAGTAGGACTGGAAATTCTTTGGGTTCTGAGTCAGCTTTCCCCCATCTTCCTGGGGCCCACTCACGAGGCCTTGATTTCCCTGTGGCTGCCCTACAAAAAGAAGCACTGGCTAAGGACCTGCGGTTGGGGGCCATTGAAGAGGAAAACCTATCCATTTCACTGTCTGCCAGGTGAAAAGTCTTAGGCCTTCTGCCCGTCCTCACTCTCACACACACTGTAGTGCGCACACTAAGTTCAGGGGCAAGAGCTGGCTAGGGAGGGGGCATGGATGTCCCCAGTCTTCCCATGGTACGTCATGGGCTCCCATCCACATGACATATACAGCAGTCCGTCTCACCCGTGTAAGAATCCCTAAACACATTTATTCTCCGAGTATATTCCATTGGGAATGTACTGACAGTTTACACATTTAAAACTCTTTGGTGGTAGTTTCTGTGTTTCTGGTAACCGACCACCAATATTTACATTGATTTCATTCTGTTCTCTATATTCAAGTTTAACTTTTTAATTTTCTTTACAATTACATAAAGTAGCCGTGTGCTTCTAAAGGTCAATATCCAGTCCCTGCCCCCCACCTAAGTAATGTTTTTGTTCTACTGGATTTGAGCATTAGTAAATGTGGGCACGTATACATGGTCATATGTGTACATCTTTGCTTACACTTATGTCCTCATTTCCTTTTATTGTTCGATTTTGATTTGTTTTATGAGAATGTCATACAGTATGTTCTGGAGAAGGAAGCTGGACTCAAAGGCCATGAGTGCTCACTCCTAGCTGAGGAGCTACTGGCCATCGATCCTGCTGGGAAGAGAATTAACTTACCAGGGGCTATAACCTGAGAGAGAACTGACTTTCCCTCTCCCTGTAACTGGGTCTGGCTTGAGCTTGCCTAGGTCTTGTAAACGCTGTCACAACTACTGTGAGTTCATGTATTCAGGTCCACGGCTGTGTCTGGAAAACACCGTTTCCTTGTAGTGACCCACCACCTCTGACTCTTACAGTCTTTCCACTTCCTCTTCTACAGTGATCCCCGAGCTTTGGGGGGAGGGGCTGGGATACAGATGTCCCATTTAGGGCTGAGTATTCTAGTCTCATGTTCTGTGTTAATCACCACCTGCTACAAAGCGAAGCTTGTCGGATGAGGGCTGAGACATGTACTAACGTATGCATTTGATAAGTCATTGGGAGTCAGTTTAATACTATATTAGCAGAATAGTGGAATCTAGCTATAGATTCTTGAAAACAATAATAGTCCCGGGTATTTCCATCTAGAGGAATGGACTGTAAGTCCAGTAGGAAAGTGGTTGTGTACCACTATATGTCCACTATTGCACCAGTGGACATGTGTTGCCAGCCCAGTCATTACTGGAGCTTTTAGGGTTCACAGCTAGGTACCATTGATTACTCTTCCCCCTCCAATAACATGCATAACACTATGAAAGTTAGCCAGTAGAAAATAAAGCTTCCAGGTCAGAACCAGCCTGATTGCTCCACGTTCTAGGACTCAAGTGTATGGTATCTTTAGCAAGACTCTTATTGTCAAGTTCTGGACGGTGACCAAGAGCAGTGACAGTAACGTTTAGGGGTCTGTGGGGACAATAGTTCCAACACAGGTAACCCACTCCTGGCGCTTGGAGTGTTGTTAGCCTATGAAGTAAGTCTAGCAGGGCATATTCACCCTACTGTTATAGGATGACACTATTTGTGTGTACATGTGTGTTAGGAAGATTCTACAGTAGAAAAGGGCTTAAGGGTATTTACCACAGTCTCTATTTCTTTGATAGATGCTAGTGTTATTTCCCTTCCTCGCTTTTATCGCTACATTTCTCACAGAGCCCTGCTGCCACAGTACAGATAGAGCCTTCCACATTTCTGCTGATGGCGCAGAGTGCTTCACTGTGGGAATTACTGTCACTGCAACACCAGCTCTGTTGACAGTCAGATTATGGCAAAAACATAAAACACTGGTGCAGTGTGCAGCCTGCGCACAGGTCTTTTTATGTTTTTGCCAGTGTGCCCGTAGATACATTACTCAAAGTAGTTTTTTAGATCAAAGAACTGTGTATACATTTACTGGTATTTTAAAGAGTATTGTTCCAGGAAAGAGTCATACCTGAAGACCAATGAACTGCAACTTTCCAAGTTCAGTTTTGCATTTCTTTTAAATAGTTGGAGTGTGGGAAAAGGGTCTTCCTTGTGGTGGATGATACTCAAGGAGGCTCTTATGCCTTATACAGGGACCTACCACCAATGCAGGCAGGGCCACAGCATGCTGCCCGGAGTATCCCTAGCATTGTTTATGTACCAGTTTCTTAGCAGTGCTGAAGAAAGGGGGAACAGAAACAGCCTCAGCTGAACCAGCTGTTTGTAAAGTCTGGGGAGTGTGTGGGAAGGCCAGAGCCTTTAGAGCACTGGGCATTGTCCCTAGGTGCTGTGTGGCCTTGGCTAGGTCACTGTTATCTCTGGTTGCCATTTCTGTCCAGACTGTGAAAGGGGGCAGCAGTGATCTCTAGTGGTTTGGGCCCTGATATCCTGGACTTAAGGCTGGTATGTCAAGAAGGCACTTGTGAACTGGAGCTTGCGTGTTTCTCAGGGTGTGATCAGAGTCCATTTGCTGGAGGCCAAGAACCTGGCCCAGAAGGACAACTTCTTAGGGCTCGGAGGCAAGTCAGACCCCTACGCCAAGGTGAGCATTGGCTTGCAGCACTGCCGGAGCAGAACCGTCTACAAGAACCTGAACCCCACCTGGAATGAAGTGTTTGAGGTAAGGTTCTCTTCAGCCTCCCTCAGAAGTCCTGGTGTCTGCAGGCTTCACTCTGGGCTGTGATGGGCACGGTGGCTCTCATGGCCCCTCAGAGAAGCCATGGTTAGTGTAAAAGTCTTGTTAATGGGCAGGTAGGTCTGTGTAACTCTTGCTCCCTGTCTAGCAGGCTCTCGGAGGTAAGCTATTCTGACCCCATTTTCTGTGCCATTTCGTCCTCGGAATCATCTGTGAATGTTTTCAGTGAAAGGAGAAGACTGCATAAGCGGTTATGTCCAGGCTCTCAACCTTCTCTGTTACTGGATGGGTGGGACTCACAGCCTGGCAGTCACATTTCAGGGTCACCACCTAACTGCCCCTTTTCTTATAACTATCTACGTGCTCTGTTACATCCAGTCCCAGGCAATGAAAGCAGGTGGAGAAAGGGCAGCTTAGTTTCCTGATGTCCCACAGTCCCCATGTGAGGAGAATGTGACCGCCTAAGGCAGAGCAGATGGCAACCAGTGTCCTCTGGGCACCATGCTATGGAGTGCTTGTGTTGTCTCTGGTCCCCTCTGCTTCCCTCCAGGGAGGCCCTAAGCTGGGCTTTGGCAGTCTGTGGGTTGGAAGGTCTGCTTCGGCAGTCAAGATGCTTCTCTGTCCTTGCAGTTTATGGTGTATGAGGTGCCTGGGCAGGACCTGGAGGTGGACCTGTATGATGAGGATACTGACAAGGATGACTTCCTGGGCAGGTGAGGACTGAGGATCTGGGCTTTGGAGCTTTGTCCGTGCTTAGGATACAAGGGTGGGACTTGGGGCATATAGAAAGGACAGGCTCTCACTGCTTAATGACCTGCAACCCCCTGTGACAATGGCCACTGTGACAAGAGTGACTGTACCAGACAGTCTGCCACAGCATTCTACAGTCCTGTTAGAAACCTCTCTAGATGTTTCTAGCCCTGACATAGGCCCTGGAGGAGAGTGGTAAGAAGTACAGAGGGGACCCCAGGGCTCATGTCCCCACTAAGAATCTACCCAGAGTCCCTTTTGGAACAGTGAGCAAGGTGCTCAACTCCAAGGAGGCTTGGTCATTCCCTGTGTGCTGATGCTCAGAGCTCAAGGCTACTGAAGGGACCCCTGTGGGCTGGTCAGCAAGCTCAGACTTCTTTTTAGTCTAGACAGGATCTACTTACAGGAACCTCCTATAAAGGCACTAGCCCAAAGTTCGCTTACTGCCAAAGTCTCTGTGGCCACAGGAAACACTCTCCCTTGTTAGATACTAGCTCAGTGTTAGAATACATTTGCCTTTCTGTACAAAAACTTCAGTGTAGAGCTTGTGTAGTGACTTGGCCATTGTGGATCCAGCCTTCCATCCAGAAAGGACAGAGGAACAAGAAGGGGTGATATAGATGTTTCTTCCTCAGAGCAGAAGTGACTCGAATCTTATGCCCCTGTAGTGTGCAGCTCATTTCCCTGAGTATGGAGTTGTAACAAGTAGAAACATGACCAAAGAAATAGAATACACGGCTCATGGCAGGTGCTGCTCGTTCTGGAGGCTCCGTGGTCACAGAGACTGTAGTTTGTAGTGCTGTGGGTGGAAGGTATGGGCTGTGGTACTTCCTTCCAGGGCTGAGTTCAGGTACATGCTGGATGCGTGCACACTTCTGAGTCACACTCACAGGACCTGCAGGTTGGGTTTGGCTTGTGATAGGCTAGGGGAACATTGTGATACGGGATTTCCTGGCTTTCTCACACATATGTCATCTGTTATTGCCACCTACATGACACTAGTACCACTTATTGCCACTTATAGTGCACTGGAACCAGTTTTCAAGTCAGGGCATTTGACTATTAAAGTGCCTCTGGCATTTAGAGGGCATGGGTCCAGCCAGGAAGGCAAATTCCTGTGATGCATGAACAGTTTTGCACAATGAAGAATTACCCCACTCAAAATGCCAACCGCAGTATTGTTGGAAACCCAGAGGGGATGTATCCAGACCTCTGCTTGTCCCTACTGGGGCCAGGAGCCACTTCCTCCCTACAGAATAGGCCCAGTAGAGCAACCCTGGAGGTTAGTTAGACCTACCTTCTATCCAGCTGCAACTGGTCTCCCACTGTTTACCTGGGATGACAGAGACCACTATCCCAGTGGCCACATCCAGTCATTTGAGAACAGAGAGGCCACTGTGGGCCCCTGGCCCCCGAGGCACATTGTTGTCCTTACTCTCGGTCTTTCAGCCTGCAGATCTGCCTTGGAGATGTCATGAAGAACAGAGTGGTGGATGAGGTAGAGACGGCCACCCAGCCCCGGGGTTTCCAGGGACACCCCTCTCAGTGCACAGCTCTCGCAGGTCACTTCAGCCACCTGGCCCTGGGCTGCACACATGTCCATCCCCAGGGAGGAGAGATGGGTGAGGCCAGGTTGGCTCCGGGGAGCCCCCTCTGGCTGGAGTTAGAAGTTTCCCTGGAAAATACCTGTAGAATAAGCCAACTCAGCAAGGGAGTCACATCACAAGGAGGGAGGCTGGAGCTGGTTCTACAATCCCAAAGTGTAGGACTTTCCTCCTACACCCGCCAGTCCCTCTGAGTCTGCTGGGCTCTCTCTGGGTTGGCTAACCTTTGCCTCTAGTCTTGAAACTACAGCCCCCAAATCGTCAGCAGCCTATCTCCATCCTTGAGCTTTCCTTTCCTTCCTGACCCACAGTGGTTTGTCCTGAATGACACAACCAGCGGGCGGCTGCACCTGCGGCTGGAGTGGCTCTCTCTGCTCACTGACCCAGAAGCGCTGACGGAGGTGAGCGGGTGTCAGTGGCTCCCTAGCAGAAAGGATTGTCAGGGGAGGAGCCTCAGGTAGAGGAGGAGAAGGAAGAGTCCATTCTTTGCCTCATGGTTCAAGTAGAGACAGGAAAGGAGATACCCTCCACACATACTTCTATTGCGTGCAGGTAGAGGCGAAGAAGGAAGGGGCCCCCATTTGTTGCTGTCTCCTAGAGAACATGTCACGCCAGCCTTTTCTCCTCCAGAGCAGCTCCTCATCTCTCAGTAAACAGCCTCTGAACTTCAGTCAATAATTTTCAGCAAAGATGGGGGTCTTTGGAGCTCTGTGTCAGGGCCTGTCCCCCGATTTCAGAGGGACATCTATTTTGTCTAACTTGAGCCTATCCTGTGCAGATGTGTTCTTGGCCGACATAAAACTAAGTTGTTAGCATGAGGAGGGGCTGGCTGCTTTCTGCCCTGAGTAGACTTTTCCCAAAGCTGCCTGTCTCCTGCTTCTGGGAGTATTCAGTGAGGGCTGTGTCTGTTTGCAGAACGATAGTGGCCTCTCCACTGCCATCCTTGTGGTCTTCTTAGAAAATGCCTGCAACCTGCCGGTGAGTGGTGGTGAACATCTGCCTTATGGCCAGCACTGTCAGATGCCCCTGTGTTGCTTTAACCCCAATTCTTGTGCTGCAGAGAAACCCTTTTGACTATCTGAATGGTGAATATCGAGCCAAAAAACTCTCCAGGTTTGTCAAAGTAAGTGAATGTAGCTGAGACCCTAACTCTTTCCCTGAAGTGACGATAGCCAGGGTCTGTCTGTCACATAGCCTTGGCTCACTTTGTTCTCAGTCATTACCCTGGAGTCCCATAGTAATATATTCCAGCTTTTCTTGTTGTTTGGGGCAAGAGTGGTTGCTATTTTATAAAAACGATCCAGAGGGTGGAGGGCCTGGGGATCGTGGTAGGTAGAACTGGACATGTTTGTTCCAGTTCTGGCCTCTGGTCTGCAGCTTGGGTTCCTACTGCCATAGTGCAGCCCTTGACGCCAGGAAGCTTTTTTCCCCAACAGGAGGCACAATATACCTGGGGGTGGGTAATGGGGAGGATGGAGAGGGATAGGCTGTCTTGGGCCTACCCTGAAACATTGTGCATTTCCCCCTTACAGAATAAGGCCAGCAGAGACCCTTCTTCATATGTCAAGCTCTCTGTAGGCAAGAAGACCTTTACAAGTAAGGTAAGAGAGTTTCTGTGTAGGCCTGAGAGAAGGACATGGAGCTCCTACCCCTTTTAAGGAGAGACAAAATAAAGGGAGTTTTCTCATGCTGAATGCTTAAAAAACCTTCAGAATCCCTTCCTATGTGGCAAGCGACTCCACCAAGAACAGGCCAGCAGAATCAGGGTTTACCTTGGAGCATGGTCTGAAGCCACACCTTTCTGCTACACTCACTGTCCCCAGGTTCCCCAGGTAGCTGGTGGCCACACTGAGCAGAGCGTATCCACCTGGCCCTCAGATGATCTTTCCCTTTTCTGTTCTCAGACCTGTCCCCACAGCAAGGACCCTGTGTGGAGCCAGGTGTTCTCCTTCTTTGTGCACAGCGTGGCATCTGAGCAGCTTTGCCTGAAGGTTTGCTTGAAGCTGGGCTCTGCGGACAGTTGGGAGATTTCTAGGCCAAGGGCAGGAGAGAGTTTTCTGTGTACCTTGGGCAGTTCTGGGAGTCAGTCCCATTGTGCGTGGCGGTGCGGGGTGCCATGAGGCCCCACAAGCCCTCCTTAAGGCTGGTGAGGTCAACACGTAGGAGACTGGGAAGATAAACGGTTCACTCCCTTAGTTCCTTCTGTACAAATGATCTTTACAGTATCACAATATCAGGGTTCTGTGCTAGAACCTAATATTTACAAAGGAGCTGCAGAATTACCTTTTCACACAAGTAAATAGAGGCTAAGCCAACGATCTGCCCAAGAGCTTATGGCCAACAAGTGGTGGAGCTGTAACTAAGTCTAACTGTCCTCTCACGCAGCAGCACAAAAGCCCCCCCCCCCCATCCTGGGTGTATGCAGACTAGCCTCCTGCAGACCATCATTACCTCTGCTCTGAGTCACTCTCCCCCCAAGAGTCTCAGCAGGTACAGGGTCTGGCCTGTTTTCATTCCTGCCAGATGCTAATTACTCCATAGTCTATACTTAAGCCCAGACTCTCCAGGACCAGGTAGCAGTGGTAGCACGTGGGCTTAGCTCTCCCCTGATTTGGTGACTGGCCCCCTGCCCAGGTGCTAGACGATGAGCTGGAGTGTGCTCTGGGAGTGCTGGAGTTCCCCCTGTGCCGCATCCTCCCCTGTGCCGACCTCACCCTTGAACAGTGCTTCCAGTTGGATCACTCAGGCCTGGACAGCTTCATCTCTATGAGGCTGGTGCTTCGGGTAAATATCTCCTGTCTTGGTGGGTGGGGCTGGGGTGGAACAGGTCCCAGCACTGAGCATGTGTTGAATGTAAAAGCCAGGAGAGAGGTTTATGTCTCCATCTACCCACCGGGTCAGCACATCAAAGATAACCTCTGAGAGTTCCTTCCATGCCGGTGTATTAAGGAATGAAAACGTAACAGGCTAAGTACAGTAGGATAGCGGGTTAAGTACACAGTAGGGATAGTGGGTTAAGTACAGTCTTAAATGGTCTCAAGGATATTATCAACTTTGCTGTGAGGTCTGCTGAAAGTTCAGTCTCATTGGGGCCAGGAGATATTTCCATAGAAATGTATCCACTGTCCACTCTTGTTGCTTCAAACTCTGCCTGTCCCATTCGTCTCATCGCTCTTTCTAGAACCTCCATGCTTGCCTCTGTCCGTCCTTGGTCCACGCCACCACACTGACTGGCCCTGGCTCTCCAGGCTCCACACCTTCCCTTCCATTCGCAGCTGATTTCCTCAGAACCATCATCCTAATCACTGTTTGCCATACTATCTTTCAGTGTGGTTTTTATTTTAACAGTAATTTTCTTTTCGTCTTAATTTCAACCCTTCCAAATCCGCCTGGTCTTTTTCATGCCTACCTTCCCATTCTGTCTTTAGTCATTTCAAATGTTTACATTGTAATCTGTTAGTTCTGTTGTCTGGAGATCTTAGGGGTTTGGGAGTGTGATGGTCGTAAAAAGGTTTAGGGAGGCACATGTTATACACCCACAATACCCAGTCTTCACACTATGACCCGTAAAAGGGTATTGGGAATAAATTTTGCTGTTTAGCTTGTCTGTGTTTTCAGGGTGACTCTTCTGTGGCTATCGTGTGTTCAGTGTTCCTTGGGTGTTGATCAAGGCTGTTCTCTGCTGGAGAGGTTTAGCTCTTGCTCCAGCAGAGAACCGCACAACATTAGAGACCTAGACGCATTGTTATGTTAATTTTAGTGGTTTTTAAAACCCATAGCAAGTCTGAATATGAACTGGAAACTCTAATGACAGGTCTATCAGATGGCGTGTTTGGGGTAGACTTTCTCTATAAACAACCTTGTCATCTGCCTCCAGTTCTTACGTGTGGAGGAACGAGAGCTGGGAAGCCCATACACTGGACCCGACGCTCTAAAGAAAGGTCCTCTGTTCGTCAAGAAGGTGGCCACCAACCAGGGTTGTAAAGCCCCACCCCTAAAAGAAGGCCTTGCAGATGTGGCAAACACCTCAAACCCTGCCTCTTACATCAAGGGAGCCTCCAAGAGCACTGATAACATCAGCACGCCCACCCCAGCCCCTGAACCTAAGCCTGAGCCCCAGGAGACAGGCCTGGAGCCCAAAGGGAAGGACAGTGCCAAAGGACTCTGTGAGTCCCCGGGGAAGAAGAAGAACCCAGCTACCAACTTCCTGACGGTTCCAGGTCCCCACTCTCCAGGGCCCATCAAGTCACCTAGACCCATGGGCCGCCCTGCCTTCCCATTCGCATGGCCACTCACAAGGGTGGCTCCCAGCATGTCCTCACTCAACTCCCTGGCCTCTTCCTGCTTTGACCTGACAGATGTCAGCTTCAACACTGAGTATGCATCTCTCTGCTTGATCTTGTCTAAAATAACTTGCATGAAAAGTAGATAGGAACGTACAGACTTGCTCACGTTCAAGTTTCTCACAAAGTGTGGTTACAAGAGGCAGCTTGGACTAATAGGAAGAACACGGGGTGAGGGGAGAGGTCTAAGGTTGGCCTATGGCTCTCAGTACATAGATGTCAGTTGTTAAGGTCCCTTCCATAGAAACATTTCCTGGATTCTAAGTATAGTGGGCTAACAAGAAAAGTTTAGAATATGGACTTACATGATAAGCGGCTACCATGTATTATGTGCTTCCTTTGGGCTTAGCATGTTACCTGATCTAACTCAATCTTCTTAATAACCCTACAAAACAGAAGAGACCATTATAAAATCCCAATTCAAGCAACCACAACATAAGGGCCAGTTCCCTCCAGGGTCGGTCGTGCTTTCTACTGAGAATCCGGATAATCACACTGAATGCTGAGTGGAGCCCTGAAGAGAACTATTGACTCAGAGGACTGTGTTCCTCACAGAGGACATTTGTCTCTGACTTCAGGTGAAGGGAAGAGGGACACTTCTGACAGTAACAGGACCCTTTTTTCACAGAGTTGGGGATTCCAGGCAGCGACGGCTGGGTGAGATTCAGCTCACAGTGCGCTATGTGTGTCTTCGACACTGTCTCAGGGTGCTAGTCAACGGCTGCAGGTAAAGAGGTTCTGGGACCAGGGAGGTCCTTTGGAAGGATCAGGTGACCATATAGCAGGTGTGCTTAGGGTGATGGCAGGAGCATGTCCTCCTAAGTGACATTTGAGGACCCATAGGCCATGGGTAGCAAAAACCCTCCAAGTGGGTGTGTTGAGTGGCCCTTCTCTCTGGGTGTTGATGGGGTCAAAAGGGCTTTGCTCAGGCAGTTCTGAGCTACTGTCTTGGGGCAGCCTTTCTAAGCAGGAACTACCAACTTCCTTAGGTACAAAGTACTTGGCTAGACAGCACAAAATATATGTTCAAAACCACAGCTGGTCTCCTGTCCTTTAATTGTGCAGACTTTTGCCTTGCATTTGTCTAGAGTACAGAGGATTTTAGTCCTCCAGCCCATCTAATCCCCAGTGGTTGGTACAGCCTCCTCCCAAATGAGTACTTTCCACGTGTAAGAACCAGGGACTCCTTTTCTCTGCATGTCAGAAACTTGACGCCATGCACCAGCAGTGGAGCTGATCCCTATGTCCGCATCTACCTGCTGCCAGAGAGGAGATGGGCAAGTCGGAAGAAAACTTCAGTAAAGCAGAAGACCCTGGAGCCCCTATTCGATGAGACGTGAGTAGGCAGCACTTAGCAAACCTCAGCCGTTTACACAGTACTGCGTATCAAGGTGATGTGTTGGAGCTTGCCAGATATGGGGGTAGGGGAGAACACTGGCTGGATGACTTTATGAAGTCCCTATATACTTTTTAGTGGGAGAAAGGGCTGCTAGGGCAATCTACCCAAAAATGTGGTCAAGGCTGCTCACATCTGCTGTCCTTCGAGGATAAAATGTTCCCGCCGGGCAGTGGTGGCGCACGCCTTTAATCCCAGCACTTGGGAGGCAGAGACAGGCGGATTTCTGAGTTTGAGGCCAGCCTGGTCTACAGAGTGAGTTCCAGGACAGCCAGGGGTACACAGAGAAACCTTGTCTCGAAAAAACAAAAATAAATAAATAAATAAATAAATAAATAAATAAAACAAATTTAAAAAATGTTCCCAGTGTTGGATTGTACAGATCCTTTCTCTCAGTTCTCTGGCCCGCCTTCCCTCCTGCAACATAGCAAAGTTGGCAGGTGAAAGACATCCTTTCTATCCGTCTATGTCGACAAAACTGATAGGCAGACTGTAAGCACATTTCTTGCTTTCGTTAAGAGTCCAGTTGTAGCAAGTCCTTTTAAAAAATTTATGTGTGTATTCCACATGTATAGTAGTGCCTTGGAAGTCCAAAAGAGGGTGTTGGACCCTCTGGAGCTGCAATTACAGGTGGCCTTGAGCCACGTGATGTAGGTGATGGGAATTGAGCTCCAGTCCTCTGCAAGAACAGCAGGGGCTCTTGACCATTGTACCCTCCTCTGCTCTGCCAGCCAGGTTGGACATATGACCTTCTTTTCCTCTTATTTTAATCAATCATAACTACTCTAAAAGGCCAAAACCGAGTCCTCTTTGGTCTGTGTGTATCCTCATCAAGAAAGACTGCAAAAAAGTCCACCATTCACTGAACACCATGCCAGACACACCATCCTCTAGCCACAGAGTGGGTACTGCCTTGAAGGAGTACTGACAGTTATACAAAGATGTTAAAATGGCTACAGCAGAACACAAGAGAGAGAGTTTAACATCTGTTAGTAATCCTCTCTAAAAATTTCAAGATGAAACTTTTCTAAAAGTTACAAGATGAAAGCCAGGGTTATCTGAAGGCACATGAGCAGACCCCAGCCTAAACAGAAACCTCTAAGTGAGGTTGGTTCCCCTGTCAAGCCATGACAAGGCTGGGACTCAGTCACTATTTTCCGTGGTCAGAACAGAGAGGGGTGAGGTGTTCCTCTGAGTGGGTGCAGGTGAGAGAGCAGCAAAACCATGGTCAGTGTAGAGTCCAGATGTGATGCACCCCGAACAGCAGCCATCTGAGAGGCCCTCCTCAGGCAGCCTCTTGACACTGCCTGGATGTAGCACCTGCTGCTCTTGCAGAGGACTGGAGCTCAATTCCCAAGGCTAACCTGTGATGAAGACACACTGGGAGCCCAGACTGACTCTGTCGATTTTAAAAGTTGATGGCTTGGGTTGGAGAGGTGGCTCGGTGGCTGAGAACACTTACTGCTCTTTCAGAGGTCCTGAGTTCAATTCCCAGCAACCACATGGTGGCTCACAACCATCTGTAATAAGATCTGATGCTCTCCTCTGGTGTGTCTGAGGACAGTTATAGTGTACTCACATAAATAAATAAATCTTAAAGTTGACAGCTCTGGTTTTAGTGGGAAGTGGAAGAAACAAGCTATGATTTCAACAAACATTACTACATGTCAATCTCATTTCTAATGCTTTGACTTTAAAGGTTTGAGTTTTTTGTTCCCATGGGAGAAGTACAGAAGAGGTCACTGGATGTTGCAGTGAAAAACAGCAGGCCACTCGGCTCACACAGAAGGAAGGAGCTGGGGAAAGTGAGTAGCCCATGTTTCCCTCTGTCCTAACACCTGATGGGTTCACTCCAGCTCTTACTAGAACCGACCCTAAGGAGGGACAGCTTCCTTTAAAGGATGTTGTATTTTCATATTCTTCAGACCTAATGGAGAAATACAACTTGGTGTATAGACATTTTAACACCCTTGAGAATATCCAAATTCAATATTCCATAAGTATGTGGCATCTACTCTGGTATTACCTATTTGGTTTTTTTTTTCTTATAAATAGATCATTATTAAATAAAACTTGGATTGTATTAGGTCAAGGTTTCTGTGTTAACAGAACTTTACCTAAAAGTAGAGGAAATATAACCCCAGGAGTTACCGAGACGACTCCTCCGTAGCATTTGTTCAGTGCCGCAGTTCTGTTTTAAATAACGACCGTCTGCACTCACCTCTGCAGTGCCTACTTCTATGAACTGACAGTAAACAGCAAAGTTAAAATATCTGTAATTCTTGAAGGTAGTCTTTGAATATCTTAAATTCATGTTCCAAACAGGAACAGCTTTTGTGTTGGTTTTGAGACAGGGTCTCACTACGTACGTAGCTCTGACTGGCCTAGAACTCAGTATGTAGACCAGGCTGGCCTCAAACTTAAAGAGTTTTACCTGCCACTGTCTCTTTTTTTTGTTTTGTTTTGTTTTTTGGTTTTGTTTTTCGAGACAGAGTTTCTCTGTATAGCCCTGGCTGTCCTGGAACTCACTCTGTAGACCAGAAATCCACCTGCCTCTGCCTCCCAAGTGCTGGGATTAAAGGCGTGCGCCACCACCGCCTGGCTATGCCACTGCCTCTTGAGTGCTGGATATGGAACAGTTACTTCTAAAACGCTGAGGCCAGTGTCTGTACTCTCTCTGGAAAGGCTCCATGGAGAAGAAAAGTACTTTGATGGATGGATGGAGAAGACCCCCACCATAGCTGAGGAGCAGTTAGTAGCTGCTGGGGAAGGGAGAATCATTCTATTGGGGCATGGCCATTGGTAGGCTGCCATACTCTGCACACACGGACAGCACTAACTGGATTTAGTCGGTTACTGACGGTAGAGACATGAAGTTGGAATGAGGACATACTGCAGTGCTCTGGTGGAAGCTGGGGAAGGAAATGGCATGTGTATATACAATTATATTTATTTGTATGTGTGTATAAAATTCTCAAAGAATAATTTAAAAAAAATACCCTGCAGGAAAACTGAAACCTTCACACTCAGCTCTTCACCCCAGAGCGCCCCCACTGAACATAGTAGTGGAAAAGCACTAACTGTTTGCCATTGTTTAGGTGCTGATTGACTTATCAAAACAAGATCTGATTAAGGGCTTTTCACAGTGGTAAGTGTGCCTTTTCCTTTATCACTGTCAACATGTAAGACACCATCTCAGCCAGCTGGCCTGGTCCCTAGAGTTCTTTGCCTTTCAGTATTACTCAGAGGCTTTTACTTAGGTGTTCCTGACTAGGTCTTCCTGCAGCCCTCTGTAACTGTAGCATTATCCCTGGCCAGCAACTCCCAGACAGCTGGCTTCTGCTGTCTCCACGGAGACATGTTGCTTGTCTTGTTGCAGCCCCAGATTCTCATTACTAACACACTCCAAACCCATGTCTTACAGGTATGAACTGACTCCAGATGGACAGCCCAGAAGCTGACCATGAGCTCTTATCTCCTGTGTTAGAAAGTGTATATGTGTATTTTTGACATTTAAATCAGAACATACATTTGATGGAAGTGTATATTGTATGACCTCTTAACTACGTGACACTACATGGATAGTAGAGGAAGGCCATGTAAAAAGCAGGGACTATTCCTGTTCATTTGGATTAATTCAAATCATCAAAGAAACTGTGGTATTTGTATCTAATGAGGCACCAAAACCTCAGTAGTGACTTTTCACTTTGGTAAGTAGTTGTTCACATCAGTGCCCTGTCCCCAGCACATGGTTGTGCAGGAGGGAGCCTGTTTAGAGTAACTCCTGGGCAGTTACTGACTGCAGGAGGGTACTCTTTTGTGGAAATAAAAAGCATCCAAAATCAAAACCACCCAGAGCTAACACTGCCAAAGCCCTTCTGGCTGCCACCTGTGATGCTTGTAAGCCTACATTTGCCCCAGGTTCTGGTTTGGAGCTACAGTGTGTTTTCCTAGAGGCAACAGTGTTAACGGTGATATCCTTAAGTTAAATGCTCTGGGAAAGCCTAGGGACAAACCTCTGGTATGTGGCATTATTTCCATAGGAAAATTTGAGCCCAGCCACAAACCAAGATCTATGTCTGAACTCTGGGTTCAGGAGGCTGCAGAACAGTCACTGCTTCCTAGGAGAAAAGGGGGCTTTGTATTTCTGTTAGGCAAGTGTGAGAC
The DNA here is from genome assembly GCF_004785775.1 of Grammomys surdaster. Lineage (NCBI taxonomy): Eukaryota > Metazoa > Chordata > Mammalia > Rodentia > Muridae > Grammomys > Grammomys surdaster. The sequence goes on along the minus strand of NW_021620534.1, from coordinate 381,836 downwards.
TTAGTCCTGTTGTTCTAAGAAATGGACAGGTCACCCAAATAGACATGTTAAGAGGAAAATATGTACATAGTGTATTTAAACAAGTGCCTTTTACACATTTCAGACCAGATAGACTTTTGTTCTGTTTCTAAGGTGACTGTCACCCATTCAGACAACACTCCCTGCCATGTTCTTGTTGTCTTCAATGATACTTTTCCTTTTTATTTATTATTATTCCACGTAGGATGTGAGCAGGGGGTGCACGTGTCATGGCACACGTGAGTGTCAAACACTTTCCCTAAGTTCTGGGCAGGCTTGTACAACAGATGGCCTTTAACCCACTGAGCCAGCCATCTCCAATGCTCTGCTAAAGTATACAACAGAGTGGGTATGGTGGCAAATATCTTTAGTCCCAGCACTGGGAGGCTGAGGCAAGTGGTCTCTGAGTTCAAGGTAGCCAAGGTATGACTGAGTCTCAAAAACAAAACAATAACAAAAAATGGCAATGTTCTGCCTGGGCATGCTGGCTCACACCTGTAATCCCAGCACTAGGGAGGCTGAGGTTGGCCTGCCTCAACAACACAACAATAGTGTTCACTCTAACTTATAGGTTATGTGTTATTTTTTACAAACTGTAATATTCATAGCTCCTACTCACTTATCAAGTGTGAGATGTGGTTTCTGCTACTATATTCCTGTGCAGATGTGTTCATTCAGCAGCACTGAGGACACAGAACAGTCTAGATACTGTGCTATCTTTTCCAATAGCCAGTCCATACTGAATTGGTCTCTTCCTGTGTAGCACTTTCCACTTTAACAATTCTCTGTGTAGGCAGGTGAATCTCTAAGTTTGAGGCCAACCTGGTCTACAGAGTAAGTTCTGGGATAGCCAAAGCTACACAGAGAAACCCTGTTTCCAAAAACAAAACGCCAATTCTTAGTATTGTAACATTATTTTTTTTTTAATGTTTACAAGCTCTCTACTAGGTCACATACTAAGCAACTACAATGTTTTGTTTGATAATGTTTATAACCCCAGTTGAACCCAGATTACTTGATGCATAATAAAAATTTTGTAAATATTTCTAGTTGTGTGTGTATATTTCTCTTTTTATGTGTGCAGAGAGAGAAAGAGACTAGAGGATCCTCTCCCCCTTTTTTTCTTTAAAATAGGATCTCTAACTGGCCAGGAACTCATCAAGTAGGCTAGATTAGCTGGCCAGTGAATCCTCGGGATCCAAATCTCCAACTTCCCCAGTGCTGGAAACACAAGATGCACTATCATACCTGTTATTATCATTAGTTTGAGTTCTGGGGCTCAAACGCAGAGCCTTATATTTGCAAGACACATACTTTTCTGACTGAGCCAACAACTCTTCAGCCTGACATTTCTGTCTTAAAGTCTCACAATAAAATATGGCACTTGACACCCACCTCACCTAATGATGACACTGTAATTTTTCCCTAAATAACCATGTACCATGAAAGTAGAAAAGCACCAAAGAGAAAGGACTGTATCACATAAATATTAGCCATCCTAGAGCTGATGGTGGCAGACGGGGAAAACCTGCCACTCCCAAAACACATAAGGAACTCGTATATTACTTACCTTTCTATTGCTGTAACAAAACATCATGGTCAAAGCACCTTTCAGAAGAATTCACTTTACCCAATGGTTCTAGAGAGTCCCACAGTGACAGGGTGCTGCATGGCTACAGGCAGCAGGTATGGTGGCTGAACAGGAAGCTAAGAGTTCACATTGTACACTGAAAGCTGAAAGTACAAACCACGATCGACAAGTAGGGTGAGGCCTTTAGGCTTTTAAATCTGGATCCTAGTAAAGCGCTTCCTTTAACAAGGCCACACCTCCTAAACCACACCACCAAGTGTCGACCACGCCTTTAAACATCTAGGCCTATGGGGAACATTCTCATTCAAGCAGTTGCGCCTAGTTAAACAATGAACATGGTCAATGTAAAAGTATCTCAGATGAAGTTTCTAGTGATGATAAAGAGAAAACCTAGAGCAGCGTACAGGAGTTAAAGGAGATAACAGCATGGGGACCAAATTGTTAGCATGTACCAGAGGAGGGGCATCCCGTGAGGACAAGGACCAGTTAGCAGCAGCATAGAGAACAGCTCCTCTCTGCTGATGGAGTTTAGGGCCTGACAGTATACACAATCAAGCTGGTGTAAATATACCCCCAACTAGAAAACTGGTTTAAAACCTGAAACCCTGTGAAGCCTTGAGAGTCAAGCACAAAGCTCACACTTACGACACTCAGGGAATATCAAACTGAATGATGGTCACAAGGTATCAGCAAGAAGAAAAGCATGAAAATTAGGTTGACATCTTCAAAGTATTCAAGTCCTCATGGGAAAAAACTCCAACAGGTATAGTGAGACTTAAAAAATGTAGTCAGGCATAATGGCATACACCTTTAATCCCAGAACTTGGGAGACAGAAGCTGACAGATCTCTGAGCTTATGGACAGACTGGTCTACAAAGCAAGTTCCAGGATAGCCAGGGCTACAGAGAGAAATATTGTCTCAAAAAGAAAACACAAAAATACAAAACTAGAGCTGCAGAGATGGTTCAGCAGTAAGAGCATACATTGCTCTCACAGAAACCAGAGATCAGTTCCCAGAGCCCATGTTGGGTGGTTTGCAACCATTGGCTCTAGAACAGTAGTTCTCAACCAGTGGGTCTCGACCCCTTTGATGTCCAACGAGCCTTTCACAGGGGTCACCTAAGACCACCAGAAAACATGGATATTTGCATTACAATTCATAACAGTAGCAAAATTACAGTTGTGAAATATCAACAAAAATAATTTTATGGTTGGGGGTCAGCACAACATGAGGAACTATAGTAAAGGGTCACAGTGTTAAGAAGGCTGAGAACTGCTCTAGATGATCTGACACCCTCTACTGAACCCCATGAGCACCTGTGCTCACACATGCACATACCCCTTCCTCCTGCGTATACAATTAGAAATGCGTCTTAAAAACATCCATCTCCATGGATATGTGGCATGAGCTAGAGGGCCATGGCTGTGGTAGAGCCTGAGAGCATGAGCTGTCAACACCAGAATGGTCAGATCACATCTCTGAAGTAGGATTGATGCAGGCTTTGACAACAGAGGGCAATGGAGGGCGACTGCGAGGAGAAAGATGATGACAGCTTTTCTTCTGATGAGCAGTTTCTTTAGCTGGATGGGTTATGGGCAGTTTACTAGTAACTCATGCTCTCAGGCTCTGCCAGCACAGCCCCAGCCGTCTGTGTTAGCAACATCCATCTTAAGTTGCTAGTCAAGTGGATTGAGGAGTCCTGTGCTAGCAACCAAGGTCCAATTCAGCCCAACACAGGTGCTTAGCTATGTTTCTAAGCTCATGTCTTGTCTGCTCCCCCTTAGCTCTGGGAGGTAGTATATGCTTTCTCAAGTTTTTGCCCAGCACCGCTAAGAGCCTACTTCACCACTTCCCTTTCAGTGGCCAACCACCTTTTATTAGTTTGAAATTCTTTCATGTTTGCTTACATGAAACAGTGCGGCTTCTGTCTACTGGATGACAAAGTATATATTCAAAATTTACAACAATCAGCAAAATAAAGCAACAAAAATGACAACTGAAGCATAAAACTTTCAAGTCAGTAGTAGAGAAGACAAAGAAAAATGAACCATTTCCCAATGAAGAGATAGAGATATAGAGAAAAACAATAAATAATACAAAGAGGATGGTCAACATACCTCATTAATAACACAACAAATCTAGAAAATCTAGAATAGCAGCTAATAGTTTGAAATAAAACACAGCAATGTATGTTGCTTCAAAGAGAACCACTTCAAAGACAATACAATGAAAAGGTATGCCCAAGAATACTTTCAACTCTGTTTACATGAACGGTAGCAAACATGTTAAGAGAAGACTGCTTCCACTGAACCCCACATCGCAGCCCATGTTGTGGGGCAAAAGAGAAGCAAGTGTGTCTAACACCAACCACTTTTATAGTTGTTGCTAACTCAAAAATCACTGAGAATTCTCCACTCACATGGTTAGCCAAATAAACGGTATTGCCTCAAGCTGCACAGTATGTAGTCAAGTGGTTTCACACAGCACTTCTCCTTAAACCAGACATTTTAATTTTGAATATAGAAAACTTTGAGTCTAGAAAACTTGTACACAGGTGCAGAGGATATCATGCATGCAAAATCTAAAATAATCTAAAGGTAAGTTGCTTGAATTGACCAGAATGCTTTTTAGCAAGATTGCTGAGTACAGATAGATTTTAAAATCAATTGTAGCTCTGAGCAATTAGGAAATGAAATCAAAATTGCAAAGGTAATTTCTAAGTGAGGGAAGGCAGAGCCAAGGGAGCTGCTTACATAGTCCCTGGCCTCAGGCTCAAGTGCAGGACAGGTTAGGGTTAACCACGTCTATTCAACATCCAAACACGTCAGTGACATAAAACCTACAAAAAGAAGTGTTTCTACTGCTGTGATGAAACACCATGACCAAGATGCAAGCTGGGGGGGGGGGAAGGGTTTATTCAGCTTCCACTTCCATATTGCTGGTCATCATTGAAGAAAGTCAGGGCAGAAACTCTCACAGGGCAGCAACCTGGAGGCAGGAGCCAATGCAAAGACCATGGTGGCTGCGGCTTACTGGCTTGGTCCCCAGAACCACAAGCCCATGGATGGCACCACCCACAATGAACTGGGCCCTCCCCCACTGATCACTAATTGAGAAAATGCTTTACAGCTGTATCTCCAGGAAGCATTTCAACTGAAACCCTTTCCTCTCTGTTGACTCTAGCTTGTGTCAAGTTGACACAGAACCACCCAGTACAAGTATCCTTCTAGAAATAGGCACATCAGGGCCTTTCATTTCAGGACTGCTTCTAATGGGACTTGCTGCCTCAAATGGCACTCTGGTCATAAGTACACACAGACCAAGTCATGGCCTCCAAACGGCCCAAGACCACACAGAGGTGAGAATGCTGATCAGAGAGAGGTATGACCAGCAGAAGAGTCAGGAGTAGACCAACAAAAAGTAGACCATCCTCTAAAGAGAATAACACTGAGTACCAATTGGATGGGAACACCTTTTTTTTCTTTCCACTCCATCTGTTTATAGCTGCCATGGAACCCTGAAAGCCTTCATTCTAAGAAGCTCTTCTAGCACTGTTTGCCCTCATATTGCTCAAGCCCATGGGAAGATGAAGGGTTGGAGGTACTTCTGAAACTCCCATGATTTTTCACGTCTAGTAGAAACTGCTTCCGAGAACAGAGTTACCACTTTCCAACCAAGGATACATAAGAGCAAAGACACAGACATTTCAGGTTCTGGTTTGACATCAGCTAGGCTGAAAATCAAATCAGGCAGCTAAGTGCAGAGGCCTGGGACTGTGGGGAGCAAGAGGAACTGTCAGTACGGACAGAGAGGTGTCATATTATGTATGTATATATGCATGATGCTGAAAGGCTTTTTCTGACTCTCAGTAAAGGTCTAGAACATGGAATTGGAGCAGCTGGACCTAGATGATATTCCAATTTCTGAATAGTAACTTTTACCACAGGGCAAGGCTACTCACCAGTTTTCTTAGACAGTGAGTGCTTTTCTGCTCCTGCCTCTGATTCTCTTTTTGGGGCTGTCTATAGTTCAGTTGGTGGTTTCTGGTGGGATAGATTGACTAGTTGGGCTGGATTCTTCAGCCCTACAACATTGCTGAACTCTGCTGAGAGTCAGCAAGCTGTAAGATTAGTTCAGTGTGGTTGGCCAAGGTTGCTTTGAGTCAAGTAGACTATTCATCAGGGCACAGCACATATAAGCTTTAGCTTATATAAAGCACATATAAGCTATAGCTTATATAGCTTATATAGCTAGAAGAATAAGTGGCTTGATTCTTGATCATGGCTGGGGTTCCTGAGGATGAATGCTCTTCCTTTGCTGAGGACTGAAGCTATAGCACCAAATACTGAACTAAAGGCCTATAGACAGCTGGCAGTGATGGCTCATTCTGGTAAAAATCATCCTGGACTGTGGAGCTTGTCATGATTTTGTGGGCAGCTTAGGACACTGTCAGCTAACTGAAAGGCAGAAAGCATGAGATTAAAATGAATGGTAGAGAATGTGCTGGAATGGCCAGTGAATGAATCAAAGTGTAAGAGGACCTCAAGAAGGCAGTGACTACTGTGATGCACAGCTGATATCAAGGAAAGCTTTGGAGGTTTGACATGCACCAGGCACTTAAGAGTGCTGGACACTGTGCCAAGCCTAATAGACTGTACCCTGATGAGGAGGAGACTTTGGGGTAGTAAACCATGTTGGGCCTCAAGATCACCTACTCTGTACTGATGGATGGAAAGGTTTATGACATCAGAGTAGGATAGATGCCAGAATGAGAATTTCCCAGGATACCCAGAGTTCCATAGTACATCACATTTGGTTCTGGGTTACTGGGGACCAGTGGTCAGAAGAGAGCCATCCTAGATGTCTCTCCTGCTGATCTTCAGGATTTCTTGAGCCCGTTCTTCACTTAAGCCCTGGCCAGATGTCCGCTAGGAACTCTGTGCTGTTCTTCAGTCTGGCCCTTGGGTCACTGCAGCCTCCAAGGCCAACACAGTACACGAGAGAAGCCAGATCCTAACTGGAAGGAAGTAGAGAGGCCCTCCTGCACTGCCAGCATCCCTGCTCTTTCTTCCTTGGAGGACTGTTGGGGTGAGTCAACAGGGTTGGGTCCACACAGTACTCAACTATTTTTTTCAATGGAATTTAAAAAAGTAAACCATTCACTCAGTACTCACAGGAAGCTCTTCAGCAACTCCCTCCTCCTCAGCACTCAGAAACTGAGTCTTGTTTTCTGATGACATGAAAGAAGAAGAGGCTGGTTAGTCTAAATGGCAGAGGGCCTGGGCTAGGATGAACAGCAATTTCCCTTATGGCAAAGGTACTAGGCATTTCTCTGAGTATGTGTGTCTTTGTCTTATCATTAGTTTTTAAAGCAAATGATATATATGTGTACATATATATATATATATATATATATATATATATGTGTGTGTGTGTGTGTGTGTGTGTGTGTGTGTGTGTGTGTGTGTGTGTATACCTCTTAAACTGCATGCATCTCATTGATGAACCCAGTTCAGGGAGTTCCCCTCTTCACACTGACAAGAACAAGAAAGCATATAGTCCTGATTGTGAGCTGTACAGAGTTCAGAGCAGATACTGGTTTGCTTTTCATGTACACAGAAGCAATTTCCTCTGAGGTCTAGCCATTCCGGTTTGGGATATATATGCTAGAAGACTTGCACATGTGTATAAGGATATATGCCACAGCAGCACAGTTCACCACAGCCAAGATCTGGAAAGCACTCAACTGCCAATCCTCAGCACAGTGAGGGGGACAAGACTCTATGGCAATGAAGACAAATGGCCTAGACAGCGTACATGGATGTATAGCTCAACCACAACACTGAACAAAAGGAATATGAACCTATCACGGATACTATAATTACATTTTTATAAAACAGGCCAATATATTGGTCAGGTGTGCTCCTGAAATCAGAGGAAGTGACTGTCATAGGATGCTAGTGACCTCTAGGAGCTTAGGAGGTATGAGATAGCCAGGTGTGTGCTGGAGCTTGGTTGTTCTTGGTTGCTACATGGGTGTTTACTTTATAACCATTTAATTACATTTGGTATTTATAATTTATACATATTTTAAAAGTTCGCACAGTAAGATAAATAGTTGCTATTAAGATAAAATCAGGCAGTGAGATGGCTCAGTTGGTTAAAGGCTGAGTTCAGTCCCAAGAACCCACATAGGGGAAGGAGAGACCTGACTATAGTGAGTTGTCCCCTGACCTCCACAAGCATGTTGTGGCACATGTGTGTGCACGTGCAACACAAACTTTAAAGTGTAATTTAAAAATGAACAAAGCCAGGAAGGGTGGCCTTTAATCCCAGCACTCAAGGGACAGCTGCAGGTGGATCTCTATGAGTTGCAAACTAGTCAGAGCTACATAGTGAGGTTCTGCCTCAACCAAAACTGTAATAATAATGATAAATATTATAATAAAAAACCCAAAATTACATTCAAGCCAGTGAACATGAGTAGCAATACAGAGGGATATTAGGATAATACATCAATTAGATTTATATGTGCTTAGAAAATGGGCTCAAAATAAATAAAATAAAATTCAGCAAATTTATATAATTTTAGTGTCTCCTGGAAACTGACAAATCAAGCAGACAAAAAATGGTAGGAATATAGGTATCAACAACACAATAGCAAAGTGTACTAATAATAGAGATTCAACTTTTAAAATAATATGAAAAATAAATTAAAATTCATCTAAAATCATAAAGTCCGAACAAATTCTAAAGTCTTCATGTATTCTGTTACTGTGATAAAACCTATAACCAAGGTGACCATAGAAGAAAGTTTGTTTGGGCTTACAGTTCCAGCAGAGTCCTCATGGCAGGGAAGCTCGCAGCAAGCAGCAGTCATGGAGGCAGGAAGCAGGCTGTTGTGAGCTCACATCATAAGATGCAAGCACAAGCAGAGAAAATGGTTATAAACACTCAAAAGCCTGCTAGTGATGCACTTTCTCCAGTAAGGTTCCACCTCCCAAAGGTTCCATAGCCTCCCCAATGACATCAATGGGGGGGTGGTGGTCAAGTGTTCAAATAGCTAAGCCTATGGCAGATGTTCTCAATTCAAACCACCACAGTACTGCAAACATAGATAAGCACCAGAACGTGTTAAATTTTATACTTCATGTATAGTTTATTAATTATATATCAAAATTGTTTTCAAACAAAGGTGCATTTTCAAGTGCTTATATTTACATAATTCTATATATAAATTAGAAACAACTGCAGTACTTTTATTAGTTTTAAACAAGTAAAATTAGATAAAAGTAGACATGATAGCAAGAGTCTAAAACTATTTCTATTAGTGTGACAGTCCTTAATGGCCCTTGAAGACTCTCCCAAACACTCCTGTCCTCTGGAAAGGATTTGAAAACTTGTTTTAAACTAAGAGTTTCCTATGAGATTTAAAACTAGCTGCTAACATTTTGATTAATATAGTCTTTTATTCATCAAAGATTAATTACAAAGATTTTTTTATATGAGTACAGGTACCTATAGAGGCCTGAGACAGGAGGATCCCCTTAGAGCTGGAGGTACAGGCAGTTGTGAGTCACCCAACATGGGTACTCACATGGGCACCAAACTAGGAACCTCTGGAAGAATAAGCATTCTCAACTGCCGAGCCTTCTCTCTAATCCCTATTATAATCTTTTAGTTGCATTTCTTCCTTTTTTCTCAAATATTGTTGGTGGCACATGCCTCTAATATTATCCCGGGGGTGGGGGGGGTGGGAGGGGAAGGTTCAGCAGTTCAAAGTTAGCTTTGGCTAGGAGTTCAAAAGCCAACCTGGAATATAGGACAACCCATCTCAAACATGTGCATAGACACACACACACACACACACATACACACACACTATGCACACTATGCACACTGTCCAGATTTCCAACGTTGGGCCAGCAAGATACTCAGTGCTCTTGCAGAGGACCAGAGTTCAGTTCAGTTCATAGTATCCACATTGGGTTGTTCACAGCTGCAAGTAACTTCAGCTCCAGGGGATCCTGCACCCTTTTCTGGACTCATGAGTACCTGCAATCACACATGATGTGCATACACAGACAGACAGACAGACAGACAGACACACACACATACACACACACACTTAAAAAATATTAAAATTAAATCATATAAAAAGTTTTAGAGAGACTTCCAATTCTCACAAAAATTTCTTGAGAGTAATTTAATCAATTCAGAATAAATAACCAAATGTCTTTTAAAACAACTCCATCAAAACATTCTACAGATTGTGGGTTAGTTATAGCAGTTCTGTGGGTCATGGCCCTTTCGGGGGCTTTAACGAACCTTTCACAGGGGTCACCTAAGACCATCAGAAAACATAGATATTACATTACAATTCATAACAGTAGCAAAATTACAGTTGTGAAATAGCAATGAAAATAATTTTATGGTCTGAGGTCACATGAGGGATTGTATTAAAGGGTTACAGCATTAGGAAGGTTGAGAACCACTGGGTTACTATTTAGAAATTTAACTACAAGGTGACAAAGCAAAGGACTTTAAAGAAGGAACCTAAGGTATTATTTTACGTTGTTCAAGTCCTAACTCCTAGGAGTCTGAATCCCTGCTCATCGGCACTCTCCATACTACCATGCTGCTTCCTGGAAACGCTTAACATAATTTATATATCAACCAGTAAGAGAGGCATTTAAAAAAAGGAACATGGGGTAGCCTAAAGTAGCTTGTAGTTATGGGTGTGATGCAGAACACTGCCCCCGCCACCAGACTGAATACTGAGACTAGAGAATAAGTAGAAAGCAGTAAGAACAGGACTCTTCAGTAACATGCAGTTAGGAATAATGCCCAAGGGAGTCTCGGCCAAGGGCGAGAGCACGACTCTTTATTTGTTAGAGATACAAATAAGTCACACTAAGGACACTTATGTTTGGAAACTCTTTACAAAACCTTTATTTGTGATCTTATTTCTTTATAAGAGTACATTACATAGTATTGCAAATAAAGACACAGAAAGACTTCTACCTAATCATGTTTCACTCCATGACTAACTTCCTACCGTAATACAAAGATAAAACCTTTTCTTTTCTTCTTGCTTTGACAGGGCAACAGCTGTAAGTTTATCTTAATAGAATATGCCCATTAGTCCTTGCCTGGAAAACAGAGGCTTCCTATTGGTTGGTCTTAGAAAACAAGTGGCATTCTTTTTTCTCTGACCAAAGGGTCTTTAAACCTTGAACTTATCTACAACTTTCTATAGTTTGCAATGTCTCCATGAGTCTCTTTTGTTACAGTCTCTTCCTTACATTTTAGAGCACTCAAACATTGCTTAGGAAATGATTAAGGAATCTAAAGTTAATTTACTATTTTAATAACTTAACAGCTACATTTTACTAAATAATCAAAAATAAAAATTATGTGGATTGAGAATGACCCAATGGTGAGAGGATGAACTTTTGAGAGATGATACATTTTATAACCTTGTCTCAGGATCAGACCTTTAAAAATACTTAAAATGTTAAGAATTCAATTTACACAGTAAAAATGCTAAGAATTCAATTTACACAGTAAAATTGATGTGATTTGTTTTCAGTATGAAAGTATTTTTAATTTCTTTACTGCAGGTACAATGGCATCCAAGTCATCAATTTCTGTAATAGAAAAAGTAAGAATTATAAAGAGAGTAATGTTTCTAGTGAAAAGCTCATAGAAATGTGAAGCTCTACACAGAAGCAAACTTCAGCACAAGGGCAGCCATAGCAGTAAACGCTCTTGTGCTCAGGGTTCTCTCCCAGGTTGGCTGTAGATTCCCACAGGCGCTTCACAGGGGACCTGCAGTGACCCCTTTGACTCTGGCATTAATCTTATCAGACACAGACTTATTAACACATCCAGTTGGCTGTGTTTATGATACCTTGGTCTCTCTTTAAGTCTCTGTACAACTACACAGGCAAGCCAACATGGATCTCAACATGCATCAAAAACATGCATTTGTTTTCTGAGTCTCCATCTGAGGATTTAGGAATTGATTTCCCTTAATGAACACAGACAGTGGTCCTTCTTGATTCTTTTAGTCTCACAGTGGAGTGTTCTCAGCCCTTCTTTGGGGAGATTTGTCGAGTAAGAGATGTGTGTCACCTTAGAACAAAGCTTCAGGGACACAGCTTATCCTGGTTTGGATTTCCAGACAAAGCAGTTCAGGTTCTTCAGCAGGTTCTTTCTGAGGCTGATTTTTCTCCAAGGTATCAGATTTCAGTGACCCTAAGCCAGAATTCACTTTCTTGTTCTCTGAGGAAGCAAGTATTTTCCCTTAGCCAGATACCATCCCTATTGGAAGGCTCCAAGCAGCAAGGTCTACATTTTTCTAGCTTATTTTGCTTTGGTCATGTTTTTATAAACAATGATAGAACCCAGAGTCTCACAGAATAATGCCATTTCTCACAAAAAGTTTCGAAAACAAGATGGTCCCAGAGGGCTAAAGAGGGGAGTCTGCAGTTAAAAGCACCTGCTGCTTATTAGAGAACCTAGGTCAGTTCCCAGAACCAAGAATAGCTAACTGACTATAACTCTAGTTCCAGGGTATCAGACCACTTCTTCTAGCCTCCACAGGCACCTGTCTGCACACTGTACCCATACATACATGCAGGCAAATACCTACACACATATAAAATGTTTAAAAAGAAAAGAAAAAATAGTTTTTATCTCTTTATAGGCTGGTTTTCTATTCTGTGAACTAATCCTAACCAAGTCTTCCTGCAAAACAGTTAATACTTTCCAAAGACCTAAAGTAAGACATGAACCCAGTGTCTAAGGAACACCTTCAAATCCACCAACACCTTCCAAGAAAGAGTCAGCCACATCAATAGACATCTCACCTAAGATTTTTTTTTTAATTTTTAAAAAATTTTTTATTGGATATTTTATTTATTTACATATCAGATGTCATCCCTTTTTCCCATTTCCATTCCCTATCCCATCCCCTCACCTTTTTGCTTTTATACCACGGTGATCATGGGAGTGTTCATGGAACTTTGTTTATTGCCTTACTTGTTCTTTGACTGTTTGCATTTACTGTATTGCTTGTTTCTTGACTATTTGCATCTATTATATTGCTAGTTCCTCAACCTAGAACTAACCTTAATACTCACCTAAGATTTCAAGAAGATCATTAGCAAACGCTTGAAATGCTGGAAAAAATTCCTCATGTTCTTCTAATTTGTTGATAATGCTGTTTAAAACATAAGTAGTTTACAAAAAGTACCATCTTTAGAACATTTGCTAAAAATAGGCTTCTCTACTCAGTATGCAATTAAACATTAAGTACCAGTGGTCAGTAAAACAAGGAGGGCAGAGACCAAGAGAGAAACATTTAATATGAAAAAAACTCAACTGCCAGATTATATAAGGGTTCTTAATGGAAAACATGCAGAATATATAGATAATGATGTACACACACACACACTCCCATAATATATTTTTTTAAATATCAGGTTTTTTATATTGGTGGTGCCTAGTCTTTTAAAAATCCTTAATATTTCTCTTCTAAACAACAACAACAAAAAATATGACTAGTAATTATTAAGTAGTTTTGGTAGTGTCCTAGAAATAAATTATAGGTTATAATCCAGCTCAAGAATTGGTTATAAATATTTTTATTTCTCCATGTATAACTTGCCCTGAGGTGAGTTCTGCTGGAGTTCCCAGTAGCCCTATGAGAGCTTACAGGTCCCAGCAGTTTTTATCTTGAGTACACGTGACACACTTTTGATGGCAGCACTCTGGAGGCAGAGGCAGGCAGATCTTTTTTAGTTCAGGGCCACCCTGATCTACACAGAGTCCCAGGACCCCAGGCCCTGTCACTGCAAACAGAAGGTAAGGGACTTGGAAAGCTTTGGAGCCTTTCTTTTTCCCCACTTCATGCAACCTGGATCCATTTCTAACAAATACCTTTGCAGGTCCTCAGGTCCCAGTACTTGTTTAACCTGCTCACTCACATCCTCGTTAACCAGCTTACACAATTTCCCCACTGTGCTGACCACCACACACAACGACGATGAACTCTCTGCAAAAGAGGAATAAAAACAGAAGACATATTTTTAAAGAATTTCCAAAATCATTACACTCATCTAACATTCCCTGCTTCAGTTATACTTATTTTATTTAAGTGGCAGAAGGGATAAGATTTATTTTTACCAGATTACATGTTTGTGTGTCTATGTGAATCGACACGCATGTTTGTGAAGTGTAAACCTCTGAAAAGGCAGAGGCTAGAAGAAAGCACCAGGTGTCCTCCTCTATCCCTTTGCTATCACTTTAGGCACACTATCTCCTTGAGCCTGGACTTCACATTTTCTTGGCTCGGCTCATCAATTCTGTCTCCATTCTCCTCAGAGCTGGGTAACAGATACCTGTGAGATATCCAGCTTGGGATCATAACTCTGGTATTCATGAATGCAGAGAATGTGTTCATATCCACTGAGCCATTTCCCAGCCCTGGGAGTGGTCATTTTAAGCAGGGTCTCATGAATCCCAGGCTGTCCTGGAAGTTATGTATCAAAAAATGATCCTGAACTGAACTTTAAAAAAAGGATTTATATGCAAGTGTGTATGAGTGTGTACATGTACATGTGTACACACACACACACGCTTTTGCACACATGGAAACCAGAAAAGAGTGTTGGAGTCCTTGGAGCTGTAGTTATAGAGATTTGGGGCATGTCTGGATTGTTATCGGGTGCTGAGACATGAACTTCAGTCCTTACAAGTTCACAGCAAGGGCTCTTAACCAGTGAGGCAACTCTTCAGGCTGTGACCTTGAACTTCTAATCCTCCTGCCTCCATCTCCTGAGGATGTTCACCACCTTAGATTCTGTATGTGTACCACCATGTCCTGTTTATTCAGTATTGAGAATCAAACTCAGAGTTCATGCATGCTAGGCAAGCATCTACCAACTAAGCTATAGCTCTTCCCCTGGTTTTGTTTTTTGGTGTCTGTCGATGTGTGTGTGTATGTCTCTCTCTCTCTCTCTCTCTCTCTCTCTCTCTCTCTCTCTCTCTCTCTCTCTCTCTCTTCTCTCTCCTCTCTCTCTCTCTTCTCTCTCTCCTCTCTCTCTCCTCTCTCTCTCTCTCTCTCTCCCTCTCTCTCTCTCTCTCTCTCTCCTCTCTCTCTCTCCCTCTCTCTCTCTCTCTCTGTATTTGTGTGTAATTAATAGGAGTTCTGTGGAGTCTGGCGGTACTCACAAGCAATCTGAGCACCTGGGAGGTGGAAGACAAAGACCAGAAGTTGAAGGCTAGCTTTGGCTACAGTGAGAGCAAGGTAACAAACACTGTCACCAAACCAAACCAAAACAAGCCAAGCCAAGCCAAGCCAACCCAAACCAAACACAATCCAATCCAACCTCAACCTCAACCCTCCAAACTCAAATCCCCCCCCAAAAAAAACAATTCAAAACAATCCTAAACCCCAAACAGTCCAAAACCCAACCAAATACCAAACCTATTTTTTGTTAATTTATTAGGAATAAATCTTAAATCAATGCCCCAAATGACAAAGTGCCATCACCTAATTCTAAGAGCTCCTGAAGGTTTCTTACAGCGTTGTTCATTTCTCCAAGCCTGGTATACACTTCATTCATTCGGGGATAGACTCCATTTAAAGACTGCACGTCAAATAGCTTTTGGAAGTGAGAAACAATAGCTTGCAAAGTTTGAGAGTCTGGCATGCTACTGGTCTATATAAAGAAGGTGAAAAGGGTAGTTTACAAGTTTAAATAATATTAAGTAGTTAATATAAACCTTTAAAATGAGAACAAGTATATAAGTATCAAATGTTACCTCTTTCCGGTTTTGAACTTCTTCCAACATGGTATCTACCATAAACAATAGATCTTCTACTTTGACACCTTCATTTTCGTCTGGTTTCTTTGAACTATGCCAAGGTACCAGTTCTGCAGACAGTATTTTTAAGGACTTATACAAATCCTTTACAACAAAAGAAACTACATGGTATTATTGGTTATAGAATAGTTTATATAGTAACACTAATAACATAGTAATCATGGGAGCCTAAAAACACATAGCTATATAACCACCATCAGTATTTTTTAATACCATTGCCAATTTAAAACAAGTCTGGATATACTAAGTAATAATGTTATTTAAGTAGTTATATATTTTTTAAATTATTTTATCAGTGCTGGAGATAGCCCAGGCCCTCCCTCACATATACAAAGCAAATATTTTACCACTGAACCATATTTCTAGCATAGGTTTTAAATATTTTTGTAGCATTTTTTTAAATGAAACTTACGTATCAAAACATTCACCTTTACTAAGTATACAATTTGATGGTTTTCATCTTTTCACTGTATAAGCACAGAACTCATCCGTCTTCTAAGAAGAACCCCCACATCCAGAGCAGGAGAAATGCTTAGTAGTAAGAGCACTTGTTGGTCAGTTGCCAACACCCACATGATGGTTCATAATCATTCATAACTCTAGTTCCAGAGGATCTAATGCCCTCTTCTGACCTTCACAAGAACCAGACTATCATGTGGTGCACAAACATACATACATGGAGGCAACATGTTCATACATATAAGAAATTTAAAGAATAAAAACAAAAACAGAAATCCCACACCCACTCACAGTCTTTTCCACTCTCCTCCAGCCTCTATAACTACTACTAATCCTCTTCCTGATGCTATAATTTTCCTTTTCTTGCATTTTATGTAAATGAAATAATACAAGTGGCCATGTATGACTGACTTCTTTTGAGAATCCTCTGCATTTATTATTGATTGCAGTTTAAATTAATACAGGCATCATGTAAAACAGTATAAAGAGTTTCCTCAGAAAACTAAAAATAAAGCTGTCACATAGCCTAACAATACCACCATGCATACATATCCAAATAAGGTGAAACTATATCAAAGAGATGCTAGCTCACACATGTTTACCGAAACACTATTAAGAACTGCCAAGATGTGGGATCAATGTAGGTGTCTACTGATAGATGAATGGCAATGGCTAAAAAAAATGTATGTGTGCATAAACACATGCATATTCATACAATGGAATATCAGCCACAAAAATAATGGCATTTGTCATTTATTACAACGTGAATAGAGCTAGAAGACATTGTTAAGTGAAATAAAACAGACACAAATACCAGACTTCTTACTCATAGGTAAACGTTTTAAATGTTAGTCTTATTTTATAGTAGTTACCAAAGCCTGAGTAGGGTTGAGTCAGAAGGAATGGAGATAGGATGGTTAACAGACCAGCTGAATAAGAGAAATAATTTGTAATGTTCTATACCAAACTAGAGTAACGAAGGTTCACAAAAATTAACTTTTTAAATGGCTGAGAATTTTGATGTTCTCAACACTAACCACTACTCAGCATACTAAAATATCAACCTGTCCCTTACATATATATATGGCTATATGTTAATTAAAATGAAACATGGAAGACCAGGCTTTGTGACACACGCCTTTAACCTCAGCATTAGGAGGCAGAAGCAGGTGGACTTCTGTGAATTCAAGGTCAGCTTTGTCTGTGTAGGAGTTCCAGGCTGGCCAGGCTTGTATAATGAGGCCTGTCTCAAAAAATAAATATGCAAACATAGAGGATTCTATATCATGCATTGCCACATTTCTTTTTTCTACTCATCTCTCAAACACATCCTTCTCTTTTAGGTCACATTAGACCCCAAGGAAAAATATTATCTTGGGAGATGTCTGTCCCAAACTACGAAGTTGCTACATTATAAAGAACTCTCCATATGAAGCCTCAAAGGCCCTCTAGCAGTCTGGGACTATAGTTATTCTGGATAGTATAGATAAATATTAATTGAGCACTCATGTATCATAAAGAGCTTTGAGGCATGTAAGAACAAATACAACTTTTTGTTTCCCAAGGAGGTCACAAATGTCTTAACAAATGTCTTTGGGTAACAGGACAAAATGCTGAACTCTGCATATGAGTGAGGCCTCATCCAATTTCATGTGCTAAGTTGGATCCCGAATCTGTACTGTAAATGTTAGAAGCACTACTAAAGGCCATGAGCTACTTCAGTGGCAGAAGTAACTAATTCTAGCCAATTGCCTCAAGTGTCCTTACAATACTCTAACTGTAAAGCTAACTTCTTGCCTCTTATTCAGAAAACTCTACAGTAGGCAGAATGCAGCACTCGTGCCATGCCTTGCTTGGGGCTATGATCAGAGTGATGTCCTCTCTAACAGACTCTGGAGTACAAGTTGCCCACATCATTCACCTGTACTGTACCAAAGGTGTCCATATTTATTGCATTCGTTTTGTCTAATAATATACTGCATAACTATTTAAAAGTTCATGTTTTAGCATGTTTTGTCTGTCCAGTTAGTCTGAGTTTTATGTTCATAGTTTTGCAATACTTTCCCATCTCACATATAGAAAAATAACAGTATCTATAAATTTGGCTCCTTCCTTTGTCTCTTTTCTCATCTGGTTTTTCCCTTCTGTTGAAAAGGCAAGGGCTGTTTCTATTCTAACTCTTCTGAAAAGGAGGAAGGCAGAGTTAGCACTGTTATCTTTACAGCGGGCTCTTGGATAAGCATTGAGTGGGACAGGCCACAGTGTCATCTCCACTCCACCCTTTTCTGGGAAATAAACTCAGGCATATAAAACAGTGTATTAATCCAGCACTGTCATTTGACCAAAAATGCTTAAATACTGTACAGCTCTGTCTAAACCCTAAGGGGTAAAAAGGAAATAAAAGTTAGGCTGGGTGCTAATTGTCTCTCATAGGCTATACACAGATATGATTTTATAAGTTAAAAAACTCAAGCCAGGTGTGGTGATGCACACCTTTAATCCCAACATTCAAGAGGCAGGTGGATCTCTGTGAATGAGGCCAACCTGGCCTAAAAAGCAAGTTCCAGAATAGCCAGAGCTATACACAAAAACAAAAACTAACAAAAAAATAAAGACAAAAAGTAAGCAAGCAAACAAAAAAAACCCTTTAGTAGTCTGGGACTATAGTTATTCTGGATAATATAGATTGATTTGGTATCATGATTTGAGACATATAAGAACAAATACAACTTTTTGTACTAAAGAGGTCACATACTCTTAGCAAGTGTCTTTGGGTAATAGGACAAAATGCTGACAAATGTTGTCATTGAATCATATCTTTATTAGCCATAGTAGAATTTTGCATAATATAGGTTACTAAAAAAATCCAACGTTTAAAAGGCACAAATGCAATGTTATTTATTAACTTTAGAGCAAATCGCTTCCCAATAAACTAATAAAAAATATAATAAACTCAAGTTACACAATAAATATATAAATATGATCTACAAATCAAATGTGAATATCTATAATTTCCTAGTTGCTTGTTAACAATCAACTTCTCTAGAGATTAAATAAACAGAAATAAAATCAGTTCTGAGAAAAAATAAAATGTGAAGATTGTAAAAATATTTCCCATTAAGATGAAAGTAAGGATAAGATGTTGATCTGAGTATGTGCAACGGTCAGGAAATGTGCAGCACTGATCTCAGCAGGAGGAGATGCAGACGATGGCAGGGTCAGAAGTACAAAGATGAATCCACTACAAATTCTCAATGAGAGAAACTCTAAACATTCTCTGTGGTAGAATTTTGGAGGAAGCAAGCTCATCAAAACAACAAATTTACAGGATTAGAAATATGTAAAGTCAAGCATGGTGAATTAAGCCCTCAATTGTAGCACTCAGGAGTCAGAAGCAGGTGGTTATCTGTGAGCTCAAGGCCAGATTGGCCCATGTAAAGAGTTCCAGGCTAGCCAGAACTATACAGTTACACTCTGTTTCAAAAGCAAACAGAACAAAATATGAAAGCAGAAATATTCCCATTTTAGAAAAGTGGAGTTTTTTAGCTTTATAAGGAACAACAAAAGCCAAGCCCAACAGATTTTCCAAACACATAAAGACTATTCAACCACTTACCTTTAAGGATGTCAGTTCATCTGCCCACATTTCTATTACAGGAACAAGATGCTCAAACCCACAGGCTTGAGCAGTATCTTTACTGTAGCTCTGGGCTCCTCCTTTGCTCTGCTTATAAATACTTACTGGAGCTCGTGGATTGTGAACAATTGAATTGATGCTGCACAGCACCTGTAAACACGGGCAGTATCTGTAGCTAAGATGTTTGTCAGCGTCTGACAAAGTGAAGTATGAGAAAGGAGTGCGTCAGATGGCCACAAATCATTTCCGGACATCTGTGAATACTGTGGCAATACAGTCTCCACAAGAATACATAAATTCTAAGGAAAACTAAATAATTTTTAATTAATTAATTAGGTTTGAAAACTGTCATTTACTATTATAATCCACACAGAATAATAACCATCTGACATTCTTACCTAAGTCTCCATGTTTCTGTCTCCTCATGTTTAAGCTAAGTATGGTATTAAAGAGGCTTTTATATTTGTTTCACAATTTCAGTTGAAATTTCAGGTAAAGATAGTTACTAACAAAGCTCCCCACACTCTATAGAGAAGTCCTGGCAAGCCAGCCCAATAATTCTTAATAACTGCTGTAAGTCCTCCCAGAGACAGGATTCTCTAAGAACATCTGTACAGGGTTTCTAGAGCTAGCAGGAAAATACTGGTGGTTGTCTGTCCAGGGAAAGCTACAGCAAACGGGTGCTCTGAGAACCTAGTTTCTCAGGCTTGTTTGTAAGCTTTTGTTTTGTGTCCATTGATAAGTATATTTCAACATTCCAATTCTATCATAAATTCATCTATGAATAAATTAATTAAAAAATATTCTTCTCTAAGTTATGAACCAAAGGGAGAAGACAATCCTCTTTTCTCTGACACCAAACATGGGGAAAGTAGTGGGTGAACTGAGAGGCTCAGGGAGTCGATGTGGCCTGAGCTTCAGAAGACCACAGAGCAGCTTCTGGACAGTTTACATCCTGTTTAGATCTGGATGCACACTTTGAGGTTATTTACAAAAATGACTGCCGCTAGTTCTTCTCCTTGCTTTGTATTTGTACCATGATTTGCAGGTTCTCCCATCAAAATATAGATTTTTCCCCTCTGAATATCGGCTGGTCTTGCTTTGATCCACAGAATTTACTAAACAAACAAACAAACAAACAAAAACACCCCAATTCTTAAGAGATCTAGATCACTGGTTTGGTTTTGTTTCCTCTTTGCACTCTGCTGCCATGTCCCATGGCCAAGTCCAGGCAGAACTATTACAGGCCCACCCATCCCCATCCCTGAGACAGAAATTCACTCAACTGCCACAAGAAGAGCAGCTCTAAGGACTCTCTGTTAACTTATGGCCAATATTAGCAAACTATCTACTGCCCGCACATGATACTGTTAAAGGATTTTACTGTCAGTTACACTAAGTTTTAGAGGATGTCTGTCACACAGCAAACATGAACTGAGCCATACATGAACATCACAACGGAGACCAAGTGGTAAGCAAGAGAAACCTACCCCTTTATCTTGTGATAGGCTTAAAATACACTCAGGCCAACGAGAAATGTTGGGAGAGAGATAAGCTTTACTTTCAAGAAAAGTAAGTGTCTATGGGTGGAGGACCACAGCAATCCTCTTAAAGACGGGAGAACAAGCAGTCATAAGAAATCAGCTGTAAAATGCACTGCCCTTAAAAACACACCCTAGTTAGCAGAAAGGAAAAAACTCAATGTATACATGCACACACACATATTCCATGAAAGAAAAGCTGTATTTAGACGGTAGCTCCACATGGACACCAGTGCTGTAATATGCCAGCACCAGAAAGAGGGAAGCCATTGTCATTCTCTCTTCTTTCCCACCACCTACCCTTCACTGCCACTCCTGGAAATGACAAACTTATTAGGGATCAGAAGAAACAATGCAACAAAAAGAACATGCATCCTTTAAAAGCTGATATACGCTACAAAATCTAACACCACTGTCACACTGACGACAACTGACAACTCCTTAATATCACTGATATTTGCACTGAATTTTAAATATCTTATTACGTATACAATTTGACTTTAATTCTCTCTCTAGTTGTCATAAGTACTACATTATACATCACCCAAAGACAGGTAAGAAAGATCATTCTTTCCATCTTGTTTGCTTTCTCTCTCAGCTCTTCAAGTGACTACAGAGCCAACAGTGTTTTAGTGAGGCTTCTGCTGGATGTCCTGAGTTTAGGTCCTGCCTGTCCTCCTGTCGCCACCATTTCATAAGCAAATATGTGCCCTGTATGGTGCTTAAAAAAACAAAACACAGGCCGGGCAGTGGTGGTACACACCTTTAATCCCAGCACTTGGGAGGCAGAGGCAGGCGGATTTCTGAGTTCGAGGCCAGCCTGGTCTACAGAGTGAGTTCCAGGACAGCCAGGGCTACACAGAGAAACCTTGTCTTGAAAAACCAAAACCAAAAGAAAAAAAAAAAAACTCACACACAATAAGAATCATTTCCCATTTGTCAACATTAATAATAGCCTATTTAAGAAACAGTCATCCAAGCATGAAGGTGAGGGCCAAGGAGACGGCCTGTTATCCCCAGGCTGAGCTCCATCCCCAGGACCCATTCGGCCCACCCAGAAGGTGTTTTCTAAGCTCCACTGTGCACCTGGCACCCAATCGTGTGCTTGCACTCCCGCTCTCTCCCTCTCTCTCTTCCTGCCCCTTTTGCGCGCGCGCGCACACACACACACACACACACACACACACACACAGTATGGAGAGGAGATCAGCATTTTCATCATGAATTTCCGTACTGCGCATGCTCCGTGTTCCAACTAATGGATCTCCTGGTAATAGTTCACAAGTTATTTAGAAGACTTTTAGTTCATAAAAATGCATTTCAATATTTCATTTTGATTATATATAAAGTCAGGATTTTAATGGGAGAATTAATTCCTCTGTACAGAATATTTACTGGTAGCAATTTATATTGTTCTATGTGAATTAACTACCTTCTGGTAGTTAGCAGCCAAAAATATAGTAACAATGAGGAAATCATAAGTGACTTAAGCAATTTCTGCAATGATAAGAATTTTTTTAAAAGAAACAGTAATTTTATGTCATTCAGAAAGCTTGTGGATACTAGTAAACACTCTGTGTTGTTTGTTTTTAAAAAGGCATTTCAAAAGTAACCAGAGAACAGGAAAAATTAAAATGAATTCCCTAACTACTTTGGAAATTTTTTCTCTTGTGAATAAGATTCTTGTGGCACAAAAAAAAAAAGAAAGTCATTAAAGACTTAGAAAATAAAATCTGACAAGAAATATAAATGAACTAAACTTACAATATACAAAACTTTTTGGAAGGCTATAAAAGATCCCCTAAAATTAGAGATATGTTTCTGAATGGGAATGATTTAAAACTGTAAAGTATCATTTTTCCAAATATTAATTAATAAAATCAATAATATTTCAATTCATCCTAATGGGATTTTACTTTAGTAAGTGCTCATCCAGAAGAGCAAATGTGATCAAATATATCCATGCAAAAAATTTTAATATACTCCAATAGTATTAAAACTTACTATAAAACTGCAGAACAGCAATAGGAACAGTGAAAGAGTAGGACAGACTACAGAATCTAGAAATCAATATGTGCATTATAATAATGTCTGACAAAAGTGTCATGTCACTAAATTAGGGGGAAACGGTCAATTATAAGACTGTGAAATCCAATGTGCACAGAGGGCAAGCAGTACAAGCATAACAGAGTAAGACGAAGACAGATGGGAAATGCAGCTTATCAAAGGCACACGCTCAGCCCTGACAGGAAAACACATAATTCTCCTCTGATAACTGACATTTAGAATTAAAGGACTTTAAAATTACAACCTGTTCATAATTAATTCAAAATTTAAAGCCCTATGGCTGGTTGGTGGGGCATGCCTTTGATTCCAGCACTAAGGAGACAGAGGCAGGTAGATTTCTGTGAGTTTGAGGCCAGCCTCAAAGGAAGGAAAGAAGGAAGAGAAGGAAGGGAGGGAGGGAAGAAGGGAAAGAGGGACAAAAGGAGGGAAGGAAGGAGGAAGAAAGGAAGAAAAGAAAGAGAAAGGAGAGAAAGAGGGGGAAAGAATGAAAAAAGGCACGAGAAAGAAAAAGAGAAATGAAGAAATGAGAAAGAAAAGAGACAAAAGATCTATGGGGAACAAAAAATGTTTAAGTGCAAACCCACTTCATTCAATAAACTACTAGATTTAATTATTCATCTATTCAATAAACAGTAAGGTTAATTTTCATACCAAATAGTTTGAGCTAAATCAAAGCCAAAGACCTCAAGATTTACTTATATAATAATAACAATACAAACAACCAGAACAGTAAAAGGGCACACAGCTTAAATGAGGAGAGTAAACAACTATGAAAACTTTTTTGTCTTTTTTTTTTGTTTTGTTATTTATTTTATTAGTAACTTTAAAAAAAAAGTTAATCAAAGGCTTTATAAGTTTGGTAATGCTCAATAACAAGATGCCCATACAATCAGAAGTGTAACCCAATACCCAACCTAGATATCCCAATTATCTTTGACTGGCAGAGACAGGTGAACATCCGCCTCCATGTTCCCCTCCCCCCCCATCTCCTAGCTCCTCCCTCTCTCCTTACTCCTCCTCTTCCTCTCCTGACTCCTCCCATGTTAGCTCTTCCTACATATCACCCTTCCTGTTAAAATAAAATTTTTCTCTCAAAATACAATTAGAGCATAACTATACCAATTAGTATCAGTAAGGTACAAGATAGACCTAATACCCAGTCCATCATTATGTTGACTGACCAGAACCTCTGTCATCTCTCCTAACTAAAAGACTTAGTTCTGAACCTGTTTTTTTTCTTGGCTTTAGAATGAATGTCAGATGAAAACCATCCTCTCAAATCTTTTCTCTCAAAGTAAATAGCTAGGATTGGCTATGAGACTATAAGTCTTCAACCCCATCAGAAATCCAGAATGACTGAATTAACTCAAATTATAGGAAGCACAAACCATAGCTTCTAAAACTAAGCCAATTTATAGAGACTGCTGAACACGTGGGCAGTCCCTATACTACAAAACCCTTAAAAAAAATCAACTTAAGAGAGAAAGAGTTTCTTTTTGGCTCACAATTGAAGAGCTATAACCCATCTCAGCAGGAAAGGCACAGCAGCAGGCATGGAAGGCTTGGTGGCAAGAGCTGGAGACTAGCAGATGACACTGCAGCCACACTTGAAGTAAAGAGTAAACAAGAAATGGGGCCAAACTATTCAACAGGGCCTGATCCCCACAACTCACTTCCTCCAGCATGGCTCTACCTCCTAAAGGTTCCTTTCTAAATGGATGGAAATCTAATGGTCAAACACATGAACCTATAGGGGACACTTCACATTCAAGTCACAACACGATGCCATTATATGAGGGATTTTGCAGATGTGGGCATTGATAAGTATCACAGAACCAGCCACTCACAGATACCAAGAGTTGTCTGTACAAACATTCCTTATAAAGGGATAATGTATTACACTGCAATTAAAACCAAGAAGCACAACAAACACCAGCCTTTTCACCAGCCAGTCAATACCTGAAAGTATCTCTGGTCAACTAGAGCCTGCTGATGGCTGTCTTTGCTGGGCTCATCTGTGTTTTCCATGTCATCAGACTTTTTTTGACCAATGAGATCTTGTAATCTAAAGGAGGAAAAAACAATTAAGGTAATAAAAATGCTTTCTTAGCATTTTAGTAGTCTAAAATGATTAAGCCAATGATCTAGCTGGCCTCCCCAAAACCTTGTCTTTTTACTTGTATGTGTGAATGCACATGTGTGTAAACTTTAAATATGCATGGATGTAAAATATAAGCCACACTGTCACTGAAAACGTTCCTTCCAATAGGTCACAAGTAAGAAGTAATCTCTAAAAACACAAGCTATCTCCTAGACCAGAGCCATCCCTCCAGGCACAGGGCAGAGAAGCAGGAGAGAAGGTGTCATTTCGTGGGACACTCCTATTTTGCTGCTGTTTTAAGATGAATTTGACCCTATCCCAGATCACGTCAAACTCTCCTCTCCTGTGTCTCTTAAAATACTGGAGTAAGATTGACTGTCAAGAGTCATAAGATTCCCTATCCCACCCTCTACCAGGCCTGGCTAGAATACCCACTAAGTGACTGGAAATCCTGGCCTCCAGAAGCAGTTCAAATTACAGTACCATCACCCACTCAAGACAGAAAACAGGCTAAGATACCATATGTTCAATTGTTCTTTTACTTGAAGGATCACCCTGAACTGGCCCAATCATGTACCTCGGCTGTGATGGACCTGTATACTTTTGGCTGTGATATGTTCTCATAAAAAGAGCCAGGAAGTGGTGGCACACGCCTTTAATCCCAGCACTTGGGAGGCAGAGGCAGGTGGATTTCTGAGTTCGAGGCCAGCCTGGTCTACAGAGTGAGTTCCAGGACAGCCAGGGCTACACAGAGAAACCCTGTCTCGAAAAAAAAAAAAAAAAAAAGTCAGAGGGCCAGGAACTTTGGACCAGGTCCAAACCTCCTAAGAATTATCCAAATCCCCAAACTCAAGAACTGCCCAACATGATTGTCTCACCCTTTGAAGTCTTCTGGCTACTTGACTCCAACCTGCAGTCTGTTAGACAGACCAGACCCCTCCCCTAATGTGGAAATGCTGTCCCCAGGTAGCCAGCCACAGTACACTGCCTCCTTTCCTTCCACAAAAGATGTTTTCAATTAAGCAGATCTCTAGAGGGGAATATGGGACAACTATGTACACGGAACTCCTGTTCATTATCTGAATGAACTAAAAGAAAGCAGACACCTGGAGAGCTCTGTTAAGTTCAGAATGTCCCAGCCTCTGAACAGTAAGAACTTTATGACCTGACATGCTGTTGTCAGAACAAACGGACATCTTCAGAGAGGGAAGAGGTAGACTAGGATGTCCATGCTGGCAATGATTTCTCCACTTCCAGGGAAGGAAGGATATCCCCCAACCTCTCCACTAGTATACAGTCAGCTCAGATTCAATCCTAAATCCAATCCTGGGGAGCAGAGAGATGAATGGATTTAAGGGAACTCCTTTATTGCAGCCTAGAAGGTCTCAGAAAGTCAGCAATTAAGTCCTTAAACTATGCCCAACTGACTAGAGTATGCTGAAGGGAAAAGAAGACTTCCACAATGTTCTTCAAAAGATTTCAAGAAGCTGTAAAATATATACTAATAATATAGAAACAGGGTCATAGGCAGAGATCACCTAACTTGATTAGGCATATATATATATATATATCCAAAAATTGGTAGTTGAACCAGGCAAGACATTGGGTAATTTGGTCCAAGCTGCTTTGCTTGTCTTTTATAACAGGTACCAGGAGAAGGAATGAGTGACAAAAGGATAAATGTCTTGGGAAACTGCCGATAGCTGTCCAAGTGAATTCTCAAGAAAGACAATGAAGATCGTTAGGTATATGTAAGAAACAGGCAGGAAGGTCATTTCAGGTGAGAATGCTCTCAGAGACAAATGCCTCCCCCAGGACCCTTCCCCATTTTTTAAAGGTGCTAACTGGAAAATTAGATGCCTTCCCAATCAATGAGAGTTCCCAAGATCAATCCAGCTTGAGGAGTCCTGAGAAGTCTTTACAGTGGAAGAAAGTCAAATCAATTTCCTCATCAACAAAGGAAACCAATTTGTGCCTTCCCTTTTCTCTGGCCCCCCCCCAAAAGGCTATCATTTGGGGCATATTGGGCCAGCCTCTTCAGCATTATTTACCTAATTTCTCGCCTATTAACGGGGGGATCTCTGTTTCTATCAGTTCTTTTTCATAGTCCCCCAAACTCCTGCCACTCTTTGGAAAAGAGATCTCTTGGTTATAAAGTTAAGCCAGACGAGATTCCAGCATAGACAGGTGAGAGGACTTCCAGGGCCTACCTCTCAGTGCTATTACATTTCTGGGAGAAGCATTCCTTCTGAGGATATAGACACCAATAAGATCCTCATGCTTTGGTAGAGTACCAAAGCCGTACACATACCAGTAGCACCAACTGGACTTGGCATGTTACTTAAAAATAAATAAATAACAAAGTTGTTTGGGGGACATGTTATGGGAGAGGGAAGTTGTAGAGGGGAAACTATATATATATATTATGATCATATTATATGAATACACAAAATTCTCAAGAACATATAAAATAAAAACAAAGTCAAATCCAAAATTGCTTTTAAACTGTTAGAATCAGAAATATCTCCTTTTCCATTGTTTACTTTGTTTTTTGTTTTTTTTTTGAGACAGAGCTTTACTATATAGCCCAGACTACCCTCATATTTGTGATCCTACTGCCCATACTTCACAGTGCTGGGATTTATAGGCTGATGTTAGTATGTTTAGTTCAAAATCACTTCCAATGTCACATCCCAGCCTGGCAATTCTAAGCCAAAGATAATACATAACAGCTGATAAATAAAAAAAATGATAAAACATAGGACCCAACTATAAGCAGAAAGTCTAACAAAATGTAATTACTTTATGTTTTTCTTAAGGGTTTTTTCCAGTTTCTTGACTTGCTGTTTGTAAAGTCTTAATTCGTGTTCTGTGGGCCTGTAGAAAAGAAATCATGATGAATACATTAAATTTACTGAGGAGATAAAAACATGTACCAAACAATAAATAAAAGATTACCTTGTTATCAATAAGCATTATATTATTTTTAATTAAATTGTATGTGTATGGGTGTTTTGCCTGAATATATATATCTGTGTATCACTTGTGTGCTTGGTGTCTGTAAATGCCAGAAGGCAGCACTGAATTCTCTGGAACTGGAGTCCAGATGGTTGTGAGCCACCGTGTGAGTGCTGGGAATCAAATTCCAGTCTTCTGGTAAACAGTGCTCTTATCTGCTGAGTCATCTCTCCAGCCTCTTACTAAATCTTTAATTCTTAGGTGTTTACTAGGCATTTTGATTTCATTCTATAGAATTCCTTATTTGAAGTTGTTATTCACTTTTGGGATAATATGTAGCTTGTTTCTGGTATATTCATCATCCAGTTAATATTTCCATATTAATGTATCTAAACCTTTTTTTACAATAAAACACAACTTGACACAAACTATCTGGAAAGATGAAATCTTTTTTTTTGGTTTTCTGAGACACAGTTTCTTTGTGTAGCCCTGGCTGTCCTAGAACTTACTCTGTAGACCAGGCTGGCCTTGAACTCAAGAGATCCACCTACCTCTGCCTCTCAAGTGTTGCAATTAAAGGTGTGCAAAACCAAACCACCTCAATAAAACTGGCCTGCAGTCAAGACTTTGCAGTACTATCTTGATTATTTTGTGGGAGGGCCGAGCCCACACTTGAGCCTAAGGTCCTAGAGGGTATAAGAAAGCAGTCTGAACAAGCTGTGAGAACAAACCAGTAAGCATAGAGTTCTGTGGCCTCTGCTTCAGACCCCATCCAAGGCTCTTTCCCTGACTTTCTTGGATGATGGACTCTACTCTGTAAGGTGAAATACACAAAAATCCCTCCCTAAATTGCTTTTGGTCATGTCAAGTGTTTCATCACAGCCAGAGAAACCCTAGCTATGATACCTCATTAACATCACTTCTGTCTCTCACACGACAGGTAATTGCTATCCTGAACTTGTAGTTCATGATTCCCAAACATGCTTTAAGTTCTTATTCCATCTTTCTATGGTCTACAGCAAGTTTTCAGACTTTATGCTTTGAGGCCACTAGATAACCTTTTTTCATTAAATTATAAGTCTTTCAGAACAGGGGATCCCAAACCTGGGATAATGCCTTGACTTAAAATTAATGCTTTGAATAAAAATTATTGAGTAAAGTAAAGCTTTATCAGTGTTCATTCCAGGTAACACACCACTAACAAGCAGTATTTTTTATAGCTATGCTGCCTATTTCCTGTAACAAAAAACAACTGACTTTTTTTGCTCCTATAACACAGGGTTAAGAAAAAAAAAACAGCTAAAAGTAATTTTGGAATGAAAAACCTACTGAAATTCAAAGTTATAGAAAGTAATCATAGAGTATATATTTAATAGTCATTAAGTTACTAAAATTCAAATGTTTTCATCTCAAAAATAGTAAGCATTTGAAGTAATAGATGTTAATTAGTTTGCTGTAAGTATTCCACACTATATTCCTAAATCACATAACTTTGTATTCCATAACAACTACGATTTGTCAGTTTATAATTTTAAAAATTAAAAATGTTGTGTGAAGTTATAAAGACAAACAAGAAATACTGTGATCCATTTATACAATATCTAGGAAAGACAAAACACATCAGAGATTGTCTGAAGTAAAGATAAGGGTGTACAGATAAAACTACATAAACACAAAGAAAATCCTGGGGATAGTTTTCTCAGTGGTGACTGTTCACAGAGGTCAATATATAGCAACAATTTCAAATTGTGTATATTATGCATCAACCATATATGACTATAGCTAGCTTTATGTGTGTACAGTATAGTATGTGCTTGTGTGAATAAGAGAATGTGCATATTCATGTACACATGCACATGTGTGTGAATATGTGTGAAGAACAGAGATGGTATCCAGTATCATATTTCAACACTGTCTATCTTATTTTTGAGATATGTTCTCTCACTGGACATAGTGTCCATCAACTGGCTAGGCTGGCTGGCCAGCCAGTGAGCTCCGGGAATCTGCCAGTCTCCACTCCCTCACCCAATGCTGCAGTTACAGGTATATGTTGTTACAGTTTGCCTTTCACAAGAGTGCTGAAGATCTGAACTCAAGTTCTCATGTGCTTGCACAGCAGACAGTTTTCCAAATGAGCAAACTCTCCAGCCCTCACTATAGCTAACTTTAAAAGAAAAACTAAACAAAGACTGAACCTGCGCTTGGGGAGACAGCTAAGTCTGGTAAAATGCTTGGCATGTAAACATGAAGACCTGAGGTCAGACCCAAAAATCTACTAAAAAGGCATGAGGGTACACACTTATAATCCCAGCACTGGAGAGAGGTGGCAGAGACAGACAGATCCCTAGGGTTCATTGGCAGGGTAGCCTAGTCTAATTAGCAAGCTCCCAGCAGGTGTCAAGGAGCAATCCTGTCTCATACAACAAGGCAGACAGCTCAGGAGTGACCCCTGATGCTGACCTCTAGTTCCCACACACAGGAGCACAGATGTGCACACTCAACTGCATACACATTTACACCCACATATAAATACAAACACAGAAAACAAAACCCTGAATCTCCTCAAAGTTCTTAGCCAATTTTATCCTCAAAATGGATTCCTATTTTCTCACTTCCCTTGCTTGCCTAAGGATTCTTATTCCGTTCACCATTTGCCATGAAATACAACTGGTCAAAAAGAGCACAGGAATGTCAGGCACCTGGGTTGAGTTTTAGAGAAAGGGGGCAAGAATGATTCATCTAACATTCTAAAAGGTTTTCTCACCTGTTTTCCAGATCTTTTTGGAGGTTCAGCTTTTCACCTACCAGCACATCGATCTTGGATTTTGATTCCTTGAGTTGCTTCTGTAACGACTGCAATGCATTTCACAGTAAAATAAGTAACTCTCCTAGGGGATTATTTTGCTTTATGAAAAGATATTTGTCAGTTCTCTGTTCTCCGTACCATCAGAACGCCTTTATAATTTGATGAGGCACCCAGGTTTATGTAGTCTTTTTCTTCTGACTGACTGTCGTCTTCCTCACTCTGCCTGTGGAAAGACAAACACACTGCATCTTGTGGAACTCTATCCTTAAAGAGAACATGTAGCTAACAAAACTGAAGCAAGGGCTTAATAACTTACACATGGAAATCCCAAGTTCCCACTTGTCTACAAAGAACAGTATCACATCACAGCAACTATCTAATCTTAGAGTGGTCTGTTTACTAACTCTTCACTTAGAATGTGTGAGGACAAGAAAACTTTGTCCTGGGACACAAGAGGGGGTGAAAAATACTTGAACAAACAAACAGAATACAAATGGAACATTTCCTAGTCTTTTTGAAAATACACTGTACACATACTGTTTATTCCTTTTGCTACTTTCAAGTCATAAAAAGTCTAAAGAAAAACCGTAGAGCGTACATGGCTAACTGCACAGTGCACAGCACACCTCATTTACCCTGTGCTTCAAACTTCTGAGATTACTGGTCATTCCTAAAGGTGCTCACTTTCCTGCTAGTGTATTCATCTAACTGAACAATCCTTTGTTTTACCATTGAAAACTGCCGTCTGTGTGCAGAACCTCTGGGTTCCCTTCCCACTCGCCTCTGCCTCACAGTGACAGCGCATGCTCACCTCTCTCCTCAGCCCATCTAAGGTCCTCCGCCTCACAGTGACAGCGCATGCTCACCTCTCTCCTCAGCCCATCTAAGGTCCTCAGCCTCACAGTGACAGCGCATGCTCACCTCTCTCCTCAGCCCATCTAAGGTCCTCCGCCTCACAGTGATAGCGCATGCTCACCTCTCTCCTCTGTCTGTCCACTGTCCTCATCTCTCTCCTCAGCCCATCCACGGTCCTCTGCCTCACAGGGACAGCGCATGCTCACCCCTCTCTCCTCAGCCCATCCACGGTCCTCTGCCTCACAGTGACCGTGTACACTACTATGCCTTACACTTCCTTACATGGTGTTCATGTAATCTTCCCATGGGACTATCAGGACAGCTCTCAAGCCAGCTGGGGATTCACTATGTAGCCGAGGCTGGCTTCACACTTGTAGGTATCCCCTTTCCTTGGCTATCTCAGCCTACAGAGAGCTAGGATTAGAGATGAACTACCACATCCAGCTATATGCCTGATTTTTCACTGACATTCTATCTTTAGCATTTAAATTTACATAACTATGTTTTACTCTGCCCCACAGCCAATGTACTATATGTCCATACACTTCATGAATGTACTTATTATCCAGTGGATATATAACAATGTTTCAACAAAATAAAAGGAAATACACTTTTGTTGTTTCATGTAAATACCGTACATTCTAACCTAAGCAGTAAAATACAGTCTTATAGACCTTTATTAAAAGAACTTCAGCATGAATCTATGAGGAAGATGTGACGGGGAACCCAGAATTTGGGGGGGGGGAGAGAAATGGATGGTAAACAGTTTTGAAATACACTGTATAGAGATATCAAATTCACACAGAATAAAAAATATTATATTTGGAAAAGAACTTTAGAATTATATAAAGACTTCTATATCATAAAGTCTCAAAAGCTATAGAAACTTCAATGCATAATTATAAAAATATAAAAAATAAAAATTATTTTATACCTTTGTATATGAAGTTTTCTAAGTTTACATTCATAATAATCAATTAGACAAAGCAATCTAGAAAACAAGAAATATGTTCAGTTATTTTCAAAAGGTAGTATTTACTAAACTTTCTACATAACCTCAAACTACAAAAATAAAAATACAGACTAGGGATGGAGAGATGGCTTAGCACTTTAGAGAGGATACTGCAGGGTTAGAGAGATTTGCTGCTCTTTCAGAGGACACAGGTCTGATTACTAACTTACACAGTGGCTCACAATCATCCATAACTGCAGTTCTAAGGGATCCAATGCTTTCTTCTCAACTCCACAGGCACAGGCTCACATGTGGGACATACACAAACATATAGGCAAAACACTCATACACAAAAAATAAATTTTAATTTTTTCTTTAAGACTTATTTATGTGGGTATGTACAACTTGTGTTCACGTGTTCGCGGAGCCCAGAAGAAGGCATCTGATCCCCTGGAGCCAGAGTTACAGGGAATTGTGAGCCACTATGTGGGTGCTGGGAATAGAATCCAGGTTTTCTGCAAGAATACCAAGGACTCCCAACCTCTGAGCCATCCCTCCAGGCCTAAAAAATTTTAAAGTGTATACTACTCTTGCAGAAGATCCAATTTCAGTTCTCGGCACACATAGGGTAGTACACAGCCACCTGTAGCTCCAGCCCTGGAGGTTTCCAATGGCTCTGGAAACCTGCTCGCAAGCACATATACCCACACACATGCATACATACACATTACTAAACATTACTAAAAAGCAAATCTTTAGCACAGATTGCCTGGCAAACTTAAAATTTTTAAATAATTCTTGCCAGAAACAAGTATTACACTGAGCCCTATGTGTGTGTGTATATGTGTGTGTGTGCACGTGTGTGTGCATGTGTGTGTATGTATGTATATATATGTGTGCATATATCTATATATCTATATAGATATAGATATAACTTCCATTAATATATTTTGTAAGCACTTTACTCACTTTATTAAATACATATTCTTCCTGTCCCAACAATCCTATCTCTGGCAATCTCCCTCAGAAATATCTGCCCAAGTCTTAGTCGTTAAGGGAACTTGCTTCTCTTACTTGGGACCTGAGTTTGATTCCAACACACCATATGGCAACTCACAACTATCTGGAATCCTAGTTCCAGGGGATCCAACACCTTCTTCTAATCTCTGCATACATATATTTGTATATATGTATACATATATACACACACACATGCACACACTCAGACATGTGCCCCCCCACATGCATGTACACATACATGCACAATACAAACGGACACACACATACACAAAATGATGAACTAGAAAAAAAAGGAGAAAAGGAGATTTCTGTAGGAAAAGATCTAACCATCATCAAGAAAAAAATTAGCTGAAAAAAAAATCAACCTAGTTCCATTATCATCCTATGTACTAGGCATTACTGTTTATCCAAGACTGAATGAGGAACTCTTCTGCAGAGATGGGCAAACACTCTCTTTTGAGTGACAACACGCTCTTCCTCCTCTTTGACAAATCTGTGGATCTCCTTTTTCAAAGAAGCAATGGTCTCGTCTTGCTCTGTTCGGTTTTTCTTATAATGCTGGCACTTCATCTGTGAGAACATTGTAAAAGCGTAACTATGATGAGACATGTAGGACATACTGTCTCATTATACCTGTGTCACCATCTTCACTGGGCTGTTTCATTCAGTAGCATCAAGCCTGCTTAAAATTGATGCAAGGGATATTAATGTCACAAATGTGAAAACGTATAAAATAAGGGAACTATGTTGACTGCATGCAATCAAGGTTAAATAATCAGTAAGGGTTTTAAGAATCTATGAAGCCAATATAATTTGTTATTTTAATAGTTTTATGAGACCAAGTCTCTATGTAGTCCAGGCTAGCTTCCATCCTGCATACTGTTTCAAAGAACCAGCTCCTGGTTTCGTTGACACTTTGTACAGTTCTTTTTGTTTCTACTCAATTGATTTCAGCCCTGAGTTTGGTTATTTCCTGCAGTCTACTCCACTTGGGTGTATTTGCTTCTTTTTGTTCTAGAGCTTTCAGTTGTGCTGTCAAGTTGCTAGTGTATGCTCTCTCCAGTTCTTTTTGTAGGCACTTAGAGCTATGAGTTTTCCTCTTAGCACTGCTTTCATTGTGTCCCATAAGTTTTGGTATGACGAGCCTTCATTTCATTAAATTCTAAAAAGTCTTTTAATTTCTTTCTTTATTTCTTCCTTGACCAAGTTATCATTGGGTAGAGTGTTTAGTTTCCACGTGTATGTGAGTTTTTCATTGTTTTTGTTATTATTGAGTATCCATCCCATGGTCAGTCACCAAAGGTAGATGCTGATGTGGATGCCAGGAAGATGCTGACAGGAGCCTGATATAGCTGTCTCCTTAGAGGTCTGCCAGAGTCTGACATATTCAGAGGCAGATGCTCACAGCTAACCACTGAACTGATCAAGGGGTTCCCAATGGAGGAGTTAGAGAGAAGGAGCTGAAGGAGCTGAAAGGGTTTGTGGCTCCATGAGGAGAGCAACAATACCGACCAACCAGAACTCCCAGGGTCTAAACCACCAGCCTGTGAGCATCCGCCTCACAGCTAATCATTGAATTGATCATGAGGTTCCCAATGGAGGAGTGAGAGAGAAGACTGAAGGAGCTGAAAGGGTTTGCAGCCCCATGGGGAGAGCAAAAATACCAACTAACCAGAGCTCCCAGGGTCTAAACCACCAGCCTGGGAGCACATAGGAAGGGACCCATGGCTTCAGATGTATATGTAGGGGAGGATGGCCTTGTAAGGCATAGGTGGGAGAAGAGGTCTTTGGTCCCCTGAAGGCTGGATGCCCCAGTGTGTGAGAATTTGAGGGTGGAAAGGTGGGTGGGGGCACATCCTCATAGAAGCAGGAGGAGGGGGGATGGGATTGGTGGTTCCTGGGTTGGGGGGAAGTGGGGTAAGGGGATAACATCTGAAATGTAAATAAAATATCCAATAAAAACTAAAAAAAAAATTTTAAAAGAAAATTTAAAAATTTAAAATGACCTATGGATTGCAAATGATGTAGTCAGTTGAGACACCCAGGCAAAGGGGGAGACTATAAATCCAGAATAGGTCCACAACCAGGAGTAATCAGTATGTGCCTTAGGTTTATAAACACGATATCACTTTTAAAACAAAACACTCATGGTCAAGTACATGGTCATTTGTCCAAGGTGTCAAATTTATTGAAAATCAGCAACCCTCAAAGGGGTAATAGTCTTAGTTGCTGGTAGTATACCCTCTTCTAGTGACCATGAATTATACAGTAATCCATCCTTTGCCTTAGCCCTCCATGAAAGCGGGCATGACCTCAATAGCTAAGTGATGAAGATGCCAGTGTGTAAGTAGCCAAAATCTAGAAGTAATCATTGGGGTTGATATTGTTCTCGGCATATATTCATTAAACAGTGATAAGGTTCATAAGAATATTTTTGTGTATCATGTATTCTGACAATGCTCACCTGTGTACCTCTGTATCTTTTTTCCCCCACTGTTCATTCCCCCAGTATGACTTCAACTTTCAAGACATGCATGCATGCATGCACACACGTATGCACACTACAATAAGCATAGACATATAAGTGTCTGTGGTACATTAACCTACGGTCTTTGGAGTATACCCAGGAAGAGTATAACTGGATCATATGGTAGTTTATTTTTAGTTTCTTGAGGAACCTCCACATTAATTTCTACAGTGGCTTAGCTAGTTTAATTTCTATTCCCTTTGGTAAAGGGTCTCTTTTTTTCCAAATCTTCATTATCACTTGTTGTTACTTGCTTTCTTAATGATTGGCATTCTAACTAGGGTAAAATATGATCTCAATGTGGTTGTAATTATTTGCATTTCCTTGGTGGCTAAGGGTGTTGACCATTATGTGTCTATTTATGAGTCACTAGTACTTCAATCTTTTGAGAAAAGTCTGTTCATTAATTAGCCTATTTATCAACTGATTGTGTTTGGATTTTTTTTGTCTTTTGTTTTTTTAGGCAGGGTTTCTCTGTATAGTCCTGGCTGACCTAGAGCTAACTATGTAGTTCAGGCAGGCTGGCCTGGAACTCAGAGATCCTCCTACCTCTGTCTCTTGAATGCTGGGATTAAAGGCATGTGACACCACTCCTGCCTGCATCTTTATATATTCTACATAGTAATTCACAGCTAGTATAGTTTTCTTCCCTTCTACTGAGTATTATGAGGCATTTACAGTGAAATATGAGCTCATTACAGGGCAATATGAGATCTATTCAGGCACTGTTACCTATATACAGGACACACAGCTCTAAACATGGTACTATGGCTGCTATAAAGTAGACTTCGATTTACAAGTGCAGGAAAACCCCTGTGCGGGTACAATGAGCTATGCAGGTGCAGGATGAGATACTGAAAGGCTCAATGGTTTAAGAGCACTTCCTGTTCTTCTAGAGGACCTGAATTCAGTTTCCAGCATCCATAACCATCAGCTCACAAACTTCTGTCAATTCCAGTTCCAGGAGACCGAATACCCTTCTTCTGATGTCCAAAGGTACCCATACATTCATAGCATACAATCACATAGACACATACATGAATCTTTTAGGGATACTCATGAAACTACAACATGTAGCTATACAAATGAATCTCAAAATAGGGTACTAAATAGAAAAGATCCCCTATTAACATTACTGGCCCATGCCAATGTTAAGTGTTTTCTTCTAACAATCTATCCAGATACCTCAAAGCATTTGGATTTCCTTGACCTCTTTGCCACAGACATACAACATGAAAATTACCTGGGACTATGATGAACTGTTTCAAAACTAACCATGAAATAATAATTATAAATATGTAATTCAATACAATACCTGTAACATTTTATATTCCTTTTGAAGTTCTTTCATTCTATTTTGTTCCTGGCAAACCCTGTTTAGGGATTCATCTTCCAATTCACCAATTTTGGACTTCACACTGTCCATAATCTGCTGCAGGTCATTGGCTCGCTGTTCCTGGTGTGTCGCTCGGTTCTGTTCTAGCTGAAGTTCACTTCTAATTAACAGACACAATTCCTTCCTTCAGTGTTAAAAATAAACCATATCATACATGCCATATAATAGCTTACTTTCCAAAATGTCTTCATGTTCTTAATATTTCTTATTTTGTTTTGGTGCTGAGAATCAAAAATTAGCATAATTAGCACTGAACTGCAGCCCAGCCCCAACACTTCTATCTTCTGATAGGTCTGTGGCCATGTCTCTGACATATCCAATCTCGTTCACCTTATAGGAGAAAGTAACAGAAGAAACAGAGGGTGCCATTACACAGCAATGCTAAGTGTTACAGGAGAGAGTAACAGAAGAAACAGAGGGTGCCATTACACAGCAATGCTAAGTGTTATAAGAGACAGTAACAGAAGAAACAGAGGGTGCCATTACACAGCAATGCTAAGTGTTACAGGAGAGAGTAACAGAAGAAACAGAGGGTGCCATTACACATCAGTGCTAAATGCTACCTCCATCTACTCAATGTTTGCACATTTATCTGTAAAAACATTGTTATGTTTTACATCTAATACAAAGGAAATTTTAGGGGGCTGAAGAGATGTTTCAGTGGTTAACAGCACTGGCTACTATTCCAGAGGACCCAAATTCAGTTACCAGTGCCCACACAGTGGTTCACAATCATTTATAACTCCCGTTCCAGAGGATCTCATACCTTCTTCTGAACACCGAGGGTTCAGGCAACCACATGATACACTTACATGCATGCTAACAGAAACAATCATACACATAAGACGTAAAACAAAAAATCTAAGTATAATGACATTTCAGGATGCTCTTCGGAGAGCTGTGTTTAGAACGCATGCAAACAATCCCAGGGCACTCCCCGCTTCCTTACTTAAGCTGCTGGTTGGTCTCTACGAGCTCCCGTATCATGCTCTGATGACGTTTTGCTTCTTCCATCAACGTTTTCAAAATCTGCCTCATTCTTTGTGATGATTGTTTGTCAAAAACAATGAAATCTGCATTGTAAAAAATTGGATGTGTATATATACATAGACACACACACAGTTACATACATATATATGAATGAGATGGTAAAAACCAAAGGAGAGGTAAAGCCATTTTAAGATGAAAAAAAAAAAAAACTTCTTAAAGAAATCTATGTTTTGTACCTAACAAATGAACAGGATGTAGTTACCTCTGAGATCGGCTCCTTTGACGAGGCACAAAGGTTTGAAGCCATGCATCATCAACAGCCCATTGATGCTTTCCCATTCTGCTTCCTCCTGCTGCAAGCACAGCAGAGAAAAAAGGAATCACTTTAAGATGTGGGGAAAAACCTTCTATGTGATTTCCTATGTTTTTAGAAAAGAACCCTTTCTCCAAAGACTTGATTTTAGATGTGCATGTTTGTGTGTCTGCATGTAGGTAGAGCACATTAAGTTCAGGTGCCTGCAAAAAACGAAAAAGCCCTTGAGTTTGAGGTGGTTCTGAGCCATATGACATGGCTGCTGTGTTCTTCTGAAGACTATCAAGCCATCTCTCTAGCAATCAAAAGGTTTTATACATTTTTTTTCTCCAGATAGGGTCTCACTATGTAGCCCTGGCTAGACTCAAGCCTTGAAATTAAAGACATGTGACTGCCTCTGCTTCCCAAGTGCTGGAATGAAAGATGTGCGTGTCATGCCTGGATTTAATATGAAATTGTATGTATTAAATTAAAAGTAAAACAGATGTTTTTAATAAAATTAACAACAGAAAAGAAATATGCAAATGAGTAAATTATTGCATTATACAAAATATTTACATGTAGGCCTTAATGGGAAATTAAAACAAAAACAACTTGCAATTTCAGTGAAACAGATAAGTCTAATTAAATAAGATCGGGCTATAGTCAGAGGACACAACTGAAAATGGAAACTAGGCACTGTGAACAAGTATCCCTTTAACAATGTGAGGCCTGGCTAGGGAAATGGCAGCTTCTAAAGGGACAGGCTCTGGGCATGTTGCTTTTATGACCTTCAACAGTGAGGTTAAACAAGTAGAAGAGAGATTAGGTTCTACATCCAAAACTCAAGACTGAAAGATTGATCTGTCCAGGTTCCTCTTTCATGTGAACCCATTTGAGATTGTTCAGCTATTCCCCAAGTGACAGATAAAGAAATTAAGGTGAGGTTTCGGCAGCTGTGTGATATTGGTGTGTCCTGACAAAAATCAAGACAGTGTGGTCTGAGCACAAGAGGCTTCTGAAGCTGCGGACAAAGCTTACAAGTTACTCCTGTATCAGGAACAGAAGGCGGCTCCAGATATAATTCAGGCAGAAAAAAAACACATTGTTAAGGGACAGGGGATTAAAAGAAGTAAAGCCTACAGATGTAGAGACTGGTCCTGAACTGTTCAAACAAGCGCTATACAAAAAATCATGAAATGGTTTGCTGAACTGCACATTAAGAGAGAGAAGCCAAAGACACAACATGGAGAAAGTGACAAAGTGGGGACTGAAACTCAAGGAAAAGTCAATGAGAAAAGTCAAGATTGCCGGGCAGTGGTGGGGCACACCTTTAATCCCAGCACTTGGGAGGCAGAGGAAGGCAGATTTCTGAGTTCAAGGCCAGCCTGGACTACAGAATGAGTTCCAGGACAGCCAGGGCTACAAGAGAAACTCTGTCTCGAAAAACCAAAAAAAGAAAAAGAAAAGAAAAAAGTCAAGATGGTCAAGTACATAATGAATGAAATCTGCAAGCAAACACCAAAGGAGAAAAAATGAAGAGTCAGACCTTCCTAAGGCCACTCAAGGTCAAAACAGAGCATGAGTGGCCAGCTGGGTCACAGCGACAGAACTGAGGGCTCATTCTTTCCTCCCATTCCCACCAACTTAGAAAAACATGCTCATAACCAACCATCTGTAATATGGGTTCCAAGAGATCCAATACCTCCTCTGACCTTACCTCTCCAGGCTCCTGCACACACACACATACACACACACACACACACACACACACACACACACACACACACACACGTTGGCACACAAGCATACATGTATTTTTTAAAACTGAAAAACTGGAATAAGTTACCCTGATAGTTTCCTAGCATGGTTCACAGTCAGACATCTTTATGATTATTTATATTTTCCCTCTATATAAATATTTATATTTATATTTTCTTATACACAACTTTCCTCTCACTTATTCCTAAGGTTTCTGGTCACACAGCTTGACTACTTTGGTGGATAAAAGACTAAAATTATCACTGATGTCCTAAAAGCTAAAATCATGGTGTGAATATTTCAAAGGATTTCTATCCACTAAACTTATCAAAAACAAAAGGCTTTTGCTTATGACGCCTCTTGTATATTGCATGAACATGAATGTGTACATATGTAAAGGCTAGTTGGGGGGCATTAAAATATCTTGGTCTGTCACTTCCTACTATAGTGTCTCTGACTAAATCTTGAAGTAGGCTGGTGGACAGCAAACTCCGGCAATCTTCCTATATCTATACCAATCTGCCCACCTATCATCCCTAATAGCACTACAGAAATAGCCATGACCACACCGCAGGGTTCTGGGGACTTAAATGCAGGTCTCATGTTTACACAACCTTACTCATTGAGCTATCTTCCAGGCATTATCTTGTATCTTAAGAGAAAGAAAATAGCAATTGTTTTTTACAGATACTAAAAATAGAGACCTGAAGAACTAGCTCAGGGTTAAGAGCACATTACTCCTCTGCTCTTAAAGTGGACCCAAGTTCTGTATCAGGACTCATGTCAGCTCAGAACTGCCTGAAATTCCAGCTTCAGAGTGAATTCAATGCCTCCAGCCTCTATAAGAACCATATGCATACCTCCCCTCCACACACACATAATCAGAAACAATAAAAATATGACAGTCCTTATTCTGGAACTTTTCAGTTATTTAACCAATCTTTTTAAAAAGGATTTGTAATTACATGTTCTTGTGTGTGTGTTCCAGGGTTAGGGTGAAGTTGGGGGTAGTGGGGAGAGAACAGTGTGTCCAAGTGAGTGGAGGTGGCTGCAGAGGCCAGAAGAGAGTGTTGGATTCCCTGGAGCTGGAGCTGCAAGTGATTGGGAGCTGCATACTGTAGGAGCTGGGAATTAGGCTCAGGTTCTCTAGAAAAGCAGTATACCCACCCTCTTAACCATTGAGGCATCTCTCCAACCCCACTAACCTTTTAAAGACAATTTTTCATATTTGTACACTTAGCAGCCTTTTGAATGTACTTTGAAAAATAGTGACCTAAAATATTTTGAGTTTACCTGTTTTTCAATCACGAGTCTGTTTGATAAAAGACTAGAATCCTGGGCTTTAGAAGCTACTGCAGACGGCAGTTCTTTTGTAGAAACTGAAGTAGAGCTGGGCAATAAAAACATTTGAGTTCCCTAGATGAAAAGAGAAAAAGTGCAACAGAAGTTACAAGAGGCCGGGGCTATAGCTCAGTTGGCAGAATGCTTGTTTATCATACGGACAGTGCTGGGTTCATTCTCTAGTCTGATAAAACTAGTGTAGTGGTGCTCGCCTATAC
This sequence comes from Grammomys surdaster, assembly GCF_004785775.1. NCBI lineage: Eukaryota > Metazoa > Chordata > Mammalia > Rodentia > Muridae > Grammomys > Grammomys surdaster. The sequence goes on along the minus strand of NW_021620534.1, from coordinate 339,409 downwards.
TCCAAGGCCTCAGGAGGTGTCAGCAGGAGGAACAGAACAGCAAAGTCATTCTTGGACACAAAGAAAATTGTTATGTAGGCTTACACTTGCTGAGACAAACCAACACCCATGTTCTCAGGCATGGTTTACTTTCTCAGTGAGTGCCTCTTTCCTTCTTAACCCTCATGCTTACAATCTCTAAGATGGGCATGGTGCCACACCTTTAATTCCAACATTTAGGAAGCAGAAGCAGGTGGATCTGAGTTCCAGGCCTGCCTGGTCAAAACAAACAAAATCTGTATTTAAAATGTCTTTTAATAATTTGTCCAGTTCGAGGCCAGCCTGGTCTACAGAGTGAGTTCTAGGACAGCCAGGGCTACACAGAGAAACCCTGTCTCAAAAAACAAAAACGAAACAATAATTTGTCCCCAAAAATAAATATTTAAAAGAATATACTAATCAGCTGGGCAGTGGTGGTGCACATCTTTGATCCCAGCACTTGGGAAGCGAAGGCAGGCAGATCTCTGTGAGTTTGAGGCCGGCCTGATCTACAGAGCAAGTTCCAGGACAGCCAGGGATATAGAAAGAAAACTTGTCTCAAACAAACAAACAAACAAAATCTACTTCCACTATTCCTATAGGGAAAATAAGGTTACCCTTATATAAATATTTACTTCTTAGATAACATGCCTGTACAATATTTATTTCAATAAATAAAATCCTATCTTAATCTGTTCTCTGGAATACAACATTCATGTAAAGAATAAGAGAAATAGCTATATATAGGTACACACACACACACACACACACACACGAATGAATCACGGGATCTCTCCATGTTGCCCTGGCTGTCTAGATCTTACTATGTAGACCAGGCTGGCCTTAAACTCGAAGATCACCTGCCTCTAACTCTAGGTGCTAGAATTTACAGGTATGTGCCAACATGCCTAGTCCAAGATATTTTGAAAAGATTATGAGGCTACTGAACTGTTAACATTAAGGAACTTCTATTGAAAAATCTATTTTTTTTTTTTTTTTGGTTTTTCGAGACAGGGTTTCTCTGTGTAGCCCTGGCTGTCCTGGAACTCACTCTGTAGACCAGGCTGGCCTCGAACTCAGAAATCCACCTGCCTCTGCCTCCCAAGTGCTGGGATTAAAGGTGTGTGCCACTATTGCCTGGCCTATTGAAAAATCTAAAAGGACTTTGTCTAATCAGTTGATCAGTTCACTGGACTACAAGGAGAGACACAAAAAACTTTGTTACACAGTCTTGATTTCTAAGTATATCAGGTGCCAGGAACAAGAATTTCTGTTTGGCCCACAAAAAAAAAAAAAAAAAAGTTTATAGCCAGTCTATTTGCAATGTAAGACTACTATTCTGGGGAAAAGAATTCCTGACATGTAGATAAAACTTTCTGGGGGGTGGGGGGAGTCAGATTCATTAGCATCACAGAATCTGAAAGTTACTTAAAACTAACTCCCTAGCTAGCAGGGACATGTGAGGGAGAGTGGACTAAGTCAGGAAAGACCCCTGAGCAGGAGCAGCAATTCCAAGGAGCAGCAAATCAACCACACATGTCAGGGAGTGAGAAGGTCGTGATACTGTCGATACCTGAAAGAATTGTTCCAGGTTCCCAGGTAGTATATAAACTAGACACTGTAGATCTACTGAGAAATCTGTCTTAGAAGAAGACAGATTTAGAAGTGTAGCTAGTTCATCCTTGACCTTCAAGGCTTGAGTCTTGGAAACCTGGGCAGGGGTGATGAAGAAATAAAGGACACAGAGCTCCGCATGCAGTGCAGCTGGAGTCTGGTGGGGTTCTCTAGCACCACCACTACAACCTGGAGCCTTGCAGCATGTATTAGGTACAGCATGGGGGAAGTCTTAGCTCTAGGTAAGCAGTCTCAGGCTGTAAGGATACAGGAGAAAGCCCCAGTTGCTAGTCACTGTACAAACTGATCAATCTTTCCTAAACAGGCATTGTGACTCCTGACTCCTGACTCCTGAGGAAAACTTCAGCCCAACCTACATCATTAGGTTAACATCGCTGCCTATTTCCCATGGACCAGTTGGTCTCCAAATCCTCAACAGGCCTTGTTCATATCAAAACACACACTCACTCAGGATTTCCTCCACTCCCTAGCACAGACAAAGCTCTGGGCTGTGTCCTTAGCTCTGCATAAGTAGGGTGTAGCATGGTAAATGTCTATAATCCCAGCACTCAGGAGGTAGAGGGAGGAGAACCAGAGTCCAGGATTAGCTACATAGCAAAGTCAACATCAGCTTTGGGTAATGAGACCCAGTCTAAAATAGAGATTATAATTAAGATAAAGGCAAAAAATTACTTCTCTTTTGTAGACATTTACTAAAACTCAAGAGCTGAGAAAATGAATACAAAATACAAAAGCCACACCAACTTAAAGTTGTGCCTCGGAGGAGCTTAACTCTCAAGGTAAGTGTGGACAAGAAGAAAGAGGCTCTCCATTAACCTAGACTCTGGCTTCCCTCTTCTAGACTATTCAGTCGCTCAAGATATACTGAATGAATAGCACTTCCAAGCACTTAGCAGAAGCAGATGAGATCCTCTCTGAGGGCCTGGAATTGTTAACATTAAAAAAAACAAATGTTTCACCTCAACTAACTGTCCAAGATAACCAAAGCATACAAGGAGTAAGATCCAAAAGAGCATGTAGGCTCAGAGTTATAATCCCAGCACTCAGAAGACTGAGGCAGGAGGATCACCACAAGTTTGGGGTCTCCCTGGGCTTAGCAAAGGTTTCTATTGCTGTGATAAAACACCTTGACCAAAACCAACTGGCAGAGGAAAGGATTTATTTCATTGTACAGCTCCACACAGTCCATCATTGGAGAAAGTCAGGGCAGGAACTGAAGCACAAGCCAGGAGGAGTGCTTGCTCCACCTACTTGCTTATACACGGGGGTGGCACCACCCACAATGGGCTGGGCCCTCCCACACCAATCGTTAAGACAATGCCCCTACAGGCCTGTAGGTAAGTACACTTTAGTAATTTACTTTATGCTGGCATATTTCCTCATGAAGAGAATCAAGTAGAGAGGGGCAAATATTGTCAATGACACCTGAGAATTGAATACACTATGACTTAAAATTTATTTAAAAGATTTTTCTTTGTGGATGGAGTAGTCAGTGGTAGAGGGCTTGCTTAGCATTCCTGAAGCCTGAGTTCAGTCTACACACACACACACACACACACACACACACACACACAAATACAAGGGGTAGGGGAGAGCCAAGTCTAAACAATTAGGTGACAAATGACATATGACAAATGACATATTAGCTCCTTGTCTTGTTACTATGAGAAAACAGCTAACAAGTGAAACGTAAGGATGAAAGGGTTAGGTTGTTTTCGGCTCACAGTTCAAGGGTACAAACCAGTGACCTTGGCACCTGGAGCATGAGATGGGAAACTGAGCAACACAAGCTCCTGCTCTGCTTACTGGTTTTCTCCTGTTATTTATTTAGTTCAGGATCCCAGCCCATGGAAAGGTAGCATATTTTGGAGGCCTTTCTAAATCATAAACCATAGCAAATCTAATAGAGGTAATTCTTCACACTATACCCAAAGACTTGTCTCCTAAGCAATTCTAGTTCCTGTTGAGTTGACAATATTAACCATCACAGATGGTGATAGCTTTTAGTAATTTTAATGCAAAAATAATCAGAAAATGAGAAATGGAGAACTCCAAAGCTTAAGGAACCCTGCTGATTGTATTCAGGGATCCTACAAATATTCATGTGGGGTTGGCCCGTTCCCCAGTGCGCTCATTTAAGAACTATATTGCTGAGGCTGGAGACATGGCTCAGCAGACAAAAGCACTTGCTCTTCTGGAGGACCTGAGTTTGGCTCACAGCACCCTTGTTAGGTAGCTCACAGCTGCCTGTAACTCTACTTCCAAGCAATACGACATTTGGCCTACAGAGCTAGCTCAGTGGCTAAGAGTATTTGTTGCTCTTCCAAAGGACCCAAAATTCAGATCCCAGAAACCTCATCTCACAGAACACAGCTGCCTGTAACTCCAGCTTGAGGAGATACATATCCTTTTCTGGTCTCCTCTGACACCCACAATTCTACGTATACACACACACACACACACACACACACACACACACACACAAATAAAACAAATAGGGCTGGAGAGATGGCTCAGTGGTTAAGAGCATTGACTGCTCTTCTAGAGGTCTTGAGTTCAATTCCCAGCAACTACATGGCAGTTCACAATTGTCTGCAACTCCAGTTCTGGGGAATCTGACACCCTCAAACATCAATGCACATAAAATAAATAAAATTTTAAAAGCAAAGCAAAATAAATCTTGCCTGTGATGGTAGTACACACCTTTAACCCCAGAAGCCAGGAAGCAAGAGGCAGAGGTAGGTGGATCTCTGTGAGTTTGAGGTCAGCTTGATCTATCTAGTGAATTCTAGGACTACATAGGCAAACTCTGTATTAAAATAAAATAGCCAGCAGTGGTGGTGCACACCTTTAGTCCCAGCAGTTGAGAGGCAGGAACTGGCAAATCTCTGAGTTGGAAGCCAGCATAGTCTACAGAGTGAATTCCAGGACAGCCAGGGATACACAGAAAAACCATCTCAAAAAAGACTTACTGAGTAGATAGATTCCCACTAGTCAAAATAAGATAATCTGAGTTTTAATAATGATGATCACCTAATCAACTAAAACCCAGCAAATATGTCTGCATCTATCATAATATTTTTTTTAATGAAAGAAAAACAAATGTCTTCAGAAGGTCAAGAATCAGGGCTGGGAATGTAGCTCAGAGGCACAGTGCTTGCTTAGAATGTGCAAGATTCTGAGTGTGATCCCTAGTATTGCAAAAAAACTAACTGGTAAAAAAAAAATCAACTCATCATTGTGAAATCAGTAAATTCAATCAAGGTCTAGCTGAATTTCCCATATTAAGTGTACAGATGCATGCCTGGAAACCTAACATGCAGGAAGACCAGAAGTTCAAAGTCATCCTCAGCTACATAGTGAGTTCAAGGCCAGCAGGGACTACAGAAGACCCTATCTGTTTAAAAAAAAAAAAAAAAAAGGGAAGGAAGAAAAAAGAAGAAAAAGGAAGGGAGGGAAGGAGGGAGGGAAGGAGAAAAAACAAAAGAAAAGAAGAAGTTCTCTTCTTCTTTTAAGAGCACTGACTGCTCTTCCAGAGGTCCTGACTTCAATTTCCAGCAACCATCCTCACAACCATCTGTAATGAGATCTGACGCCCTCTTCTGACATACTGATGTCCATGCAGATAGAGCACTCATACATAAAACAATGCTTGAAGAGAAGAGAAGAAAGAGAAGAGAAGAGAAGAGAAGAGAAGAGAAGAGAAGAGAAGAGAAAGTTGGCCAGGGCAATGGTGGGGCATGCCTTTAATGTCAGCATTTGGGGAGCTGGGATTAATTGTTATGCCTAGCTGCCTTGTGTTAAGGAGTTACTTCTAACCGATCAGCTGCTTTAATGACCACCTGAGCTGTCTTCAGGACAGTCATGCTATTGGGAATATTCCATAATCACTCTGAAGAACTGTTCCAGTTGCAAAGACCATGACAACACTACAATCACCAATGCTATCAGAGCTTCAACCCCTGAGTCAGGAGGCCTTTCTAAATCACAGCAGCTTCAGAAGGCATCTGAGACTGCGCTCCAGGCAAGGGGAGCGTGGCCAACTCCAACTGACTCTGATCACCTTGCAGCTGTTCTCACTCGGAAGGGAAGCAGGAGCACCTCCTCAGAGGCTGCAAAGGGGTTATGGTTGGCATAACATATGTTCATGAATGGTTCCCAATCAAGGAAGATGGCTAGTACATACATAAGGTTGTGACCAATGGAACTAGACACCATGCAACTGTGGGTATAATTGTCTCTTAGTTTCTTTCCCTGTGCTGTGATAAAATACTTTGACAAAACCAACTCGAGGGCTGACAAAACGGTTCAGTGAATTAAGCCACTTGAGGCCGAGCCTGACAACCCGAGTCCATGAACCCAGGACACAGAAGGTAGAGGGAAAGAACCAACTAGTCCAAACAAGTTGTCCTCTGAGCTCCACATGTGCAGGAGCATAAGCATATTGGCACATACAATATACAAGTAAATGTATTTTTATCTAATTGCTTTTTAAATTTTGGTTTTATGTGTTTTGAGACAGAGTCTTACTATGTAACCCTTCCCTGCCTTTGCCTCCTGAGTCCTGGGATTAAAGGTGTGTGATGTCTGTGATATGTTTTTTTAAAAAAATTTATCAATGAGTGTGATGGTGCACACATTTAATCCCAACATCTGGGAGACAGAGGCCGGCAGATATCTTTGAGTTTGAGGTTAGCGTGTTATTTGTTACTTAGTAAGTTCCAGGGCAGTTAAGGGTACACAGTGAGACCTTTTCTCATACAACCAACTTGAGAGAGGGGTTATTTTAACCCACAGTTCAAGGTATAACCCATTATGGCAGGAAGTCAAAGGCAGCAGAAGCTTAAAGCAGCTGGTTCCATCAAATCTGTAATCAGAAACTAGGAATGAATGCAAAGATGCTACTCAGCTAGCTCCCTTCTCCACTTGCAGGGAGTGGTACCATCCAGCTCTTGCTCTTCCCACCTCAACATAAGTTGGATAGTTCCCCACAGACATGCCAGAAGCCAGTCTCTACAAAGGGGATTCTACATGTGTCAAGTTAACAACACTAACCATCACAACTAATAAAATTACAGTCCATACCCAAACAAGCCAGGCCCCTCTTCTAGCTGCAGAAGCAAACCATTTTCTACCATTTCCAGGTTAGTCAGGAGGCTTCTCTCCCCAAGCGCCATGTTGTAATATTAGGCTCAATAAAGTCTTCTCCCAAATGATCTCGTGCCTACTTGTAGACTTCATTAAACTGGTTGTAGAAAGATGAGACAAAAATCCCCAAACTTCTAGCCCTGGCAAAGTCAGCCAAAACATTTCTGAAAGCTACCAAGAGCTAAGACAACAGGAGTCAGTGAAGAACGCAAAGACTCCTCTCACACCACTGAAAGCCAGGGGTGTGATACAAAGAACTATCACACTAGAAGCAGCTGAAGCGTTCCAGAGAACAACCCAGAGCAGAAAGAGTGAGATGCTAAAACCACCAGAGAGTGATGTACTATAAAAGCCAACGTGTCAAAGTTGAGGGTTTATGAGGAAGAGAAGGCAAGTGCTGAGGCCAGGGGGGCTGCCTGTCCCAGGAGCTACAAGAGTTCAAGATCACAGTTAAAGAGCCAAAGCTCCAGAGCTTAACTGCAGTGGCTCTGCTCAGTGTTGGCGCTCGTTCCCAAGGTGGAGCCTTATGCCTCTTGTCCAGGCTTCAACACTAAGGGAAGTGCTACTTGCCTATCCAAGATTTCTATAAAAGAAAAAGAGCTCACAGCCAGCAACTGGGGACAGGGGGACAGGCTTTCCAAAGCTTTTGTTTGTTTGTTTGTTTGTTTGTTTGTTTTTCGAGACAGGGTTTCTCTGTGTAGTCCTGGCAGTCCTGGAACTCACTCTCTACACCAGGCTGGCCTCGAACTCAGAAATCCGCCTGCCTCTGCCTCCTAAGTGCTGGGATTAAAGGCGTGCGCCACCACTGCCCGGCTAAAGCTTTCCAAATCTTTGCAAAAAAATGTTAGAGCAATACTAACCAAAAGAAAGCTAGTATATACTCTATAACTAGACTGCTTAGGGATTCTGACATACAATCATGGACTACTAATGCTTCTGTGCTCTGGTTTCATGAAAAAAAAAAAAGGATAATAGTATTGACTTCACAGAAGTACTGCAAAGACTAGAAGACTCACTGCACAGAGAACATAGAGTAGTACACACCTCACAGGACAGAGTTGCTATCTATTTAACTTTGTTAAAATTCAGTTTTCTTACTGAGTTTAAACTATTATTACACCGGGCGGTGGTGGCGCACGCCTGTAATCCCAGCACTTGGGAGGCAGAGGCAGGCGGATTTCTGAGTTCGAGAGTTCGAGGCTAGCCTGGTCTACAGAGTGAGTTCCGTGACAGCCAGGGCTACACAGAGAAACCCTGTCTCGAAAAACCAAAACAAAAAAACAAAAAAACAAAACAAAACAAAAAACTATTATTACTTGACAGAATTATCAGGTAGTCAAAAAACACGTAACTTATCATTTAGCACAATAACCAATAAATTTTACTTATGATCTCTCAATTGAGAAAAAACATGCAGTCATCTATTACATTGGACATACCTCAGTCATTGTGATTCCTCTGTAGTTTACACCTGTCGTTCAAGTTAATCTCAATAAAATAATCATCCAATGAGTCTTATGTCCAAAACTGGATCTTGATCTAGGTTTCAAAAAGATACAAGCCAAAGCCTTGAAATGTTCAGCCTGTCACTGAAAATGGTCAAGTTATTCACAAGGCACATATCTATGGTATGGATAACCACAGTCTGAAAAACTGCAACAAGAACAGCCTTCCCTCAAATTCCACCCCACTTTCCCTTGTCCTTCCTCCTATTGCTGTACTGAAACATGTGCTGGATATTCAAATCTATCATTCTGATATCTAGCTTCAAGGGAAGTTATCCTTGCTTGCAAGTGTATTTTATTCAAATAAAAGCAGGAAGCACAGAACTTATTTACACCTGTGGTCAAGCCCCCGTCCCCTGTAACTCCCAAGAGGTTTTCTGAGTTCTGAAAATGTTCATTAAAAAGTAATAGAAAAGTCTGTAAGCTTTTTCAAGAGCACATTTCCAATTATTACAAACTAACACAAAGTACTGCCTATTAATGCAAACATGCTAATCATTTATAGTAGTCTTTTCCCCACTCAGGCTATTAACAGGACATAGGTTTGGAACCTTGAAAGTCACAGGAAGAAGATAAACGCATCCTAGGACCAAGGCAGTGTAAAAAAGGAGAACATTACATGCCCATAACTTCCAGCTTTAGGTCTTAGGATGGAGGATCGTAAGTTCCAGACAGCCTAGTCTACATAGTAAAACCCTATCTCAAGAAAAGAAAGAAAGAAAGAAAGAAAGAAAGAAAGAAAGAAAGAAAGAAA
>NW_021620534.1:297483-330339 GCF_004785775.1 Grammomys surdaster | reverse complement strand
AAAGAAAGAAAGAAAGAAAGAAAGAAAGAAAGAAAGAAAGAAAGAAAGAAAGAAAGAGAGAAAAGAAAGAAAGAAAGAAAAGAAAGAAGGAAGCCAGGTATAGTGGCAGATAACTTTAATCTTAGCACTCAGGAGGCAAAGGCAGGCAGATCTTGTGAGTTCAAGGCCAGTCTGGTCTACACAATGAGTTCCGGGACTATATAGAGAGACCCTGTCTCAAAATAAAACAAAACACAGCACAGTGCTAAGAACATGTTCTCTTTTACAGAGGACCAGAGTTCAATTCCCTCCACCTACATCTGGTGACTCACAACTACCTATGACTCCAGCTCCAGGAATCCAATTCCTCTGGGCCCCACAGGCACCTGTACACATGCATACACACATAATTAAAAGTGGTAAAAATGTTTAGTGGCGGATAGTGGTGCATGCCTTTAATCCTAGCACTCAGGAAGCAAATCCTGGTGGACTTCTGTGAGTTCAAAGCCAAACTGGTTTACATAGTGACTTCCAAGACAGGGCTACATGGGGAGACCTTGTCTCAAGAAAAGAAAAGGAGGGTGGGGAAAAAGTGAGAAAAGGAAAATAAGAGAAAAAGAATGAAGTTAAAGGAAAAACAAAATGTGAAAAAGAAATAAAAATGTTTGAAACAGGACCTTACTATTCAACCCTGGCTGACCTAGAACTCACTAAATAGCCCAGACTAATTTTGAACTAAGCAATCCACACCTCTCAGCCTCCTGAGTGTGGTTACATGTGTCAGCCATCTTGGGGGAAAGTGTATATTTTGGCACGGTCCATCCATGCTTCCCAATAGTTTATTAAACTACCCTGCAGGTATCTGAGGATCTGTTAAAACACAACACATACTAACATTTCATAGCCAGCTGGTGGTGGTGTACACCTTTAGTTTCAGCACTAAGGAGGCAGGAGGATCTGTTGAGTTCTAGGTTTGCTGAGTCTAGAGAGCTAGTTCCAGGACAGCCAAGGCTACATAAAGCCTGTCTTTAAAAAAAAAAAAAATAAATAAAAACATATATATAAGCTGGGTGCGGTGGTGTTTAGCAGTAATCCCAGCATTTCGGAGGTTAGAGGATCAGGAGTTCAAGGTCATCCTCAGACTGGGCTGCATGAAACCTTGCCTAAAGTGAACGAGCAATTCTAGTCTAAGAATATCGCAACTTGCTCTTTACTGTTTACTATTTACTTGCTATTTACTATTTACAAAAATCCATGCAATGTAGAAGGTTGAAACCAATGCCTGCAGAACTGATATTACAAATAACGTAGCAGACTAGAGAGACAGCTCAGCGGGTAAAGCCACTTGTCGCAAGAAAGCTTGAGATGCAATCCTCAGAACCCACGGGAAGGGAGAATTCTGTAATCTCAGCCCTCCAGTAGGGAGAGCGGAGGCAGACGCTACAGCTCTCCCTCTAACCCCGACAGTATGCAGAAAAAAAGACCTTGTCTCAAACAAGGCAGGGGCAAGGACCTACGCCCGAGGCTATCCTTTCTCTATGCCTACATTGTGGAGTCAACACACAGAAACAATTGCTGATTAGTTGATGATGATGAACCTTGATTAGGCTTTGCTGTATTTTTCACTTTAATCAACGTAGACTCACAAAAAGGCGGAGTCCTCACCCCCTGAATTTGTACTGAGTCTGACAGGAAGAGTACTAGTCTACCCTTTATTCCGCGATCTCCCACTTTGCTCCAAATCGCTATCACCTGACAGCGCCGCAGAGCGAGCTGGAGCTAATCGGTCCCAAGGATCTACAACTATCCCCAAACCCAGCCGGTTCCATGTAGGATTCTAAGCTGAGTTCCTGCCTCTTCTACCTGGCCGCTCACCTTAAACACTCGGCTGGGAACGGAGGCAGGGGTGCTGAGTGGGACGCGAGCGACACAAAGCGCCAGGCCGGCTCCCCGCAGGGTGGTCCACGCCCACACCTGCACGCGCAATTCCTAGCTAGCGCGTAGGAGCCGGGGCGACTCCATCCTGGGGGCCCTGGCTGGTCAGTGGGACGCTCCGAACTCCGGAGAAGCCACTTTTGGGCGTGCACCTGAAAGAGACCCACGCAACGTCCTCAGCGACCCCAAGTGCCACTCACCTCAGTCGCTGCCTGTGGCTTTCACTGCGCCCGCCCCACGGCTTAAGCCCCGCCTACGCGACCGTTAGCGCCGCCAGGCTGACCAATCGAACCGACGCAGTCGATGGCCTCCCTGCGGGGCGGGACGCCACCACCTGGCGCGCGGGGAAGGCGGGTCCACGCCGCTCTCTAACATTGGCTCCGCCCATGGGCGGGGCTTCCCACACACAACGACCTGTGGTCTGTTGTAGGCGCTGTGACACTCCCTGGACGCTCACCAATCTGGAATTTCTTTGATCCCTGAGAAGCTAGAAATACACGTATTTGCAGTCGCCAGTGAAACTGCCTCGCCATCAACTGGATGCTTGCGCTCACTACAGCTCCCTCTCACGCCATGCCAGCGAGCCTTTTTCAGGAACTGTCAGGACTCTCCAGGCTGTCTTAGCTCCTAGCTAAGAGCAATACAGGCTGGCAATTGGGGGACCCCCAATAAGCATTTCTTGATAGCATTTCACCTCACCTTCTCCTTGAACATTTTCAGATGTCTACGATGTACTGAGATGCCTGCCTGACGAAGCTTAGTCTAGACAGAAAATTTGCACTCCTGTTAGACACTGATAAGCCTGGTTAGTAAAGGGTTTGCGGCTACACAGATAAAGGATTACATAAAGCCCGGGGGAGGCACAGCTCTTGCTTCAAGTTTGGATCAGCTGAGAAGCCTTGAAAACTTGTCTGTAGGCCTCCAGGTTAATTAAATCAGAATCTCTGAAGTGGGGCCCACGCTTCCAGAGTTTATAAGGTTCCTCCAAGTGATTCTAATGTATATAGCCAGGAGGGAAAACTGCCCGCTGAGAAATAATTAAGACTGATTCTAAACCTGCGGGGGAAAGGGGACTGGGGATGTAGATCAGTTGGTAGAACGTATAGCATGAGGGAAGTCCTTGGGTTTGATTCCTCAACACCGCCTAAAACAGGCGAGGTAACACGTGCCTGTAATTGCAGAATTTAGGAGGTAGAGACAGATCAGGAATTCAAGGTCATTCCTGGCCTCATAGTAAAAGTCAAGGCCACCGAGAGCTACATGAGGCCTTGTATCAAGGAAAAAAAGTAAAACTAAGGTCCCTCTCCACTCTTTTCAAAAACTAAAAGGGGGTTAAGAAAGCCAAAATATTTAAGGGAAAAAATCATGTTCACAAATCTGAAGAATAACCTCGAGTTTCAGGACTCATCATTGTTCTTGTAACTTACAGCCACACGGTGGCGCTATTGACAACAAACCTTTCCAGAAGGACTTGGGAAACGCAAATCCCATCAGGGCCTTAGTGAACCTAATACACCAACTAAAGTAACTCTCTTTAGGGGGTCCAAGGGCACATCTCTAACGAGAGTACTGCTCTCCAAGCCCACGTTCAGGCAGGTGGAACCACAGTGAGTCTGAACTGTATGTTCCCTGCAAACATGCCCCAACTCCCCTATCTCCCCCACCTTCCTGCCCCATCCCTTTCCATATATTCACACTAAGGAGCTGGCAGATTTTCATTTTCAATATAATCTTCTAACATAATCTTACTGCTTGCCTTTTCCAGAACAATAGGGTGGCTTTTCATTCTTCTGAGCCAACCCATAGGCCAAACATCCCTGGGTTAGAATTACTTTTGATGCTAGAGGAAAAAAAAAAAAAACAAGCAAGCAAACAAAAAACCCTAATTCAAATTGCCTTAAACAATAAAAACAATAAAGCAATTGATTAGGTCATATAACAGAAACCCTAGAGGAAGTAGACTTGGAGATTTATTCATTCAAACCAATCTCAGTGGTTAAGTGGGTCAATATGTTTCAAAGGGCCCAGTTGCTATTGGTCTGTGCTGTTGAAAACATGATAAATTCATACTCATTCCAGCTGCCTACTAGGAGCAACCAGGACCACATACTTTCTTTTCCCATTGAAACTTCTCCAGTTTTGGTTTTTGTTTGTTTTATTGAGTCAGTTGGATCTGCCAGATACACCTTACCTCCTGGTCAGTAATTGCCTGGGAGATGAAGAAGTGGCTTTAAGCCTGAATCCCAGGAAGTAAAAAAGGAGGTGCCATAGTTTTAGATGTTTTCCAAAATGCTGATGCTTCTTCCATTATTTCATAGCCAATATTGAGTATTAAAACATTAGCATTAAAATTTTAAATCTCTGGGTATCTGATATAGTTATTTTCCTTTCATTTCAGTTTTCATTATTGTTTAAAAACTAAATTTGAGCCAGGCGGTGGTGGCACATGCCTTTAATCCCAGCACTTGGGAGGCAGAGACAGGCGGATTTCTGAGTTCGAGGCCAGCCTGGTCTACAGGGTGAGTTCCAGGACAGCCAGGGCTATACAGAGAAACCCTGTCTCGAAAAAAAACAAAAAAAACAGTAAATAAATAAATAAATAAAAATAAATTTGGCTGGGCAGTGGTGGCATACATCTTTAATCCCAGCACTAGAGAGACAGAGATATTGGATCACTTCGTTCTGGCCAGTCTGGTCTGCAGAGTACATTCCAGGACAGCTAGAGCTATAAAAAGAAACATTGTCTTGAAAAAATAGATAGATAGATAGATAGACAGACAGACAGATAGATAGATAGATAGATACCAAATTTGGAAAATCAGTCAACCTATTTCAAAAAGAGACCCAAAACAAAACATATAACATATCCCATGTTTTGTTTTGTGATGGACGTATTTCCAGCTGCTCTCTAAACATCTGTCAGGTTCTTTCTGAGAAGCCAAGAAAGCAATGAGACTTAGAACAAAGTCGAAAGTTCAATCAGCCAGAACAAGAACGTTTTGTGTTTAAGTTCAAGACCTTTTGTGGTGCTTTGTTCAGACATGACCTCCTGCCGTGTAGTCCTGGCAGCCTGGTAACCAATGACTCTTCTTCCCACAGGTGTCCTGCCTCTGTGAAATAGTTACAAAATGCAGCCCAAACTGTTCCTCAAGTCCAGCATACCAGAAACTATAGACAGGAAATAGCTGGCTGAAGAATCACAGGTCATCTTGTCCAGTTCCAGTGTAGATTTCAGTGTAGCTCGGAGTATGAGGTCCAAATATTAAACTCAATTTTTTCTTCAACCATAATATTTTTCAAGTAATGTGATCTCTTAACATAAACCTCTTGAATCCTATGTGCCTAAATCCAAACATAAAGCCTATAACTTCTGAAGGGCTTTTGGGTCCCTGTGTAAAGTAGAATAAATATAATCACTGGGCTGTTGTGAGATCTGGAGCCACATACCAAGAACTTGATAGGTTATGTCTTATTAGTCTTATAAAAATAGCTAGATTCCTTGAATTTTATGAGAAAACATTATCCTTTGATAAGCTGTGAGCTGCGACTCCTCTAGGGTTTCTTGGTCCTTCCCATTCTGAGTTGTTTCTCAGAATTAAGTACTTGATAAAAAGAAATTCAGAAGGGGGAGGCAGCTAAGGATTAGGAGGAAACCAGCCTTGTGCCATCTCTGGAGCCTTCCACTCTGCACACCACCCTTCTTCATTCTTTCAGTAGTCATTTATTATGTGTCTAATCTACAAATAAAAACAAATAATGAAGAGAAAGCTACTATGACGTCTTCCTCTTGGGGAATTGTAGATGGATTTTAACTGGGCAACATGGCTACTCTGGGTGGAATACAGACAGGCCCTTAGTACACACCTTTAATCCCAAACAATGAAGGTAAAGTTAGTTTGTAGAAGAAAGCATCCATGTTTGAAAGTGATGTCTAATTGAGTGGCAGACAAAATCAGAGAAAGATTTGGCAGAATAGGATCCTCCCAACTCACGAGAAGAGAGAGGAAAGGGAAGCTACTTGAGTGGAAGTGCAGAGAGTGAGGGAGGCAGTTTTGCAGGGAGAGTTGTACAAAGACAGGATGCAGAGAGAGAACGGGCTAGACACAGGTGAAGACAGATGGGACAGAGAAGGAGAAAGAGACAGAACATATTGCCAAAGTTAGTATGAGGCCAGGCAGAACAGTTCAGGGGAAGCTGGGAGAAGCCAGCTTGAATCAGTCGGCTTGGAGAGGAGTTTTGAATCAGAACAGTTGAGTCAACCAGCCAGTCAGAGTTCAGAAACAGCTAGAAAGGGTGCGCTTATTCAGCAGTAAGTCTCAGAGACCAAAAACATTCCAGGCCTAGATAGGATTGTACAGAGGCTAGAAGCTTCCAGGACTAGGTCCAGGTTAGCAGATGGAGGCAGTCAGTCTTGGAGAATTACATCAGGCAAATAGAAGTTACTTTTACAGGGAATCTTCCATTTCAAGGTCAGGTACAAAGCTCTCTCAGCAGAACTGCTGTAGCACAATTTTCTCAGGCATTCAGTCATATCATTTACAGGATCTGTTAACTTAATCAATAGGTTGTTTCCTCTTGTCAACTCTGTCTTCTCTCCCAGACTGCATTTGCTTAGCGCCTAGAAACTTTATCCACTATATTAATCTCAAAGTTGGAACAACCTTTCCTTACGCTGTCATCAAGCTACAGAAATAAACTGTAAGACGGATGGCCACTCAGCTTCCTATGACAAGAATGGCTTTTTGACCACGTAATCTCTAATCCACAGGAATTTGTTGCTTTCTGTTCTGGCTGAGAAGTCCAAGATCAAGATGTTAGAAGATTAAGAATCTAGAGAGAAATTGTTTTGCCTATCGATGGTGCCTTTTTCCTGCCTCCTTATGAAACCAAGGAAAACCTGAACAAATTCTTCACACTTAACCTGTCTAACCTGCTCTTAATTCCAGACTAAACCCTCTAGACTTAACCTACTTCATGTACTCCTAAAAAGCATGCTTGCTTTTAGCTGTTTTTTTTAAAACCACCAATTTCAGAGCTGACATCGGGGTTGTTGTAATTGTTAAAGTTTGGTCATGAACACTTAAACCAATTACTTCCTAATCCTTAATCACTTTTTCTCCATTCTCCAGCCCATAAATATTCCTAAATCCTGTCTTCTCTGTGTTGGTTAATCTTCACTGTCAGCTTGACTGGATTGAGAAATGCCTAGAGATTTAGTGAAGCAATCCTCAGTGTGATGTTTCCAGAGTAGATCGTGAGAACTCTGACCTAATAAATGGAATAATCTCTTGATGATTCACAGTATATCATGGTTTTATCAGTAGGGGGTAAAAGGTAATAAACGGGGCCTAGTCAGGGGAAGTAGGTTACTGGGAGCATGTTCTTGGATGTTGTCCTGCTCTGGCCTCCTCCTGTACCCTCTTTCCTCTGCCTCTGGTCCATCATGATAGCTCTGCTTCCTGGGACCATGGTGTGAACTAGCCCATTCACCATTCTGGCCCTGTCCCGGGCAGACTGACACCTCTGGAATTCTGGGCCCAAATTAACAGTCCCTCCTGTAAGTTGTTTGAATCATTTTGGCCACTATATCATAATATTATGATAATACTATACCATAATATTACTATAAGAGAGTAGGACATTATAGTATATTTTGAACTGATTTTTGTGTGTCTTTTTTTGGTGGTTTGTTTGTTTGTTTGTTTGTTTGTTTGTTTTTTAACTAACCAACATAGCCACCTTACGAGAGCAATGAGTGGTCCCCAGAGAGTAGGCCCAGCAATAGAATAGACACAGGAGAAAGAATTGAGGGCTTCTGGGGGCCCAGCAGATTTGAGGGCCCAGAAGATTTGAGGACCGTGAACTGAATGCTGGAGTTCTTTCAAATTTTGTATGTTGAAATCTGACTTCCAGCACAAGTGTTAAGGGGCAGAGCCTTTAGGAGGTAATCAGGTCATGGGGGTTCTGCCTTCATGAATGGGATCAGTGTCTTTATCAAAGAGATGTGACAGGGTCCATTCACCTCTTCCACTGGGTGGATATTTTGGAACAAGCTCCTGTTCTGCCTGGCTCAAACTACATCCATCACTGAAATGAGTTTTGCCAAAGAGATGGTTCTCGAGAGATGGTAACCGTGTATGAAGATGGGAGGGCACATTTTACATCTGCCTCCCAAATGTAGCAGAGTTAAGGAGTTTGGGTCTTAAAAGAAGTAAAGGATGAGCTCTGGAAAATTGCAAATTTGAGGTCTGTCTGGGTTACAGGGTGAGCTTAAGGCCAATTTGGGCAGTTTATAAGACATTGAACATTGGCTCAATCTCCAGAATCACAAGGCAGAGAAGAAAAGGATGCCAGAAAGTGGATTTAGAAAACTAATGTCAAGAGCAGATTTACCTTCCACAGGCTTCAGTGCAGCAGGGGACCTGGGGTTTCATCCACCAAGTTCACCCCAGCAACGGAGCCAGGCATCCCCAGAGGATGGCTCTTAGCAACGTTTGTTGTTGGGCGTTGCTCACAGGGTGGGACTTGATGATGTCGGGGCACAGGCAGAGGAAGGCCTGTTTGGAGAACAAAGGTGTCAGGTTAGATATCTACATGGGTAGGGCCACAGGGCCGCAGATCATAGACTGTACCGTTCCCATGCGCATGCTCCCAGAGCTTCCAGTCTCCAAGCTTGCTGCCGGAGCAAAACTTTGCAGTCCAAGGACTCAGACCCAACACACTGCTTTGCAAGGTGCTCGGTCCATAGGCCATAATTGCACAGGTGAGCCCACAGCCCAGGTTGGGGAGCAGGAGTCAGCCTGAAGACAGCTATCTATGGTGGCCGTGCCCAGACCTCAGTAGTACCTCGCCAGACAACTTGCCTCCCTGTGGTTTCATGTTATGCTACCCGAGAGACTAGCAGTGGACATTAGTGTTTGACTGTCCCTCCCTACAATACCCCTGCCAACGTGCCCCATTCATTAGCTTCTGCTGGTCTGTTTCCTTTTCCCAAACATTCCCAAACAGTTTCTGCTTTCATGCCTTGTTTTTTGTTGTGGTGGTGGTGGGTTGTATTTTTTTTTTTTTGATTCAACATGAAAGACAACATGTAACATCGGTGTTTCTAGGTGTGCTTTCTTTACCTCCACATGTTGGTTTTCATTTTTGTCCATTGTCCAGCAAACAGCATGATTCCATTCTTTGTCGATAAATAATACTCTGTTGTGTTTATATAACCTTCATTTTCTTTATCCATATACCTGTTAGTGGGCACTTAGGTGTATTCCATATCTCGATTATCGTACAAACAAACATGGGTGTCTAGGTATTTCTAACGTATGCTGATTTAGATTCCTTCAGATATATAATTACTCACATTCATATGACAGTTTTATTTTTAGGTTTATTTTAGGCACCCCAAGATGAGCGGGAAATATGGCTCAGTAGCAGAGTGCTTGCTGACATGCTCAAGGCCCTGATGAGTTGGTTGTTTTAATTATTATATTGTTTTAAGGGGGGAGGGGGAGTCTAAAATATATTTGAGATAAACGCATTTAAAACGGGGGATGTTAGAAAGCTACAAAAACAACCAACCAAAAAAAAAGACAATTGACAACAGAGACTTCTTTCTGGTCCTCCGTTATGGATGTCTGCCAGGTGAAAGGGTGATGGGTTACAGCTGGAGTCTCTCTTTGTCCCTGCCACTAAAACTGGTGCTGTATGATTGCTGGGGGCAGCACAAGTCAACATCAATTCTTTCCTTCCTATCCCAGAAGCCACTGTGGTCCCAGCGAACTTCATGACCTGTGTGGGTCAGGTAGGTTCCCACATGCTCCTTAGTTGTTTGTTTTAGAATAGCACGTATCTAAGCTCAAGAACATCTTCCAACATGTATCTGAATACAGAGGAAACAGAGCAGTAAGATCTGCACTTGACAGGGGACACTGAGACAGCCTAGCACACTTAGGGTTTGTAGATCCCACCCAATGGGAGCTAAGGCACAAGGGCTGGGCTTGGAGCCCTCATTCCCCTCACACATGGTAGGAGGCAGGATGAGGTAGTTGCCCAGCAACAGGCTTAGGGATGTCACTCTGCACAGTAATTCTAGGTCTTCCTTGCCATCAAGGGCAAGGCTACCAGCCACTACATCAGCCATCACAGAGCATACTGCTGCTCTCCAGTCAATCCACTGGAGAGGGCAATGTCTTTGTGTTGTGCTGTGGCTTGGTTTTGGTTTGATTTAGACAAGGTCTCATGTGGCAATGTTGAAGAAGATGACCTTGAATCCTGATACCCTCCTGTCTCTACCTCCCAAACACTGGAATTATAGGTATGTGCCACCACATGCCTAGGTCAGCATCTGTTGAAATTAGGTTCAAATAGGCAATGACTTGAGGGATTAAAGCTGACATTTATCAGGAAGGAACATGGCTGTGAACAAGTAAAGAACGCATGTGTGAGCATGTATGTTGGGGTGTGTATTATGAAGCACATGTGGAGCCCAGAGGACAATTCTGTGGATCCATTTCTCTCCTTCCACACTGACACGGGTTCCTAGGATCAAACTTAGACATGCTAATCCAGGCTTGCATAGTAAGTTGAAGCTAGCCTGGAATACATAGCACCCTGTCTTTAAAAAAAAAATGATATTTTCACCTTGGGAGGATTAGTTGGCTATTTTGTTACTGGTTTAGCCCATTTTAATGGCTTTGTTTCTACTCCCTTTGCCCTCTACGTAGCCTGGGGAAAATGAAAGATGTCGTAGCTATCTGGGATGTCATTTTAAGTGACGGAGTCCATAAGATTGAATTTGAGCATGGGACCACGTCGGGAAAACGAGTTGTATATGTGGATGGGAAGGTAGGAAAACATAATGTGACTTAGTAAAATATGCTACAGAGACCTGCTTGCTTGCCCTCATGCCCTCCCCCGCTCTCGCCTCCCTCCCCCCTCTCATACGCACTCTCTGTGTAGCACTAGCTGTCCTGTAACTTGCTATATAGACAGGAGGGCTAGCCTCAAACTCACAGAGATCCTCCTGTCTCTGCCTCCCCAGGAGGCTGGGATTAAAGGTGTGTACCACCACACCCAGTGAAGCTTGTTTTCTTCAGCTTTTATTATTTACTTGTTATGTGTAAAGGTGTTTTGCCTGTATGCATGCAGGTGCACCGCATGTGTACCTGGTACCCTCTGAAGACAGAACAAGGCATCAGATCCCCTGAGTCTGCAGTGACAGCCAGGTGTGAGCTGCCAGATGGGTACTGGGAATTGAACCTGGGTTCTCTGGAAGAGCAGCAAGTGCTCTTAACCACTGAGCCATTTCTCCAGCCCTGAAGCTTGGATTTTTTTTTTTTAATCAGTGTAGTTTCTTCATATGCAAAGTCTTTTTCTATGTCAATGGTTATTATGGTTTTTTTTCACCTATGTATTTTCCTGTATAAAGCAATCTAATGGCAGTTATAGAATACAAGAATATGGAACCTGGCATTTAAACTGAAAATGACTTTTTCATTTCAGACAGTGCAGCCCTGGCTAGTCTGGAACTATGTAGACAGGCTGGCCTTAAGCTCACAGAAATCCACTTCCATCTTTCTCTCAAGTGCTGGATTAAAGCCATGTGCCGCCACACTCAGCAAATGATTTTTTTAATCTTTTTATTAAGAATTCTTAAATTACAAATAACATTAGCTTTAAAACCACTGTCTTCTTCATTGTTCTATTGCTGTGAAGAGACACCATGACCAAGCTAACTCTTATAAAAGAAAGTTTAACTAGGGATTGCTTACAGCTTCCGTTATCAGCATGATGGATAACGTGGCATCAGGCATAGCAGGAATGCTTCTGGAGATGTAGGTGAGAGTTTGAGATTCAGATCCTGATGGGTAGGCAGCAGGAAGACTGGGCCTGGCTTGAGCTTTTGAAACCTTAAAGCCCATCTCCAGTGACACACTTTCTCCAACAAGGCCACACCTACTCCAAAAGGCCACACCTCCTAGTCCTTATAATCTTTTCAAATAGTTCCATTCCCTGGCGACTCAGCCTTTAAAGGTAAGGGTTTTGCGGGAGGTATTAGAAAAATGAGGCGTACGGCTAGCTCCCAGCCTGGCCACCATCTTCCCGCTCTAAGTTCCTGCACTAAAGGCAGCATTGGCTAGCCAGTGGTACTAGCTCAGGACCCACGAAAAGTTGGTATAGCTGCTGCCCCCGTTGGTCAGCTCTGTGGACTCCATGGTTCTATGCATGGGCTCTGGGCCAACTCTGTCACCCTCATAGTGCTCAGCTCAACTTCAGACAATAACTGCCATCCTCCTGGTACAAGATAGAAAGAAGACTTTTAATGCTTAAGATTAACCAAATAGATTTTTACATATCAGCAAATACTCAATACACAAGATGCCCACACAATTAGATTTGCTTTGATATGAATAACTACCAGAGCCTGCTAGAGACACATATCTACAACCATCTCCCGTCTCCTCCCCCTTTCCTCCTCTCTCTCTTCTTTTCTCCTCTCAACTCCTAGCTCCGCCTTCCTCTTTCCTATCCAATGACAGAGCTCTACCGCAACTATACTGGGCAGGAAATTCCTGCCACATAAGAGCCGTTCTTATCCAAACCACCACAATCACCTTGAAGGTTTTATCGTTTCACAAAGGTTAAATATTAAATTTCCCTTCGTTTGCACGTTTTAATCTGTTTGATTTCATCATCTAGGAAGAGATAAGAAAAGAGTGGATGTTCCAGTTAGTGGGCAAAGAAACCTTCTGTGTTGGAGCTGCAAAGACCAAAGCCACCATACGTATACTTTCTGGCAAAGGCTTTGTTTTTAAATATACTCTGGAAATTGAGGGGAAAAGCTTCAGGAAATTCATGGAGAACAGATCTAAAACTACCAACACCTGGCTATTTCGCTTAGACGACAAGGACTTTAGAATTGTTTTGGGTAAGTTGAGGCTGTTTCTATGGACTGATTTAGATTCTCCCGTTTTGAAAAAAAAATTGAAAATGCATATGCTATATTCGGCAATATATTCGGATTGTCTTCTCCCAGATTCTCCCCCACAGCTCCACCCATGCAACTCCATGCTTTCTTTCTCTATTTATTTAGAAAACTGATGAAAATAGCAAACAAACCAAAATTTAACATTTGGAAGAATCACAAGAAACACACACACTCATACACACACACACACACACACACACAGAGAGAGAGAGGGGGGGGGAACACAATCAATAAAAACACAAAATTGGAAAGCATAACATACAAGTAAAAGACCAGTAAGATTTTTTCTTAAAAGCCTAGAAAAAAAGCAATATGAAACAACAACAACAAAAAAAAACTACAAAAACACTACCAAGCATGTTTTATGTTGGTCATCTGCTGGGTGTGGTTTATATACTCAGAAAGACTCCTTTAGAGAAAACTAATATTTTTCTTTGCAAGCAGCTGTCAGTGGGAGATCATTCCTTGGTTAGGGATAGGAAACTGTGTTCCACTTGTTCCTCTGTAACCCCATCTAGCTTGAACATATGCAGGTCATGTTAGATTTTTATAGTGACTTTAATTATTTCCTCCATAGAGGTAAGTGGAAGATTTGAATAAGACAGAGAACACAAGCACTGTCTGTTTCTCATGCATCCCTGTGAGCAAGCCATCACGCAACCCTCAAGACTTTTGTTTAGTTTTGTTTGTCAGGAGAACAATAAAGATGAAAAGTTTTATTTTACTCATTGTTTAACAAGGAATTTCAAAACAAAGCATAGAACTAAAGATGTAGGCCAATGGTACAGTACCTGCCAGGCATGTGCAAGGTCCAGGGCCCTGAGTTTGTCCCCAGGACCAAAATGAAAGCAAAAGCAAAAACATACCAAAACAACAAACAAACAAACAAAATCCAACCCCATACACATAGGCAATTATACCTACATACATATGTGCACATGCACTTATATTTGTACCTATCTACTTGGGTGCCCAAAAATGCTGAAGTGGATTGGCAAGTAGATAGAAAACTATTTGATGTCAACAGAGGCTTAACCCGCCTCCAAAGAGATTCATATATTTTCATCTTACAGACAGAGCTAGTTTCAGTACTGTCATTATTATAAAATTGTGAACCATCTCAAAGCCACAAGGTGGGGGCAGCATGAAGGGAACTTCGAGCAGAGAACAGCAGGAGTCGAGGCTGGAGAGATGGCTCATCAGTTCAGAGCACACACTGCTCTCTCAGAGCACAGATCCCGGCACCCACAGCTGGCGGTGGCACCCACAGCTGGCGGTTCACAATGCCTGTACCTTTAGCTCCAGGAACCGCTGGCCTCAACTGGCTTCCTGGGGCACTTGTACTATGTGCACAGACCCACAACCAGACAAATATGCATAATAAAGGTTTTAAAATAAATCTTTTTTAAAAAGGCATGCTGGTGGTACATGATTTTAATCCCAGCACGCAGGAGGTGGAGGCAGGAGGATCTCTGTCAGTTTGAGGCCAGTCTGGTGTATACAGGGAGTTCTAGGACTGCCAAAGCCTGTCTCAAGCCTTCCTCCAGCTTCTGCCTCCTGGGTGCTGGGGTTACAGGTGTGTGCCACCATGCCGAGGTTTTTGTTATTTGTTGTAAAATTGTTCTGGGGGGTGGGGGGAGATCTGGTACCCTCTTCTGGCCTCTGTGGGCACCTGGCACACATGTGGTGCACAAACATATATGCAAGCAAAACACTCCAACACATACAAATTAAAGCACATGTAAAAAGTTAACTTTGAATATACAATTATAATGCTTCGATGTTGTTGCCTTTACAGAAAAAAACACTATGGATGTATGGTGTAATGGTAAAATAATAGAGTCAGCGGTGAGTTATTTATTGTTATTCCTATCATTAACTATTCCTAGCGCTGCGTGTGTATAAGTGACTGGATGTTACTGCATTTCCTGATTTTAGTACTTTCTCTGTTTTTGAAGCTAACCTCAAACTCGATCCTCTTGCCTCAACCTCCTCAACATGGCGGGGGGGTGGGGGGGGGTTGCAAGTGTTGAACTACCACAACCAAGCTCTTCTTCTGGCGACTTTAAAACTTAACCAAGGGGATCATAGCAAAACCAAAAGGCGTGGTAATAACTGTTTTACACTAGGTTCTGAAAATCTTCGCCAGACAGTCCCGGGGGCAGTGAGAGTTTGGAATCAGTCTGCAGGCTGAGCTGACACAGCCGCCCACGCCACCTTGCCTCTTCCCACCAGGCTTTCATACTGATAAGTGCTCACATTAAAAAGTTCCTCCCCCATCCTTGTTTGGTCCTCTAGAAATCACGTGACACCACCCCCTCCAAAGACGATATGCAAATTCTAGCTTCCCACTCTTTAAGCTGCAATGCTGTTGACCTCAGATCACGCTTGGGTAGGAAGGTGTGGCCCATATTCTCAAAGCACATGGTACCATCTTAAAATGGGGTGGGTTTGTTTTTATTTTTATGTTTTTATTACTTATGTTTGTTTGTGTTTGAGACAGGGTTTCTCTGTGTAGGCCTAACTGTCCTGGAACTCACTCTGTAGACCAGGCTGGCCTCGGACTCAGAGAGATTCGACTTGGAGGTAGACACAAATGCCAGAAGACATGGAATTTGTAGATCAGTGTTGTCAAGGTAGGAGAAGGGAGCTCCTTACTCAAGGAAGCCATCCAGGCGCCACTGTCCTCAGTTGCTGGCATCCATGTGCCCTGGAGTGAAATGTATATAGGAGTGAATAAACCTGCTCGTAGACGCTCTGCTCTTGCCAAGGTTCACAGAGCTCTCCAAGGCCCGCACAGCCCATGTAAAAGAGTGGTGGATACCATGCACGTGGTCAGGTTCTTGTGGGCCTATCACCAAACCTCCTCCATGCCTCCCCTGGAAGCATCTTGATTTTAGTTTTCTTGTTTTCTGGCATATTTTTTTCCTAAACTCCAAGGCCTTCTCAATCTTCCTAATTTTGTGACCCTTTAATACAGTTTCTTATGTAATGGTGACCCCCAACCATAAAAATTGGTTTTGTTGCTACTTCATAACTGTAATTTTGCTACTGTTATGAATAATAATGTAAGTATCTCTGTTTTCTGATGTTCTTAGGCGACCCCCATGAGATGGTTGTTCAATTCCTAAAGGGGTCGAGACCCACAGATTGAGAACCTCCACTCATGTCTTCTTTCTCTGGAATGCTGTATTTTCATCTTCTTTCTGTAGATTGGTACTGTGCAACAGAAATAGACTGTGAACCATAAATACTGACTCTCATTGTGATATTAACTTTTTTTAGCAGGCATGCTAAAAATTATTTTAATTTAATATGCTTAATTTAAATCAGCTTATCAAGACTGTTAAGCTGAGGATGGAGGAGGCTCATATCTGCAATTACAATATCTGGTTGGGAGAATACTGGAGTACTTGAGGCAGGAGGATTACTTGTGAGTTCTAGGCCATCCTGGACTACAGAGTTAACAATAGGCCAGCCCAGGCTATGGAATAAGACCCTATTTCAAAAAAGCAAAAGGAAGGAGTTATAATTTAACATGCAATCAACAGAGGAAGTTAACAGTGAGTTATATATATTAGCAGGTCCACACTAGGTTGCAGATCAGATATTTATTTATTCATTTATTTCATGTATATGAGTATACTGTCGCTGTCTTCAGATACACAAGAAGAGGGCATCGGATCCCATTACAGACAGTTGTGAGCCACCATGTGGTTGCTGGGGCTTGAACTCAGGACCTCTGGAAGAGCAGTCCATGCTCTTAACCATTGAGGCATCTCTCTAGCCTATAGATCGAATATTTTAAACACAGAGTGTGAATTTCATTTCTAAAGAGACACATTTCAAGGGCTCAATAGATTTAGTGTTGTCTAGTTTTAGTTACTAAGTGTGTATTATTATAAACCACTTTATACCCCAGTGGAAGCAGAATTTTGAACTGGTTGAGAGTACTTTCCTTGCAGAGTGGCACTTTCAAGTCATCTGCCTCAGTTTTCTTATCTGTAAAGTGGGCATAATAAGAGTACTTCTACCATGATCATTGTAAAGATGGACTTAAGAAAGCAGAGGTGGGGCTGGAGAGATGGCTTACTGGTTAAGAGAAACTGGCTGCTCTTCCAGAGGTCCTGAGTTCAATTCCCAGCAATGACATGGTGGCTCATAATCATCTATAATGTGATCTGATGCCTTCTTCTAGCATTCAAGTGTACATGCAAATAGAGCGCTTGCATGCATTAAATAAATAAATTGGTTTTTGTTTTTGTTTTTGTTTTTGTTTTTCGAGACAGGGTTTCTCTGTGTAGTCCTGGCTGTCCTGGAACTCACTCTGTAGACCAGGCTGGCCTCAAACTCAGAAATCCGCCTGCCTCTGCCTCCCAAGTGCTGGGATTAAAGGCGTGCGCCACAATAAATCGTTTTTTAAAAAGCAAATAAGGCCGGGCAGTGGTGGCACATGTCTTTAATCCCAGCACTTGGGAGGCAGAGGCAGGCAGATTTCTGAGTTCGAGTTCGAGGCCAGCCTGGTCTACAGAGTGAGTTCCAGGACAGCAGAAACCCTGTCTCAAAAAACCAAAAAAAAGTAAATAAGAAAGAAAGCAGAGGTGAGAGGATCAGGAGATCAAGGTCAGCCTGTGTTACACGTGCTGGCTTACCCTAAGCTTGGCTACAGAGGAAGATCCTGTTTCAAAAATCAGAACGATTACTGAATGTGAGGAAAGAAACTTTGGATTTATAGCAAAAGCATAAAAGCGTGTAAACACAAACTTTAAACTCTGAGTCTGCAATGCTTAACGTTTTACTCACGTACTATTGCATTATACCACTCATGCTTTTAGATGACATTACAGCTCGGACAGAGAGCTTTCTGCAGCACTGACACTTCTCCTTTGCTGTCCTAGGGCGAGTTTGTAGATGATGGAACTGAAACACACTTCAGCGTTGGGGACCACGGCTGTTATATCAAAGCCGTCAGCAGCGGGAAGAGGAGAGAGGGGATCATCCATAGGCTCGTTGTGGATAATAGGGAGATCCCAGAGCTCACTCAGTGACGCCTGCTGAGTGAGTTCTGAGCTGAAGAGGTGACCTCAGGACTCGCTGATGGCTGTGGTAATTAAATGTGCTTAATGTGTGCTTCTCAGTAGATTTAGTCTGCAATGTTTTTATTGTTTTATCTGTTGCTACTTGAAACTATAATATTCCAATGGTGGTGGGGGGAGTCATGTGGAATCTTAAAAGTTACACTTAAATTTTTTTATTTATAGAGAGGTCAGAAAGCAGCTTGCTGGGGTTGGTTCTCTCCTCTACCATTGTGGGGTCTAAGGATTGAATTTAGGTTGTCAGGCTTGGCAGCAAGCTCCCACTGAGCCATCTTGCCTGGCCCATAATTCATTTTTTAAATGATGTAAAAATGTTTTAGCTTTAAATTGAAAATAATATAAAGACCTAAATCAAAAACATGGTAGAACAATAACCTCCACTGCAGTACACACTGCAAAATAAAATGTCTGATGTTTCTGGGTGTTTCTACAAATGAACACATCTTCATTTTTTTTTTCTCCTGTGCAGATAGGTTGCCTCTACATTAAAGCGGGTGGTTCATAATGATAACAAACATTTTTTCTGCCTGAAAACATCAAACAGTGTCACATAATAATGTAATTAAAATACATTTCTAAAGTTGTCTTTATTTTATTCAATTAATACCATGATGATAAAAATACAAGAAAAAATGGCAAGCCTGTTTACACCCAT
This sequence comes from Grammomys surdaster, assembly GCF_004785775.1. Lineage (NCBI taxonomy): Eukaryota > Metazoa > Chordata > Mammalia > Rodentia > Muridae > Grammomys > Grammomys surdaster. The sequence continues at coordinate 311,690 of NW_021620534.1, read as the reverse complement.
TAAGTTACCTGTCCTGGGGAAAAGTAAATCGGTAGCCATTTACCTGAGGTAGCCGATTACCTGAGGTAGCATACCAATAGTCCAAAGGAATGATTCTATCATACCAAGCTCGGCCGGATGAGCCTAAACTAAGAGTTTACTGATATTATCTGCAGGATGGGGTGACTCTAAAGTCTCATCACTGATGTCCCAACTCCCTAGTAAACCTGCCACTTCCTCTGCTAGCACCTGAGAGCACAGGAAAGCACAGGAGACAAACATAGCTGAAATGACAGCTGAGGATCTTCTGAGGGTCAACCACCAGAAACCTGCTGCCATAGACCCGGCTCTCACCGCTTGCACTGACTTCATCACCGTGACTTCCAACCAAGAGATTTTGTTGGTGACCACAGCCACTTGGCTTCACAATAGCCATGTCATACATAATGAAAGTAGCTTTACTGCAGAAACCCCAGACTACAACAGACTGGATGCATCTTCAGGTGGGGTGTCTCTGTGACAGAGAGGAGTGTCCTCCCACCACCTCCACCAGGCAAACTCATGGAGAGTAAGTGCCCCAGCATGATCTTTGCAAGTCTTTCAGGTACTGGGGAGCTGAAACAAGGTGCTTTGTTCTGTATGCAGACAAGTAAACAGTAGAAATTAATTACTCTGCTGGGCAGTGGTGGCACACCCCTTTAATCCCAGCACTTGGAAGGCAGAGGCGGTGGATCTCTTGATTTCAAGGCCAGCCTGGTCTACAGAGCAAATTCCAGGGTAGCCAGTGCTACAGAGAAACCCTGTCTTGAAAATAACAAAAGAAGAGGAGGAAGAGGAAGAAGAGGAAGAGGAGGAAGAAGGAGAAGAGGAAGAGGAGGAAGAGGAGGAGGAGGAGATATGCTGAACTCTGCAGAGCTTGTGTGAGAGCCCAGACTAGGACGGAGTGAACGTCGACACACACGTTTGTCCTGCCTCGGTTTGACTGGAGTGAAGAATCCCTGCCTCTTGCTAACCGGGTTATTTTCATTGCCCTCTGCTCCCAATTTCTTACTCAAGCACTGAGAAGTTTTAAGTGGAAAAAGTTAAGTCTAATTCTATGGAATTAGACTTCAGGGCTTTGGCTTTAAAAAAAAAAAAACAATTTCTGTACCAATTTTTAAAATTCTTTCATAGCAATACCCAACTTTTTGCTCTCTGGATCTAATGGCTTCTCTGTACATCTCTTAATGTAAAGTTTCCTGCCATGTACAGAACTTAGTAACTCTTTCCCCATAACCTCTCCTGCATCAAAAAGGTGTTCCTAAGACTGAAATGCCTCTACAGTGGAAGCCCTGACCCCACCAGACAAAATCAGCAAAACCCTCCACCTCAAGTTTTTATACAGGAATAGAAGTTACTACCATCTAAGTAGGAAGGATATTGCCACCTCTGGGGACAAATAATAATGTTCTCCCCACTCATCTAAATGAGCTCCCAAGCATGACTTGGAAATATACAAGAATGTAAGTACAGATTGACAATACTGATCCAGATTGAAGGTTTGATCTCCAAAGTGGTTGGAGATATGGCAGTAGATACCCTTTAACCTCCTTAAGGAGTAGATTCTCCAGAAGCAGTACTCTTTTGTGTGACCTGTTACACTAAAAAAGCAGGTACATGAAAATATTGTGGAATATTAGCTCATGGATTAAAACCTACATCAGTGTATTTCATATTTAAATGGAAAAAAACTCCATGAGGATTCTTACTATACATTGTTTTGATAATATTAAGAGATAAAATATTTAAACCCAGAATATAACTAATTTGGATTCCCAAAGTCAATCCTGAAGGTATTTTTCAGTCTTCATAATAGTGATATCTTTTTTCACCCTTATGTCTCTTTGGTTTGGGTTCCTTGGAATTATTCATATTTTGTGTATGTAAAATATATAGCAAATGTTCTAAATATGAATAGTGTTTTGATTATAAAATAAAACCTTTACTTAAATAGCTCATCTATCTAAACAGCAAACAGCATGGTACTAACTAAATAGTCTTTGAGTCTTGAACTCAAATGATTAGAAAAGAAATCAGAAAGTACTTAGAAATAGTTGATAGCAAAATTTAATATGTCAATATTTACTTACAGAGCCAAAGAAGTATGGAAAGGTAATTTCTGAGATGCATTTTATCAGTAGCAAAAGCATGTGTACAAAAGCTAAGATTTTTTTGAGAAGTTAAAACAAAGCAACAAAAACTACAGGCTCCAAGAGACAAATAATAAATGAGATAATGCATATAAGAAAACAAAGCTATCAATTTAAGATATTTTGACAGGGTAGACTTTAATTATAAAAATCTGTGGAAAGTTTACAAAAAATTCGTATTTCTTTATATATAAATAAATTTATTTCATAAAAGTATTTTTTATTTTGGTTTTGTTTCGTTTCTTTAAAAGGAGAAGGAGAGATTTTAGCAATACAGATCACAGTAAAATGAATATAAATATCCAAATATAAAAAATTAAAATAATAAATAATTACATTCAATAAAAGTATCTTCAAAAAACTATAAAATACTATAATTAACCATCCCAAAAGCAATTTTAAATACAAATATAAAGAATATATTTCTACAAAATTAATCATGAAATGACAAAATTGATGCAAGTAGTTGTAAATTCAACATCAAACATTAGTTGCTAACTTGATACAGCTTAGAGTCACCTGAAAAAAAAAAAGAGTTCCAACTGAGAAATTATCTTTATCATGCTCAACAGTAGACATGTTTTAGAAGGATTATCTTGATTGTTAATTGATGGTGTCGAGCCCAGACCACTGTGGGAAGTGCCGTTACCTAGGCAGGAAGTCAGGATGTCTGACAAGCTGCACAAGAGCCTGAGTGACTGGAAACCCAGAAAGGAAGCAGAGCTCTTCAGTGGTTTCTGCTGTGCTTATTTTGCTGTTGAGTGAATTCCATCACAATTGTAACACAATTCTTCACACATCTTGAAAGGACAATTTTCAGTTTCACATGGAAACACAAAATATCTAGGACGGCTAAAACAATCCTGAATAATAAAATAACTGTAGAAGATATCACCATCCCAGATTTCAAGTTGTACTACAGAGCTATGGTAATAAAATGTATGATATTGGGCACGAAGAAAGACACATTGATCAATGGAATTGAATTGAAGATATAGACATAAAACCACGTATTGAATGATGGACTAACGCCAATTGGCTGAAATAACCCCTTTCCTGCCCTTGGTTACATTAGGTGGTGGTGTTTGTTCTAGCAATAGAAAAGAAATTACAACACTTGACTCTGCCAATAAGCATAAAAAAGATAAAAATTAAAAGCTCAAAAGAATTTCTTCATTAAAAAAAAACAAAAAAAATTCTTTCATAGCCCAATTATTATTTTTTTAACTAAATTCATATGGCTCAAATGAACCACCCTCTGCCTGTGACTGTCATATATGGAGCATGAGATTCCTTATAAACAATTCAACCAATGCAACTTTAAACAATGTATATAGGAATTTAAGAAGCAGGATCACAGCCAGGCATGGTGGCACCTGCCTTTGGTCCTGGGACTCAGGAGGCAAAGGCAAGTGGATCTCTGTGAGTTTGAAGCCAGCCTAGTTTACATAACAAACTCTAGGCCAATCAGGGCTACATAGTGAGACCTTGTCTCAAAAACAAACAAAAAGGAAGAGAAGACAAAAAGAAAGACAAAAATGAAGAGTAGAAGAAAGCTGAGGGAAGGGAAAGTAATGAGGGGTACACACAAGAATGTGGGGGAACCAAATGAAAACAGTATAATGACATTTATGTGTAAAAGTGCCAGAATAAAACCCAGTACTCGCCAGGCAGTGGTGGCACACGCCTTTAATCCCAGCACTTGGGAGGCAGAGGCAGGCGGATTTCTGAGTTCGAGGCCAGCCTGGTCTACAGAGTGAGTTCCAGGACAGCCAGGGCTACACAGAGAAACCCTGTCTCAAAAAAAACAAAAAACAAAACAAAACAAAACAAAACAAAAACCAGTACTCTGTATGCTAATTAAAAAGAAAACCATTCAGCCAGGCATAGTTGTGCACTTCTCTAATCCCAGCACTCCGGAAGCAGAGGCACTCAGATCTCTGTGAGTTCGAGGCCAGCCTGGTTCACGACGTGAGTCTAGAACAGCCAGTGCTCTTACACCGAGGAACTCTGTCTCAAAGATTTCAGTTAGCTACTCTGGCCACATTCCAGGTACTCAAAGTCACCTCTGGCCAGTGGCTATTGCTATAAATGATCCAACCACAGACTCTGTCCATCATCGCTCCAAGGTCTGCTGGACAGCACCTATCCAGACACTGCCTCGGGCTTTGGGAGCCTAGTAGTAGCCTAGGAAAAGTTGAAACTCAGGGCGTCCAAAACTACCACCCACACCCTTTAGTACTTTATGAGGAGCTGACATATTTCCAAGAGAAACTGGGCTGACATGAGGCAGACACAAGTTCCAATACCAGTAAAGAGGAACTCAGGATCAGGAGACGTGAGGAGATGGCTTGGGCAGGGCTAAGTGGAGGAACCAGCATACAGGTGACAAGGCGGCCCATGAAGAGCCTTTACTGCCTACTTTCTTTAATACCATTTATTTTAATGTCTTTACAACTGTTAGCTCAAAATACCTTTACCAACCTCCCTCATTCCCTCTTTTTTTCTCTCTTTCTGGTGTGTGTGTGTGTGTGTGTGTGTGTGTGTGTGTGTGGCCAAGCAGCCAGACCATGACACCATGAATGCAAGAACAAGCACTTGTATAATAGCAACTATTATATTCCAAGTCCTTACAAAACTTTTGTGTGTGACAAAGTCTCATCACACCCCAAGATGACCCAGAATTCTTGAAACACCAATCTCTGCCTCCCAGGACTGGGATTTTGTAGGTCAAGCACCACACTTGCATCAAAACATTCATAAAAATAATCAGGGCTATGGAGATGGCTCAGTTAGTAAAACCTCTTGCTTAGCATTCATAAGGACAGTGTTCAATCCTCAAGAACTCACGTGTGTGTGTGTGTGTGTGTATTTATTCAATGAGTTCTGTTTCTCTAAGAAACCTAACTAATACACTGACATTTCTATATATAGAATATATGTTTGTTTGTTGGGTTGTTTGTCTACAAAGCTGGGCATATCAGCTTCTCCAGTCAGCACTAGAGTTCTGGGGGGAGTCCTGGAGGGTTGTAGGTTTTCAGTCTGTATTGGGATCCTAAAGAATCTGGATCATAATACTGGCCACAGAAACAAGAGAGATAAACTTGCCAGAGAAAATGAGAGCAAGCAAGCCAAAAGCAAGTTTCTTTCTTCCGTGTCCTTCTTATATGTGGACTGCCACCAGAGGATGTGGCCCAGATTTCGGATGGGTCTTCTTGCTTCAAATAATCTGATTAAGAAATCCTTCAGCAGAGCAGTGGTGGTGCACACCTTTAATCCCAGCACTTGGGAGGCAGAGGCAGGAGGATTTCTGAGTTCGAGGCCAGCCTGGTCTACAGAGTGAGTTCTAGGACAGCCAGGACTACACAGAGAAACCCTGTCTCGAAAAACCAAAAACCAAAAACAAACAAACAAACAAAAAAAAGAAATCCTTCATTGTCAGGTGGTAGTGATACACACCTTTAATCACAGCACTTAGAGGGCAGAGGCAGGCAGATCTCTATTCGAGGCCAGCCTGGTCTTTAGAGTGAGTTCCAGAACAGCCAGGGCTACATAGTGAGAGCCTGCCTCAAGATCCTAAAAGGGAACTGGAGGGAGGGAGGGAGGGAGGGAGGGAGGGAGGGAGGGAGGGAGGGAGGGAGGAAGGGAGGGAGGGGTAAGGAAAGAGAAAGTACAAGGGGAGACAGACAGACAGACAGACAGACAGACAGACAGACAGACCAGTCCCACACAGGTGTTCCCAGCAGCTTGGGTTTTATTGAGTCTAGACGTAGTCAAGTTGACAACTAAAATTAGCCCTCATAGTCAGTGTGCTAGTACATTTAAAATCCCAGTGCTGGAAAGATGGAGAGAGGAGGCTCCCAGGAGCTCCTTAGCCAGCCAGTCTTACCTAATTGATGAGCCCCAGGGCAATGAGAGACCCTGTCTCCAGGGAGGCAGACAGTGTTCCATTCTCAGGATGTCTCCCTGGAGACAGGGAGGCAGACAGTGTTCCTGAGGGTGGCGCCTGAGCTTGTCTTCTGGCCTGCGCGCGCGCGCGCGCGCACACACACACACACACACACACACACACACACACACACACACACACGACTGTGAACACTCATATCCCCTCTCACACAGTAAAAACATCTATATTTAACAGGCTAAGCACGTGCCAGTACTCCAGAGGTGGAGGCAGGAGGACCAGGTATTAAAGTTTATCCTTGGTTACATATTAAATTTAAGGACAACCTGGGCTACATGTGAACCTGTCTCAAACAAATTTACTAAGAAATCCAACTGGTATTTTCTCTGCTCCACTGCCCCTGGAAACCGGGAGAACAAAGTCCAATCCTGAGGACTAAACCCTGCTGTATTTGTTTTCAAGTCTTTGCATGTTGTGATTTGGTTTCATTTTTCTTTTAATGGCCACATTCTTATCTGATTCAAAATGTTTTACATTGCATCCAAAACAAAAATTAAAAAAAAATTGTGTTGAACTCTAGCCATTAGAGCCAAAGCCTGTGATTTTTTTTTCATCTGTCTTATGCAACCCTGCACACGCCAGGACAGTCTGGGTCCGTCTTCCTGTGATCACACTGTGGGAACATAGTTTTGATTTAACTGGTGAGTCATGTTTCAGATTTGTTTTTAATGGAAAGTTGCGTGTTGGTGTGAATTCGGTATACACGAGGTTTGAAATCAACCACAGCATGAATTCAAAGATAATGAAAGTGTAGGCACACCATACAAAACCCTCAGTGTCTAGTTGTATAATCCCAGCACTTGGGGGTCTAAAAGCAAAGGAATTGTTACTACCTAGTGAGATCTAACCTCAAAATACCCACAACAAAAACGACTAGTTTCCAAAATGATCGATGACCTTAAAGAAGATTAAAACACCCAGTTGACAGCCTGGAATGTGGCTCAGTTGGTTAAATGCTTGCCTACTGCGCACAAGGCTCTAGTTTTCAATCCTCAGCACCACCATAAAAACGTGTGCATGGGGCTGGAGAGACAGCTCAGTGGTTAAGGCCTGCTCTTCCAGAGGACCTGGATTCAATTCTCAGCACCCACAACTGTCTATAACTCCAGGTGTAGGAAATCTGACACCCTCATACAGACAGACATAATAAATGCAGGCAAAACACCAATGCACATAAAATAAAAATAAGTAATTTTAAAAAAGTGTATGGTGCATTATATGCCTACAATCTAGGACTCAGAGGGTGATGGCAGGAAAATCATAAGTCCAGCATCACCCTTGACTATATGAGGAGTCCAAGGCTGCATCGCCAAGCAAACAAAATACAATTAAATGAAGTAAGGAAGTCAATAAAGTAGGTGATGAAGTCAGCAACACAGGAGAATTTCAGTGGCATGAAGAAATTGCATGAAATATTGCAAGAAAACTCCTATCTTGAAAAGAATACCTGTGAAAATAAAAAATAAATAAAAAATAAAAAAGTCAGCCAGGCAGTGGTGGCGCACCCCTTTAATCCCAGCACTTGGGAGGCAGAGGCAGGCGGATTTCTGAGTTCGAGGCCAGCCTGGTCTACAGAGTGAATTCCAGGACAGCCAGGGCTATACAGAGAAACCCCTGTCTTGAAAAGCCAAAAAAAAAAAAAAAACCCTCTGTATATTTAGTGATATGATTCAAAAGTACATGATTTTTTTTTAACAACTTATAGCAGCAAACTCTGAAGAATAACACTAGACTTCTCTCCAAAATTCTTATAGAGTGGAAGAAGGCCTAGAATGGAATAATTGATGCCCTGACACTAAATAACTGCACCCACAGTTATTGCTGTATCTGGCAGAAGTATGTTGTAAAACTGATGGGCAAATAAAAACCACCCTTGATAACCACAAACTGAAACGATTTGTGATGACTAAGCAAGCTCTGCAGAAAACTTTCAAAGGAATCCTAAACACAACAAAGAAAGGCCCACAGTCACAAGTGTGAGCACAAGCCTGGCATAGTGGCACACACTTTTGTCCCAGCACTAGGAGGACAGAGGCAGGAGGATCTTTGTCTTTATTGAAAGTTCCTGAACCACTGGGGCTACATAGAGAGATCTCGTCTCAAAAAAAAAAAAATACAATACAAACCAAAACAAAAAAACAGAAAAGCCATCCTATTCACAAGAGCGTCAAGAAGAAATACCTGGGAATTAGCCTGCCTAAAGGGATGACTAGCCTCTAAATGAAAACCTTAAATGATTGACAAAAGACATCAAACAAGAGGTGAAACGATGGAAGTATCTGTGTCTATTTATGAATCAGCCAGATGGATAGCATGAAAGTTACATCAGAAGTGATGTAGGAGAAGTTGGGATGAGCTCAGTTTACAGAGTGCTTATCTGAAATGCGCACACTCCTGGGCTCAGTCTCCAAACCTGTAAAATGGGCCTTGTGATGTGTGCTTCTAATCCCAGCACTCAGAGGCTAGAGTCAGCTTCAGGTTGTCCTTGGCTACATGGTGATTTCAAATCCATCTTGGGCTACATGAGATTCTGTCTGAAAATATAATTTTTTTAATAAATAAGAGAAAACTAAAAATAATCAAGTCTAATGGCATCATTCATAGAAAAGGAAAAAAAATCTAAAATTCATATGGACCTACAAAAGTATCCAGGTATTTAAAGCAATTCTGATTAGAAAGAACACAGGCTACAGAACAGGAGAAAATATTTCCAGCTATCTGTTTGTGATGGTTAGCTCTACCTGTCAACTTGACACAACCTGGAGTCACCTGAGAAGAGTCTTAATGAAGGACTGCTGTATCAGACTGGCCTGTGGGCACGCCTGTCAGGAATTCTCTTGATTATATTAATTGAAGTAGGAAGTGCCTACTGCAAGTGGCACTAGACGGGTCCTGAACTGTATGAGAGTGTGGAAAGGCAATTGAACACAAGCATGCCTGCATTAATCTTCTCTCTGCTTCTTAACTACGAATGGGAGGCTAACCAGTTATCTGAAATCCTTGCTGCTGTGACATATCTGTAAGCTGGTACTGTGGGATAAAAGAAATCCTTTCTCCCCTATTTCTCAGAGTGTGGTCTCACAGGGACAGGAAACAAAGGTACTGTCTGACAGGACTAATATTTAGAATATGTAAAAAATAAAATAAACATTAAGCATAAAAACTATTCATTGGTATTTGTCTACAAGAAGATAGCGGCGGTCTCAATGTCCATGTCACTGAGACAGGCGTTGTTGAGGCAAAGAGTAGTGGCCACACCTGTCATTTCTGTCCCCAGAGCTCCATCCAGGTTATTGCACATCCACACAGAAGCTAGCACATGATCAAACTCAGGATACACAGCTTATAAAAGTTGACGAGAAATTGGATATCACTACTTTAACAGGTGTTCCAGAAGAGCACATCAAAACCAGAAAGATCAGGCTCTTTGTTCTTGCTCAAAGTAACACGTAGTCTGGAGTAAACAACACAAAGAATGGAAGATGGCGTCTGATGCCAGAGGGAGATGGGAAAATCCTTGGACGGGTTGGGCATCAATGGCTGATCCCCTCTCCAACATGGTTCTAACCTTCAGTACCAAAAAAGATCAGGCAGTTTGTGGGGAAAATATTGGCCACAGCTGTGGAGTCCCAGCGGGTTTCCACACTGCGGGTCCCACATGTGCGAGGAACACCTATGATTCCAATGGTCTGGAGGCTTTGGTGGTGGCGGCAGGCCCCAATGACATGAGGAAGTCCTTGGTTCCAAAAGGGTTTATTGTCATGACAGATGGTGGATGAATCTGGAAGTACCCCCGTAAAACTCAGGGCAGTCCCGAGTTAAATAGGGAGAGAGAAAGGGGGAGGATCTGGGGAGGCATGCTTAATTTGCTCCGCCCTCTGGCCTTCATTAGTATGTAAATCCCCAGGGCCTGAGGCCTCTAGTCACGCCCTCTACCTGTCCACTTTGGGAGGGGCTGTCTGGCCTACGTGACTGAGCAATGTAATTCTATGGAGACTAGACTGCTTTTCAGAACCCTGGGTTCTGGGGGCGCGCTGAACTCCTGCCGGTTCTCACGCAGAGTCTCGGGGTTCTAGGCAACTGCCCAGCCATGACTCAGAATACCCTTACGCAGTCCCACAGCAGTTGCCTTCGCAGAAAAAAATGGACGGAGCTGTGACGTGGGAGAGAAGAACATCCCAAAACCCAAGTCCAAGTCTGTGTTGCAAACTTTTCTTGGAACAAAAGAACAAGAGTGTCTACAAAACAGGTTGGTGCTGGCTACATTTCTGCTTGACTGTGACTAAAGTATCAGCTATGAACTATTTATAGTCCACAGATAATGCACCTCTTAATCTCCAATAAATATGACCTTTAAACTATAAAAAAAATCGATCAATAAATGGGTTCATGGTTTGATCAGATAGTCCCATGAGAAGTACAAGTGACCTAGAAATGCATTTAAAAAAATGTTCAATCTCCTTAGCCCTCAGGGAACAGGAAATCAAGGTGACGTTGAGATTCTACTTTACCCTTGTCAGAATGACTATTATCAAGGAAAAAAAATACTGTCAAATGGGTTGTGAATATATAATTCAGTGGTAAAGCAATTGCCTAGCATGCATAAGACCCTAGGTTCATATCCCAGCAGAGGAAAAATGTACTGTCAAGGATGTATGGCCTTTTACATACCTGGCAAGAATGTAGGTAGCACAGATTACTCAAAAATCTAAAACTAGTACTATCTTATGCCAACTATGCCACTCATGAGAATATATCTAAAGGAGTCTAAATCAACTTGTCTTAGTTAAAATAATTATTGCCATGATGAATAACCATAATCAAAAGCAGCTTGGGGAGAAAGGGACTTACTTGGCTTGTGTATCTTGAGTCACAATCCATTAAGAGAAGAGACAGAAGGAACTCAACCCTTTCAGGAATCTGGAAGCAGGAGCTGAAACAGAGGCTGTGAAAGAATGCTGCTTACTGGCTTGCTCCTCATGGTTTGCTCAGCTTGCTTTCTTATAGCACCTAGGACTGACTACCACCCCACAATGGTCTGGACGCCCCCTCATCAATCAGTAATAAGGAAGATGTTCTACAGGCTTGCCTACAGCCCCATCTTCGCTCAGTTTAGGTTCCCTCCTATCAGATGACTTCAGCTTGTTGTCAAGTTGACACAAACTAGCTAGCATCTGAACATACCACAGAGGTACTTGTGCATCAATGTTTAATGCTTCATTATTCAAAACAGCTAACGTGTGAAATCAAACTACAGATGCATGGATAAAGGATGTGAGTTATACACAGACATACATAATAGAGTTTCATTTAGTCATAAAGAATAGCAGTATTAGTCTGGTGGTATGGCACTTGCCCTTTAATCCCAGCACTTGGGAGACAGAGGCAGGCGGATCTCTGAGTTCTAGACCAGCCTGGTCTACAGAGTGAGTTCCTGGACAGTCAGTGTAGTCCCCGAGTGGTACACCACAAAAGCTACTGCACCACAGAAGCTGTCAAAGTGGCAGCAGGCCCCTCCTTCCTCTCCCAGTCTAAGGCTTCTGTAGTAAAATGTCCCACAGGAGCTGTCCAAAATGGCTGCTCCTATAGAAATGGCAGCCCCACCTCTCAGCCTGAAGTTCAGCCTGCAGCTGCAGGAGCTGTCCATGGTGGCGCACCCCCTTTCCCACCTCAGAGGGAGCTGCCCCTCAGGAGCTGTCCAGAGTGGCAGCATCTCCTCATCAGCCTTCTCCTCCCCACCCCCCAGCCCCCAGCAGCACCACAGAGATGGTACCTCAGCCAGGAAAGATATCCAGCCCTAACCCATGGGCCTGGTGCAGGGAAAAGGGGTTAAAAAAAAAAAAGCCAACAATCCCTGAGCAGGAAAACTCATCAATCCTTGAGCTTTCCACAAAACCCCCCACCAATCCCTGAGCAGCATACCCACAAATCCCCTGAACAGGAAAATCCACCAATCTCCGAGCCCCTTCCAGGCTCAGGACTTGAAATCCCACCAAACCTCATTCTGGGTATCCCTGCCCTGAGAAGCTCCGCCCCTCAGAAATTTTATATAAGCACTGTCTTTTTGTCCAGTTCCCTGCTGTCTGCTTCAGGAGCAGAGGACAGCCATCCTTGGACTTGGCCCTCCATACCCTGGACCCTCTAATACATCTCGTTCATGAGATTTTCTGCTTGGTGTGACTTTGTCCTTAGAAGAAGCCAAGAAGAGAAGAATCAATGAAGAGAAGAAGCCGGGCCGAGGCTCCTGAGCTACTCAGCTCAGCTCTGCTGTGGCTTCCTCTCACAGACATGTTGTTCCTGGGCTCCTGTGTCTCAAGATGCCCTTCCACTGGGACACTGTCCCACATCAGAGCTGTGTGGTTCCTAGGCTTCTGAGTCCCAGGACACCCTGCCCCCATCCAAGCAGAAACACAGCCAGGGCTACACAGAGAAAACCCTGTCTCAAAAAAACAAAACAAAAAAGAATACCAAAGCCGGGCAGTGGTGGTGCACGCCTTTAATCCCAGCACTTGAGAGGCAGAGGCAGGTGGATTTCTGAGTTCGAGGCCAGCCTGGTCTACAGAGTGAGTTCCAGGACAGCCAGAGCTACACAGAGAAACCCTGTCTTGAACCCCCCCCCAAAAAAAAGAATACCAGTATTATGCTAGGCATGCTCAGATGATGCCTATAATCCCAGCACTTAGAATGGAGAGGCAGGAAGATCACTCCCAGTTCAAGGTCAACTTGGTCTACATAGCTAGTTTTAGTCATGGCTTCATAGAGAGATCCTGTCTATCTAAACAAAAATAAAAATGAAAAAAAAAAAAAAAGGCCGGGCAGTGGTGGTGCACGCCTTTAATCCCAGCACTTGGGAGGCAGAGGCAGAGGCAGGTGGATTTCTGAGTTCGAGAGTTTGAGGCTAGCCTGGTCTACAGAGTGAGTTCCAGGACAGCCAGGGCTACACAGAGAAACCCTGTCTCGAAAAACCAAAAATAAATAAATAAATAAATAAATAATAAATAAAAATGAAAAAAAAAGCGAAAGTGGATAATTATCAAGAAAGTGGATAGAAATGGTGATCACTGGGAACTGGAGAGATGGCTCAGAGGTTAAGAGCACTGGCTCTTCCAGAGGTTCTGAGTTCAATTCCCAGTAACCACATAGTGGCTCATAACTATCTTTAGTGAGATCTGGTGCCTTCTTTTTGTCTTCTGACATACGTGCAAGAGACTGCTGCTTACACAAAAGATAAATAAATCTTAAAAAAAAAAAGAAATGGTGATTACCATGCTAAATAAAATACTCCCAAAAGATAAATATCTCATGTTTCCTCTCACATACGGATCTAAATTTAAATATATATTTACATCTAAAATCATGCTTTAGGGAGGCAGAGGTAGACAGATCTCTGTAAGTTCTAGGCCAGCCAAAGGCTACATAATGAGACCCAGTGACTTAAAAGTGGAAAGAGTGCTATTGGGGTGGGGGGTAGTGTCTCACCTAACAGAAGAGGGGAGGTGGAACTAACAAGGGGTTATGAGGGGTTGACTATAAGCAAAGTACAGGTTATGCCTGTGTTATGATGTCACAATGAGGGGCTGGAGATGACGCTTAGTTGGAAGAGTGTTTGCCTTGAAAGCAAATACCCTGGATTTGATTCTCTACACTTCAGATGCTGGGCATGTGGCTACACCTGTCATTCCATCCCAGGGATGTGGAAGCAGAAGGACCATCCTTTGATAAAAATAAAATCTCAAGTTTGAGGCTAGCCTGGGAGTCTTGACATCCTATCTCATAGTATTGACACGGAGCTGGAGAGATGGCTCAGTGGTTAAGAGCACTGGCTGCTCTTCCAGAGGATCCAGGTTCAATCCCCAGCACCTTGCACATTGCAGGTCACAACTGTCTGTAACTCCTGTTCCAGGGAAACCTAACATCCTCACACAGACACATGCAGGCAAACCAATCTGCACACAAAACAGAGAGAGACCAGAAAGATACTTATTTTATATATTCATTAAACACACGCACACGCACGCACGCACACACACACACACAGAGAGAGAGAGAGAGAGGAGAGAGAGAGAGAGAGA
>NW_021620534.1:269518-297383 GCF_004785775.1 Grammomys surdaster | reverse complement strand
CCAGTCCTGTTGGAGGAAGTATATCTCGGGGGTGGGGGGGCACAAACTTTGAGAGTTTGTAAACTCCTTCACTTCCAGTTTGCTCTCTCTTCTCTGTGCTTGTGATTGGCATGTGGTTTCTCAGCTTCCTGTTCTATCCACTCTACCTTCATGCTGCCATGCCTCCTTATCTGACAGACTTTTATCTCTCAGGAACCATAAGCCCAAATAAACCCTTCCTTCTAGTTGTAGAAATGGCATTGAACATAGTAACAGAAAAGTAATATATTAGAGAGATACAAATTAATTTACTATACACCCTAAAATGACTTAAAGGTTATGTGTGTGTGTGTGCTTGGTTTTCCCAGACATGTCTCTGTGTACCCTTGGCTGTTCTAGAACTTACTCTGTAGACCAGGCTGGCCTCAAACTCAGAGATTCTCCTGCCTCTCTCTGTCTCCCCAGTGCTGGGATTAAAAATTTGTGCACCTCCTGGGCTTGTTTCAATTTTTGAAACAGAATCTCACATTGTACCCCTAGCTGGCCTGGAACCCACTATATAGACGAGTTCTGGGTTGTGAAAAGTAGCACAGAATGCATAAACCACTGCAAAATATAAATAATATCTGTATTGTAGTGCAAACACCATGTGACTAGAACATGTGTACAGAACATTGCCCACACATCAGGAGCCCTACACATACCCCCCACCCCCACACTGCTCAGGACCTCCTCCGTCTCTGCTCTTTTCTGGTCAGTCTCCTGTTTCCTTACTTTAGAAAGATGTCTACTCTGGGGAGTCAGTCTTCTTTCACTCAAGGTCTAGCCCTGGGGGCATGGTTGCTGTCATTATTTCTTGTTACCATTGTACAATGCACTATTTTACAGATATCCTGTAATTTATACATCCTTTTTCCCATGAGACACGCAGTGTATCTAGTCTGAAGCGATGACAAGAGAACCTGCTATATTTGTCACTTCTTTCCTGGTTCACATAGTTTGCATACTTTGGATGTATCTACTTTTAAAACTGACAGGTAATAGGGTTGTGCATACTTTCAGCTAAATAAGAGTAAAAACAAGTGAGAATTCCGATCACTCACTCTCAGTGATATCAAATTGACCAAGAGTTATCATATTTTACCCAAAATAGCTAATAGAGAGGATTTTGAATGCTCCCAACACAAACAAATGTGGTATTTGTGGTTATAGAGATGTCAGCTATTCTGACTGGATTATTGTTCATTGTATGGAAATGTCACACCACACTCCATGAACATGTCCAGTTACCATGTGCAAATTGCAGTAAATATACTGAAATCTTATGTGGTAATGATACATGCTTTTAATTCCAGCATTTAGGAGACAACAGAAAGAGGTTTACCTTGTGTTATATAGCAAGACTCTGCCTCAACTAGAAGAAAGAGGAGGAGGAGGAAGAGAAGGGGGAGGGGAGGAAGAGGAAAGGAGGAAGAGAAAGAATACGAGGAAGAGGAGGAGAGGAAGAGGAGAGGAAGAAGAGGAAGAGGAGGAGGAGAAGGAGGAGGAGAAAGTTGATGAATGCTGAGGAAGAGGAAGGAGGTTGTAAAAGACTAACTTTCTGAATTATTGAACCCAAGCCTGTAGAGAGAGACTACTTAGGTAGGGCCAGGCTATGACAGAAGAAGGCCTATAAATATTTCCACACATAGACACGAAAGGGGAGAAGACACAGAGTTTAGGATTGAGGCTGAAGATCTGCAAGCCTGGGAAGGGTTTCGACAGAGCAGAGCATGCTCCTGCAGAGATGGTCTCAGAGACGCACTGACGAAGAAAGAAGAGAAAAAGAGCTGACAGCGCACTAATAGCCCACAGCCCAAAATTCAGAGAATTTTAGTCTCCTCCTAGGAAAAGCCAACCTCTTCCCCTACATTTAATTCTTAGTTTTATACTCAATTACTGTTTGTAGAGCAGGCTGGCTTTGAACTTGTGGTGACCCTCTGCCTCCCAAATACTGAAACTACAGCCACGCATTGCCATAGCTCGCACTTCTAACGCTGCTTCAGCCCCACATTTTCTTCCTGAGAGTGGTTAATAATTGTCAACTTGACAACACCTAAGGTCTCCTAGGAAAAAAAATAATAAAAACCACCTAGAGACCCAACCTCTTGGCATGTCCATGAGGAATTTTGTAGATGGAATTAACAGAGGTGAGACGACTCACTTTAAATGTGGACTGGGTTGCAGACTGAATAAAAAGGAGAAAGCAAGTACCAGCATCGGTCTCTCACCGCTTCCTGACTGAGGATTCACGTGACCAGACACCTCATACTGTCTCCACTCTCTGAGTTAGGGTTTCTATTGCTGTGAAAAGACACCATGATTACGGCCAACTCTTATAAAGGGAAACATTTCATTGGGACTGGCTTACAGTTTAGAGGTTTAGTCCGTCGTCAGCGTGGTGGGAAGCATGATGGTGTACAGGCAGACACAGAGCTGGAGAGGCGGCTGAGAGTTCTACATCTGGATCGGTAGGCAGCAGGAAGAGAGAGTGACCCTGGAGTAGAAGAGGAGGGGGTGGGAATAGTGAGGTAAGGATCGGGGTTCTGCATCTAACACGAACTTTAAAAACTATGTTGGGAGGTAGAGAAATCGCTCAGTGGCTAAGCACTTGCTGCTCATCCTGCGAACCCTGGTTCAGTTTCTAGTACTCACATCAGTGGCTCAAGCTTGCTTGGGACCTCAGCTTCAGGAGATCTCATGCTACCCCCTGTCCTCTGAAGGCCATGTGCACATGCATGTGCACAATCTCACACTAATATACACATGCATACACATGATGGAAAATATAGTGCCGGGCAGTGGTGGTGCATGCCTTTAATCCCAGCACTTGGGAGGCAGAGGCCGGTGGATTTCTGAGTTCGAGGCCAGCCTGGTCTACCGAGTGAGTTCCAGGACAGCCAGGACTACACAGAGAAACCCTGTCTCGAAAAACCTAAAAAAAAAAAAAAAAAAAAAAAAAAAAGGAAAGAAAGAAAGAAAGAGAAAAAGAAAAGAAAAAAAAAAGAAAATACAGTGGCTAGAGTGACTGCCCATCAGTTAAGAATACTGGATGCTCTTCCAGAAAAACTAGGTTTGAATCTCAGCACCTATATGGTTCTTGACTGTATCCACAATGCCAGGGTATATGACACCCTCTTTTGGCCTCCTAGGGTACCAGGCATGACCATGGTGCACAGACATAAATGCAGGCAAAACATCCATACACATAGTCATCATCATCTCCTCCATCACCACCACCACCATCACATCATCTTAGGGTTTTACTGCTGTGAACAGACACTATGATCAAGACAATTCTTATAAGGACAACATTTAATTGGGGCTGGCTTACAGGATCAGAGGTTCAGTCCATTATCATCAAGGCAGGAACACAGCAGTATCTGGGCAGGCATGGTGCAGGAGGAGCTAAGAGTTCTGCATCTTCATCTGAAGCCTGCTAGCAGAATACTAGCTTCCAGGTAACTAGGATGAGGGTCTCAAAGCCCACGCCCACAATGACACACTTCTACACATGTGACCTATACATAGGCCACATCTACTCCAACAAGGCCACGCCTCCTAATAGCGCCACTCCCTGGACCAAGCATATTCAAACCACCAGAATCATATAAATAAAAATAAGTACAATTTAAAACCTTTTTCTCTCCTGCCTTTCATAATCCAACTGGACAAATCACATTTGACTTTTGTCCAGTTTGGGTCCATGATCTCAGAGAGAACAGAAATAAGGGTGAGTCAGCTGACTGCCCTACATTCCTACTAAGCTGGATTCTAGAACCTAGAGCAGGGAGAACTATTCTCAGCAGACCATGACTGTCTCAAGGACTCAGGAAGAAAGAAACTAGAATTCAGGAAGTCTGAGAAGGTAGATACAGTGAGTCAGAATCCCGAGGAGGAAGGAGCCACACAGAAAAGGGACTCTGAGAGCCAGAGAGATTGCTCAGTGGTTAGGGGCATTTGTAGCTCTTGCAAAGGATCAGGATTTGAGTCCCAGCACTCACAGGGTGGGTTTCAACCATTCGTAACTTCCGTTGCAGAAAATGTAAAGCCCTCTTCTGACATCCTCAGGCAATGGTACACACTAGGTGCACATTCATACAGGCAGGCAAAACATTCATACAGAAAAAATAAAATAATCTTTAAAAATTGTTTTCTTTTCTGCTTTTTGAGATAAAGGCTCACATGTCATTGTGGCTGGTCCACAGATCACTGTGTAGATGGGGGAGGCATAGAGCTTACAGATACCTCTGCCGCCCAAGTGCTGGGATTAACCACATGTGCCACCACTCGGTTAAAAAAAAAAAAAAAAAAAAAAAAAAAAAAAAAAAAAAACAGAAAAGAAAAACTCCAGAAATTGAATGAGGTTCTAAAGCTCACTGGGCTGTAAATACCTTGAGTTTGCTCCAGTGAGAGAGGAAAGTCCTTAATGATCCCTCTTCAAAATTCAACAATAGTGTTAAAAATTATCATTATCATTATTATTATTATCATTTTGCATTTTAGTAGTAGAGCTGAAGTTGGGTACAGGTCACTGGGCTAAAACTCCATTTTTTTTGTTTTTTTGCATTTTTTTTCTCTCTGTGTCTCTCTGTCTGTCTCTCTGTATCTCCCTGCCTGTCTCTCTGCCTGTCTCTCTGTCTCTGTCTCTCTCTCCTTCTCTCTCTCTCTGCTTTGACTTTTGTTTTTGTTTGTTGTTGAATCTTGCTAAGCAGTCCTGGCTGGCCTAGGACTAGCTTTGTAAAGCGAGCTGGCCTTGAACTTGTGGTGACCCTCTGCCTTCCAAATACTGAAACTACAGCCATGTACCACCGTAGCTGGCACCTCTAGCTCAGCTTTGGCCCCACATTTTCTTATTGAGGGCGGTTCATAATTACCAGCTTCACAACACCTAAAATCACCTAGAAAAAAATAAAAATAAAAACCGCCTAGAAGACCAAACCTCTTGGCGTATCCGTGGGGAAGTTCATAGACTGGATTAACAGAGGTGAGAAGAGTCACGCTAAGTGTGATCTGGGTCCCAGACTGAATAAAAAGGAGAAAATAAGGAAAGTACCAACAGGCCTAGAGAGCACTAGTTGCTCATCCAGGGGTCCTGAGTTCAATTCCCAGAAACCACATAATTGCTCACAACTATCTGTAATGGAATCTGGTGCTCTCTTCTGTCATTCAGACATATATGCAAATAGAGTGCTCATATACATAAATAAATTTAAAAAAGATAAGTACCAGCATCCACTCTCCCTGCTTCCACTCTTCCTGCTTCCTGACTATGGATACAATGTGCCAGCCCCTCCATGATAGACCTCAAACCATGAGACAAAATGAATCCTTCCTTCCTTGACTTGCTTTTGTGAGGGATGTTGTCACAGCAACAAGAGAAGTAACCCGACAGACACACGGAGTCACCCTCTGCAGCAGTCACCTTGGATTCTGGGAGTGACAGAACCCATACATGAAAGAGTTTATGACAAGGGACCCACAACTCTCCCCAAACATCAGTGAGCCCTGCAGGACAGATTCCCACCAGCGCCATGATGACAGTTGCCCACGAGAGTCAGGTAGCAGCCTCTCGTGAGCTCACTGCTCTCCCCAGTGCTACAGCACTAACTTCAACATTCCTTTCTAAATCAGACATGTGATGATGCTCAACAATCTCCCAGTCTGTCGCCTGTGCATGTCCCACCCCTCCTTTGTTTGCCTTACCATAAATCTCACAAAGTTCCTGACAATCCCCTGAAGACAGACATGAGGTCACCGAGTCCCTTTATCTGTTCTTCCCAGTGTGGACACAATAGTTCAATCTCTTTTCCATGGCTTTCACCATGATTTGTCTCTTTGAGTATTAGGGTGACAGGCTGAGCATCTTCTGTGGGGACTCTCGGAGCCAGAGGGCTTTTACCCTAAAAAGTCTGGTAAGAGAGCTAAATTATACCCTGAGGAAGGTTTGCTCCTGCCATAGCCAAAGAGAAACTACAATGGATTTCAAAACAGGCAAACTGAACTACAAGTAGCTTATCTGACAGTGAAGAAAGACAAAAGATTCTGGTCACTGTCATTCACACATGTGGCTTCAGTGAAAAACTTGTAGTCAAGCTAAGAAACAGAAAACTAAAGTATATAAACAGGAAAACTTTATCTAATAATAATAATAAAAAAAAGAATAAGAAACAGAGAATCTGGGGCCATGACTCAGCGGTTAAGAACACTGGCTGCTCCTACAGAGGACCTAGGTTCAATTCCCAACATCCAGTTCAATTCACAACCACCAGTTCCAGGGGCACCCTCTTCCGACCTTTGAGGGTACTTGCAGGCACATGATGCACATACACTCAGTCACACACACATAAATATTTTTAAAGTATAATAATTCAGGTCAGAAGGGTTGCTCAGTGGCTGAGAGCCTGTAGTCCATGTGCAGAGTTTGGTTTCCATTTCCCGTGTTGGACAGCTCACAACTAACCATAACTCCAGCTCTGGGGATCTGTCACCCCATTCTAGACTCTGTGAGCTCACACATGCACCTACCCATACATAATTAAAAATAAAATAAATGTTTTTTAAAAAATAATTCAACTGAAGGGCTCAAGGGATCGCTCAGGAGTTAAGAGCACTGAATAATTTTCCAGAGGTCACAGCACCCACATAGCAGCTAACAACAGTCTATAACTCCAGTTCTGAGTGGTTAGACACCTTCCTTTGGTTCCACAGAGACCAGGCATGCATATTGTACACAGACATACATGCAGGCAAAACACCTATACAAGTTGAAGGCCAGGCTTGTGTTCATAGTGAGTTCTAGTCTATAAAGTTAGCAAGAGCTACACGGTGAGCTATTTCAAAATAAAATAATTCAATTGTGAAAGAAATGGTGAAAATGAAAAATATCAGTAAGTAAGTATACAAACGTTTCAAACTTAGAAGAATTTTTTTTGTTTTTGTTTTTTGGAGGGATATTTGTCTAGAACCATAAAAATAAATTCTTCCACCAGTGTGGCATCTTGTTACCACAGCCCTCAGAAACCAGCATATTGCTCGAGGAGGTGGAACTTGATTTCCCTGTCTTCACAATGGGTTGGAACAATGGGTTTTTCCAATGTGGAAGGGACAGGAGTACGTTTGCCTTGCTTGGCCTATTATTTGTTTTGAAGACAGGATATATATACTCCAGCTCAGGCTAATCTCAGATGTGTTATACTGTCAAGGATGATCTGGAACTTCTGATCCCCTGGCTCTGGTATGAGGGATCCACCGGAGAAGACCACTCAGACAGCCCATAAGAAAATCTTCATTAGCAGCTGGTGATTACAGTGGTGTTCAGGACCTGCGTGCAGTCCTGAGCCTTTCTCAAGGTAGGCTGGGTTGACACGCCTCAGTTAGCAAGAACAATTAGCCAGAAGCAGAACTACAGAAGCCAAAAAGCAAGGCTAGTACATTTATGGACTTTCCCAGAACTATGGGTTTTGATGGATTAATGTTTGTTCTTGGTTTATCAGGTAGTGCTGTCTAGATGCTGGGTTCCAAGGCCTGAACGCTACTTCTGTCTTGGCTGGTGTAAGTTGTACTAAGGTTTGGGGGCCTTCTAAAGTCTGGGGATCTGTTACACCAAGTGCTAGGATTACAGGCATGTACCACGACAGTAAAGTGTGCTGGGAATCAATACTAGGGCCTTGTACATGTGTTAGATGGCACTCAACCAACTGAACCACGACTCAGCTGAGCCTTTTAGTTTCGTTTTGTTTTTGTTCTTAGACAAGATCTTGCTATGTAGCCCTGATTGGCCTAGAACTCACTATCCAGACCAGGCTGGTCTCCAATTTGCCACAATCCTTCTGTATTAGCCTAGGGCTAAGATTATAAGCATGCACTATCATGTCAAGACTGGAATTTACTTTATTGTAAAAACTCTGCCAAAGCCAAGAAAGAGACAAGTGGCCAAGTCCAGCATCAGGAACACTATGCTGCCCAATCTTGGCTGTTAATATGACTATATTTGGAGCCAACTAAAACCCAAACTGATGCTACCCCTGTGGGGGATTTTCTTGATTGGATCATTTGAGGTTATAAGATCCACCCTAAAAATGGTGGCAGCCCACATGAAAGGACACGGAAGAAAGTATTTGCTTTTTGCCTGTTTGCTCTCACTCTTGATGCTGAGGCATTCCTTTGCTGGTATTAGAACCTATTTCTTCAGGATTCCAGTATAGATTGAAGACCAGCAGCTCTATAGGAATCCTCCAGGGCTCTAACACTTGGTAAGAACTCCTGAAACATCAAGTATCCCAGACTAAACAGCTAGTGGATTCTTGGCCTTTCCATTGAGAGAGCCCCATTGCTGGATTATCCCACCACAGCCTGTAAGTCACTGTAATAAATGTCGTTTCATATATATATATATATATATATATATATATATATATATATATTCCTTTAGATAATAATGCTGTCTACTCATACTAATGGTCTGTTCCTTGCTATGGCCTGGTGAATATGGGACTTGACCTCTGTAGTTGACCTCAAAAAAACATAACCCATGTCTAAACAAGAAAGCCACACTAGACAGATTCCAATAGAAAGACCCCCAAAGCACCTGACTCTTCAAAACGGTCAGGTCATCCAGGTTAAGGAAAGGAAGAAGCTATCTCAGCCCAACAGAAGCATGGATGGATGTAAGGGGTTAAAGGAAATTCTGAATTCTGCATGGAACCCTAAATAAGAAAGAGGACTTGAAGAAAGCCAGAATAAACTACAGACTTAGATTAACTAATGAACATCAGTATTAGTTTATTGTTGATTAGAAAATATACCATACTAGCATTAGGTTGGTTTCTGCTTGTTTTGTTGGTTATGGAGGGGATTATTTGTTATTTTACAATAGGGCCTTAAAGAGCCTAGGTTGACCTCAAACTCTATGTAACTGAGGGTGACTTTGAGCTGACTTCCTGCCTTAGCTTCTCTTCATGCAGAGATTTAGACTTAAGACCTGAGCCACCATGCCTGAATAACATACGGTTAATAACATAGACATAGTAGCTCATACCCATAATACCATCATTTGGGAGGCTAGCGTGGGAGATTCTAAGTTTAAAATGAGACCTGACAACAGATAGAGTTCTAGGCCAGCATGAACTACATCGTAAAACTCTGTCTCAAAACAAAAAGATGAATAGGATTTTTGAATGGCACGTTTAATATCTCTCTGAACAATCACCAGCTTTTATATAAACCTAATCCAAGAAATAAAATGTTTTTGTAGTTGGAATGGTCAGGCTAGGAAATGAACCTAGAGCCTCTTGCATAACAGCAGTACCCTGACTCTGAGATGCACTCTCCAGCCCCAGACTCATTTTATCTATTCTTTTCCTGCCTTATTTTTCTTGAGACAGTCTCACTATGTAGCTCTGACTGTCCTAAACTCAGTGAGTAGACCAGAGTGGTGTGGAACTCACAGACATCCACCTTTCTGAGTGCTGGGATTACAAGGACACATCACATTGCCCATCCTGTACTGGTGTCCTTATGAAAAAAAAAATGAGACCTACTAAGGCTACAAAGATGTCATATTCTCCAAGACTTTATAAAGCTAAACATAACTTTTTAGAGGATCAAGTTGATTATGAATCTTACACTGAAAAAAAAAAAAGTGCCGTCATGCCTTTTTGCCAATGCCATCCATGGTCATGGAGATGGGACACTTATCCTCTGTTGAGGCCTTGTATTTCTTGTGATAGAATTGTCTCCTACGTGACAGCTTCACTAGGTGATGATAGACAAAGAGGTTAAAAGTTCCAGTCACTGTTCCCTGATGGCAGGTCTGCGGTGGTACATGTTAGGTACAAAGCAAGTCCCCCAAAAGACAGTGCTGGTGACACCATGTCCTAAACAGGACACTGGGTGGATAGAAGGTTGTTATTGAGTAAACAAAAGCCCAAATTCAGCATTCCTCTCCAAGGCAGATTTCTCTTTAACAGGAAAACCACTTCTTCCCTTATCTATCTCAAAGGTCAACTGTCTCAGACAAGAGCCTCCCTATTAACCCGACAACCTACTGTAGCTTCCAGGTTGTTCTGGCTGCTCTCTCCTCCTGCTGCTGTCCTCTTAAAACTGACCAGGTGACAAGGTTTTTCTAGCCACCCACTGTTCTCTGAGCCCAGCAGTATAATTCCCCAAATAAGCTTCCCTTCTGCCCATGGAGTGGTCTAATTTGGTGGTTTCACTGTACTTTTGCTCACAGTATGAAACTGGGGATCTGACCTTCAGAGTGGCCTATGGGGACCCAAATGGGGCGTCACTGAGCAGCTGCCCTTCTACAGAATCACCATAGCCTAAGATCTAAGAATTGCTTTCTTAAATTTTGCTCCCTTTGCCTATACCTGGCCCACCTCTGGAAGGCTGCTTCCAGTCTGAGTTCCACAGGCATATGTGGAAAACCAGAATTTCGGGGATTTTTCTTTATAGTAGAACCAAACTCAAAAGGGGGAAAAAAAAGACAATTTGGGTGGGGCAGTGTAGCTCATGCCTGAAAGCCCAGCACATGAGAGGCAGAGGCAAGAGAATCACCCCAAGTGTTGGTCCAGCAGGGGCTCAGCAAATCCCAGAACAAATAGGACTTCATAGTGAGATCTTGACTCTAAAAACCAAGACAGTAATGGGACTAAAGCAGAAAGGATGGGAGAGAACGGGGGAGAAAGGAAAGAAGGGATGGAGGGAGAGAGAGAGAGAGAGAGAGAGAGAGAGAGAGAGAGAGAGAGAGAGAGCCAGAGAGAGAGAGAGAGAGAGAGAGAGAACGTGAGCAGGTAGCCCTTAAGGAAAATATAAAAAATAATGGTTTTTGTGCATTTCAACCATAACGACTTCTTAATCTTACAATATAGTATTATTTTCCTCACATTACAGCTATGGACACAGAGGCACAAAGAACTTTAATAACCTACCCAAACCAAGTATGGTAGCATACACCCTTAGTCTCATCTCTCAGAAGGAAGTTGGAAGGCTCTTGAATTCAACTTGTTCCTTATAGAAAGCTCCAGGCCAGCCACAACTACATAGGGAGATCCTGTCTTTTAAACAAATCCAAAACCCAAGCTACAAATGGATAGTTTAGCTGGGGTCTGAGCCCAAGCCAGCTGGCTCCAGACTCTAGACTCAACAGCATATTGAAGGAAGCCAAATTGTAATAGAGAATTTCATGCTAGCTTGTGAAATTAAGGATAGAGGGAAACTAGAGGGGTGTCTTATG
Organism: Grammomys surdaster; assembly: GCF_004785775.1. Classification (NCBI taxonomy): domain Eukaryota; kingdom Metazoa; phylum Chordata; class Mammalia; order Rodentia; family Muridae; genus Grammomys; species Grammomys surdaster. The sequence continues at coordinate 286,126 of NW_021620534.1, read as the reverse complement.
TAAGCCATAATAAATTATCCTAACCCCATTTCTCAGACATATTTACAAGAAGCACAGAATAGAAATTTTAAAAATATGGGCTACATCTGGGCATGGTGATTTGCCTCTTGTAGGCAGAGGCAGAAGGATTGCTACAAGTTTTATTTTTAGGTTCCATAAACAGCCTAGGCTAGTCTAGGCTAAAGAGTAAGACTGAGTCTAAAAAACAAAAAGAATAGCATGGGGCTGGAAAGATGAATCAGTAGTTAAGAGCCCTGACTGTTCTCCCAGAGAACCTGGGTCCAATTCCCAGCACCTACATGAGTGCTCAGAACTATCTAGCCTCAGGGGATCTGACATTTTCTTCTGGCTTCTGCACCAGGCACATACATAAAATACAGACACATGTGTAAGCAAAACACTCACATATGTAAATAAAATTTTAAATGTTTTTAAAGAACAAAATAGATTATGTATATAGTTCAGTCGGTACAGCATGTGGTTTGCGTGCATGAAGTCCCCAGCACTGGCACTTTGGTGCACACCTATAACCTCAGCACTCAGGAGGGCAAGGCAGAAGGCTCAGAAATTCAAGGTCATGAGGCCCTATGAAGTTGGAGGTCAGCCTAGAACACATGAAATGCTTTCTTAAACACATACACACATATGTATGTATGTATGTATGTATGTATGTATTTATGTATGTAGTGTGTATGTATATATATGTGTGTTGTATGCTGGAAGCAAATTGTGTAACCCAAGCCTGCTAGCTCTGCAGATGATTCACTGTTTGACCCCAGAACAAATTACCTTCTCTAATATGCTCTGATCCCTGGCATCTGTGAGTATATCTGGTTCAACAGCAAAGGCAAATGATGGTTGCAGCTGGGATCAAGATAGCTAATCAACTACCTTAATGGTGGGAGAGTGTTCCTGGTTATCTCCTAGACTAACAGAGACACAGGGTCCATGACAGTGAGTGGATCTCAGGTATGGCGGCACACAGCTGTAAAACTGGAACCTAGGAGGCTAAAGCAAGATGATCCAAGTTTGAAACCAGATTAGGCTACATAAAGAGATGCTGTCTCAAAAGAAGGCCGGTGTGGTTTAGGAGACTCTTGAGTTAGAGAAGGAGCTGTGACCACGGAAGCAAGATCAGAATGAGGCTACGTGAGGAGACCGGTCATTGTGGCTTTTAAGATGGACGGGACTGTGACTCAAAGAACACAAGTGGCCTCGAAAACCTATAAAAGACAAGAAAAAATCTCCACATGCCTACCTGTGAAAGTGAATCTTCTTTAAAAAATTATTTTTATTTTGTGTTTATAAAGTGCATGCATGCATGCATGTGTGTGTGCATATGTACCATGTATGTGCTTGGAGGCCAGCCAGGAGAGGGTGTCAGCTTTCCCTGGAATTGGAGTCACATATGGATATGGGTACAGGGAACCAAACCAGGTCCTCTGCAAGATCAACAAGTATTCTTTTTGTTTGTTCTGGTTTGGTTTTTTGAGACAGGGTTTCTCTGTGTGGCCCTGGCTGTCCTGGAACTCACTCTGTAGACTAGGCTTGGCTCAGACTCCGAGATCTGCCTGTCTCAGCCTCCCAAGTGCTGGCACGTACCAGCAAGTGCTCTTAATGGCCGAGTCACCTCTCCAGCATGTGTAAGAGTAAATCTTGATTGTCAGCCTGGCTAGCCTTGGGAGACTTTGAGGGGACAATAAGTACAATCCTCAGTGTGTCTGTGAGGACACTTAAAGAGAAGATGGACATGAATGAGAACAACTGTTGGTGGAAGACCCACCCTGAACGTGGGTGGCACCATCCAATAGACTGAGGCTTGGGGGTCTGGATGATAAAAAAAAAAAAAAGGAGAAGCCCTGGGAGCAAGCTCTGTTCTTCCTCAGTGTGCCTTTCACAGCTACAATCATGTATGGCCATGTGTGATCATGAATACCAGTCAGTCAGTACAAGCTCAGGGCAGCATCTCTCCAGGTAGCTTCCAGGCCCCCAGCTTTAAGCTAGGCCTGCATCATGGGTGCCCCTCGCTCTGAGTTCTCCAGTCCAGTTTTCCCATACTAAGCAGCTTCCTGTTCTCTGGTTCTCCAGCATTCAATAGCCATTGCTGGACAGTCTAACATAACACTCCTCAAGAAAGAGCATCCCCACATTCACTAGATTTCAGTCCAGAGAGTCCCATTTCAAACATCGACCTCCAAACTATAAGATAGTGTGTATATTGTTTTAAGCCATGAGCCTTGTAGCATTTAGTGAAAGCAGCAACAACAAGCTAATGCGGCCTGTGAACTTTAGTTTTCTCATTAACGCAATGGAGAAGTTCAATTGAAATTAGCTCAGGGCCTTTTGCTGGCATATGGAGGAAGTGTCATGAATTCTAAACTGAAAGCCCTTCAAGTAGTAAGATGCACAGTGAATTCTGGGAAAGTGAGTCTAAGCACCAGGGGAGAGGGACCAAGACAGATGGCCCAGCAGTCGGGAGTACCTGTTGCTCTGGCAGAGGACCTGGGTTCAATTCCCAGCATCCACATGGTGGCTCATAACCACCTGTGACTCCAGTTCTAGGTGAGCTGATACTCTTCTTCTGACCTCCAAGTGCACCGGCATGTATGGCATGTATGTGGTGCATGAACATAACATACAGGCAAACCCCTCACATCTAAAATAAGACGGATAGAGCTTTACAACTTCAAATATATATTAAGTAAATTATAGTTAAGGAGTAGGATCTTTGTCATTTCCTCATTGATATGACCTGATGCCTGAGAAAAAGGTCTCATTAGAATCAAAATTTCACCTACCTCTCTCCTGGAGTTTTGTCTTCACTGCCACAGTACTTCATATCCCACAACTACACTTCCTTCCCACTCTCTCCCAAAGTTAGACATGGCCTCTTTGACCTAACCTTGGTACTCTTTCATGTTTATTCATTCATTCATTCATTCATTCATTCATTTATTCATTTTCTTTGTGTTCCTACCAGATGTGATCCTTAAGGAGGTTAATGCCTTGATCCAAACAAGAAGCTGTATAGGTCTAGCCTGGGAGTCAGACAACTGCCATCTTCAGGTATTCAGCTGTGCCCACTTGCAAAGACCATTCAAGCTGAGCTTCTTGGCTGTTTTCATTCCTTCACACAGGAGTGAGGAGACTCATAAGACCCTTGCCTGGGTATCCAGCCGCCGCTCCCTGACCCCCGTGAGAAGCAATCCTGCCCTATCTGCACGTGGCCTATGGGAAGGGCTAGGGCATATAGGTTGAGAAAGAGTTGGAGAAGATTTCTACAACTATGCAGCTATGGGGAAGCTCTCATTTCTGCTGGGTAAAGTTTCTGATGAGGAGGCCTGTGGATTGAAGTCTATATGCAGGTAAGGGTAGGCACAGGATAAGGTGAGAGCCTGTAATTGGGCAGTGGAAAAGGAAGGCTGTCGGAGATATTTAGAGATTGGAGAGAGGACAGAGAGGAGAAGGAAGATGGAGGAAGAGAAAGATGATCAAGAGTCCACGTGGCTTTAAATAGCCACAGGTTATAGCTATGAATATCTTATAAGGGATGGATAATTACAGGACAATTTGTCTTATCTAGGTGGGAAATTTATATCAATAATCAATTGCGCTCATTATGTGGGTGTTTTGTGAGGTGAGAATTTACAGATATAAATCTGACTTATAAATTCCAAGCCTCTAGAGTTTTGATTTTGCCGGATTACTGGGATTTGGGACCGCTGACCACAGAGGGCAGATGGCTGGGAATGTGAACAGAATCTGCAGCAGCAAGAGAACCATGAGATGGGTGGTTGCTACTTGGGTCTAACCATGGAGGCCGCGGGGTTGCCGGCCCAAGAGTAGCGGGCAGCGATAGCATGGGATGGTGCATTTTTAAAAAATATTTCCCACAACAGAGGCCTTTGTGGAGAGGAGCACCCATATCCCCTAGGTGACCCTCATCTACATTCTGTAAGTAAACCTACTAAAACCCATTGGCTCCCCAGAGTGAATTTTGGCAGGATTGTTTGTCCTTGGGAGCTCCTAAGGAGGAGGGGTAGACATTGTTTTTGTCTCCTGCTAGGAAGGAACTTTAGCAACAGAAGAGAATAGTGACTCAGAACAGGGAGGTAGCAGAAGGGATGGGAACAAGTCAGCCAAGCAAAGCAGGCACACACATACATCTCAGGCAGACTAGAGGCTGGGGCAGGGAGGAGCCAGAGACAGGGATTCCTATTACTTCCCACCTATGGTGCCACCTGGACTTCAGTTTGTCAAGGCCTGGACTCTTGGCTGTCCTGCAGAAAAGAATTTCAGGAAAGTGCCTGCTAGTGGTGTCAAAGGCTGAGGCAGGTGGATTTCTGAGTTTGAGGCCAGCCTGGCAGCCTGCTCTACATAGTGAGATCCAGAAAGCCAAGGCTATGTAGAGAAACCTTGCTTCAAAATAAAAAAAATAATAAAAATTAAAACATTCATGAAAGTTAACATGAAACAGAACTGGAGCTTATTAAGAAGAGATTTAACATTGAATAAGCATGAGGGTAACCCAGAAGTGCTTAGGAAAAGGACAGGACACACTGAGGATTGTGGGTATGGACCTTTCAAAAGACTCTGGCTCCTTAAAGTGTCTGTATAATGGCCATACAGATTTTGGTAGGACCCTGAGTTACATCTCAAAGGGATTACTAAGGAATTTAAATTGATTATATTGTGTGCAGTGTGTGTGTGTGTGCACATGCATGTGTGTGTATGTGCATGTGCAAGTACACATATGTCACAGCCTACACATGTGCAAGTCAGAAGCCAGCTTGAAGGCTTGAAGGAGCTAGTTCTCTCCTTACCCTGTGGGTTCTGAGGATGAAGCCATCATCAGACTTGCAAGGCAAGCCCACTGAGCCATCTTGCTGGCCCCCAATGAGGGATTTCAATGAGATCATAGGGTAGTTCCTGAAGTAGGATTACAGCTGATAAATCAAGCTCTGCCTCTGTGTGTAGAGTTGAGATACATTTTTGCTGTTTTAAAAAAAAGTTTATATTTATGTGAGATTTCCAGAAAATTGCAGGTTCAAGTCTGAGAGAGAGAGTAAGTCTGTCGTGGTTTGTTACTATTTTACATGCTTGCATGAAAACATCTCTATGCAAAGGAAATAGTGTCTCTATGTAGGTGATCTTCACAGCAAATTTAGTTAACTCTACTCCTATTCTGGACTCTTGGCTGACAAAAGACTTTAGCCAGACTCTGAAGTGAGGGGGCTCTGTTTGTTTCCATATGCCCTTCATGCTTCTGTTCTGCTAACCTGCCTCAGGAGGATCATGATTTCAAGGAGCTAGCCTGGGCTACACAGTGAAACCATGTCACCTTAGTTATTATTGTTTGTTTGTTTGCTTGCTTATTTTGAAACAGGTATTCTTGGCTGTCTTGGAACGCAGTCTGTAGACCAGGCTGGCCTGGAACTTACAGAGATCTGCCTATGCCTGCATCCCAAGTACTGGATTAAAGGTGTGAGCCACCACCTCCTGGCAATTACCATTCTTTTGCAGGTTATTTGGTTTATGTCTCTGGACATGCTCTACGTACCCACTAATTGGTTAGCTGGTTGGTTGGTTGGTTGGTTGGTTGGTTGGTTGGTTGGTTGGCTGGGTGGGTGGGTGGTTGGTTAATTGGTTGGTTGGTTGGTTGGTTGGCTGGCTGGCTGGCTGGCTGGGTGGTTGGCTGGGTGGTTGGTTGGTTGGTTGGTTGGCTGGGTGGTTGGTTGATTGGTTGGTTGGTTGGTTGGTTGGTTGGTTGGTTGGCTAGGTGGTTGGTTGGTTGGTTGGCTGGGTGGCTGGTTGGTTGGTTGGTTGGCTAGGTGGTTGGTTGGTTGGTTGGCTGGGTGGCTGGTTGGTTGGTTGGCTAGGTGGTTGGTTGTTTGGTTGGTTGGTTGGCTGGGTGCCTGATTGGTTGGTTGGCTGGGTGGCTGGTTGGTTGGTTGGTTGGTTGGTTGGTTGGCTGCTTGGCTGGTTGGTTGGTTGGCTGGCTGGCTGGTTGGTTGGTTGGTTGGTTGGTTGGTCAGTTGGTTGGTTGGTTAGGACAAGGGCCTCACTCTGTAGCCTAGGCTGACCTGAAACTCATGGCAGTCCTACCTCAGTCTCCTGTGTAATAGAATATAGGCATGAACCACTACACTTAGCTTCATCTAACCCCTTTTAATCTACCTTGGGTTCTTTTACTTCTAAATATTTAATTTTTAAAAATTTATTAATTTTTTTTTGATTTTTCGAGACAGGGTTTCTCTGTGTAGCCCTGGCTGTCCTGGAACTCACTCTGTAGACCAGGCTGGCCTCGAACTCAGAAATCCGCCTGCCTCTGCCTCCCAAGTGCTGGGATTAAAGGCATGTACCACCACTGCCCGGCAGTAGGCAGTTTTATAGACATAGGAGAGTGAAGTACTGTGGGGCAGTGGGCTGTGAGAGGCAGCTAGGTACCTGGTCGAGCAGACTTTGAACCCCAGAGATCCTCAGGGATGGTAGTAGCTTGGCCATTCTCCTGGGCCCCTGGCTCCTTTCACATAGCTACAGCCCCCCCCCCCATCCCCACCAGATGTCTGTGGCCATTGGTCGCATAGGAACACTGCCCCAGGCCCTCCCACATGTAGATAAGGTATCTCCAAGCTCTCAGACCAAGCAAATAGGGAGTACCTGCTGCCAGACCCTGACCCACGCCAAAAGTGTATATAAGAATTCTATCCAGAAGGAATAAAGGTATGTGAGAATTACTCCATCATCTGAGAGCTTCTGTCATAAGAGCTGAAACTGCCACTTGGGAAGAGATCTGCTCTCCCGAAACGCCTTCAGGAGTTTCCCAGCACTCAGATTTGGAGCAACTGAGGTGGGGATAGAGGCAGCAGCTAGAGGCAGCAACCGAGACAGCGGAGGCGATTCCCCTTCCAGCTCGTACTCTCTCTCCTTTACCAGATCTCCGTAGGAAAGCCTCCGGGATACAGGCCCACAAAGTACATTCCCCAAAACTTCTAAAACTTAGGGTCCAAAAAAATCTTGAAATAGATCCATGAGCTGAGTGTGATGGTGCCTACCTGTAAACCCAGCAATCAGGAAGCAGAAACAGGAAGATCAAGAATTCGAGGCAGAGGCAGGCGGATTTCTGAGTTTGAGAGTTCGAGGCTAGCCTTGTCTACAGAGTGAGTTTCAGGACAGCCAGGGCTACACAGAAAAACCCTGTCTCGAAAACAAAACAAAACAAAACAAAACAAAACAAAACAAGAATTCGAGGCAAAAAACCCCAGCACTTAGGAGGCAAAGGGAGTTGGATCTCTGTGAGTTCAAGGCCAGCATGGTCCAGAAAGCTAGTTCTAAGACAGCCAAGGCTACACCGACAAACACAGCAACAAAACAAAACAAAACAAAAAAAAATACAAACAGCCGCCCCCCACAAAAAAAGAGTTCAAGGCCAGCCTCAACTATAGAAGACCCTGTCTCAAAAAAATGACAGTGTGTTGACCCTCTCTTAGAGAAGACTACATTCACGCTTTTGGGTGTGTGTCTCTCTTTCTGATCACTTTCATGTTTGGTGATAGTAGTGCATGCCTTTAATCCCACCACTCAGGAGGCAGAAGCAGGTGGATCTCTAAGTTCAGGGCCAGCCTAGTTTACAGAGTGAGTTCTGGGACAGCCAGGGCTACAAAGAGAAACCCTGTCTTGAAAAGTGAATTATATATATTTAGGTAGCTGGAAAGGTAGTTCAGCAGTTAAGAGCAAAACTCAATTCCTGGCCCCCATGTTGGGAAGCTCACACCCACCTGTTACTTCAGCTCCAGGGGAATCCACACCCTCTCTGACTTCTGTGGACACCCAGACACCTGTAGATACACATATAGACACATAGATGCATAATTAAAAATAATAAAAATAAATCTTTTAAAAGCCTTTAATAAACCTCGTATCTGTTTTAAACAAAACTAAACCCATTCAATAAATAAGATGTAAAAAGGAAATTCATGTCCTGCCCACCTACCCACCTATTCTCACTACCTCATTGAGTCATTTATTTCTACACACTTCCCATAAGTGGGAACCACACCTAGTCCCCCACCCCTTCAATGCTAGGTTTACAGGTATGCACCCACCGCACCCTGTGGAGTTCTTTACAGATTCTGGACATTTATCTTTCTGATAATAGATTCATAATTCACTTTCCAAATTTCTACAGACAGAAAATGTAACTCCCAGCTTCTCATACGTTGTTGTAGGCCGGGTACCCCAGGAAATCGACTCTGAGACACAATTGTATGTAGATCATTTACTAAGACAGACACTCAGACACATACATAAGCAGCGTGATCAATGCTTAAAGCAATGCTAGGCTGTGAGATAGTTGCAAAAGAGGCCTCAGGAGGCCCTCAGGGACCTCTAAAGCTAGAGCAGCCTCTTAGAACTGGTCCAGTCTTTTAGAACTAAGGCAAAGGCAACATGCATTTGTACCCATGAAGTAACTAAAGATTAAGGCAATCCAACTTTGGGAGGGAGACAGCTTGAACTTGCCAAAATAGAAAGGGGATGCCAGTCTCTGAAGAGGAACTTGTGGCATTCAGGTGACAAACATTCACCACAATCAGCTAGACTACGCAGTATACATCTCATAAGACTGCTGTCTCTGAATTCAAGCATATACATTTTCATGTGCCGGCATCTATTTCAATATTCTTTTTAACTCAAAGAGAATGTTAAGGTTTTCATTGCTCCATCACTTTGTTCATCAGGGTTGGAAATCTTTCTGTTTCTTGTTGAGTTTCCTGTAAGTTTTGTTATTTTTAAAAATATCTATTTTTTCTGTGAGTGGGGTAGGGAGTTGGCATGGGGGAATATGCACCTGAGTATATGAATACAGATGCCCACTAAGGCCAAAGTTATCTGAGCCCCCTGGAGCTGGAGTCACAAGTAATCGTCAGCTACCCAGTGTGGGTACTGGGAATTGAACTCAGATCCTTAGGAAGAACAGCTATCTGTTAAGCACTAAGCCAGTTTTCTAGCCCCCTCTTTTTTAATATTTAAAAACTGAATTTTATTTATTTGTTTGTTTGTGTGCGTGTGCGTGCGTGTGTGTGTGTGTGTGTGTGTGTATGTGAGAGAGAGAGAGAGAGAGAGAGAGAGAGAGAGAGAGAGAGAGAGAGAGGTAGAGGTGGGTTTGCCACAGCATGTGTGTAGAGGTCAGAAGACAACTGTTAGTATTCTGTCTGAACTCTACCTCCACGGTTACCTGGCAACAGCCAGGTAGGCCTGCCCACTATAAAAGGGACTGCTTGCGCCCTCCTTGCTCTCTTGCTCTCTTGCTCTCTTACTCTCTTGCCTCTAGCTTCTCTCTGTCCCCTTCCCCCCCTTCCCTTCCCCCTCTCTCCACGTGGTTATAGCCGGCCTCCACATCTCTCTCTCTTCTCTCTCTTTTCTCTCCACCATCTTCTCCCGTTTCTCTCCCCACCTTTGCCCTCTGCCCTAAATAATCCCCCCCCCCCGAACCGTTTGGTCTGGTGTTGTCTGTTCTAAGCTGCTCACCAAGTCTAACAACAACTCTGTGACATTAGCTCCCTCCTTGAACTTTCGCATGGTATTGGTATCCAACTTAGGCTGTAAGGCTTCTGTCTTTGCCTGTGGAGCCATTTTGCTAACCTTTTTTTTGTGTGTGATTTTTGTATTTACTTATTTAATTTTATGTGTATAAGGATTTTTCTTGCATATATGTGCACCATATGCATGTTTGGTGCCCACAAAGATCAGAACTGAGCATTGTATCCCCTAGGAACTGGAGTTACAGATGGCTGTAAGCCACCATGTGGAGGCTAGGAATCAACCCCAGGGACCTTGGCAAGAGCAACAGGTGTTCTTAAGCACTAAGCCATCTCTCCAGCCCATGGTTTTTGTTTTTCTAAAAAAAAAAAAAAAAAAACAATTGCACAGGTGGATGTGTTGGTGCACACCAGCGATACTAGTGCCTAGGAATTAGGAGGAGGATCAGGAGGTCAAGGCCAACCTGGGCTATATGTGAATCCGTCTCAAAAAAACAAAAGGGATGGTGAGAGCACACACACACACAGACACACACACACAGACAGACACCACACACACACACACACACACACACAGAGGCAATGACAAATTGCCGAAGACAGAATGTAATTTATGAATGAAGCAATCCAAACATCCATTAAAGGGGTGGAAAGTAAGAGGCGGGATGATTACCAAGGGCAGCCTGGACTACATAACAATTACCAGACAATTTAGGGCTACATAACAAGACGCTGTCTAAAAAATGTAAAGATCTGAACAGTTGCTCATCTACACGAGTAATAACAGAAATGATGGTGAAATGTAACACGGGGTTGGTGGGTGGCTTGAGGGGTGAAGCATATGCCACGCAAACCTGACAATGCCCAGAATACAAGCAAAGGTGGAAGTGACTCCATAAAGGGCTTCCTAGCCAGCCTGCTGCTTCCTGCAGGGTGTTTAATACTGCCCTAGTAATTCCACTGGGGCCCACTGATTAAAAAACCCAATAATCTCCATTTCTGGAAAAGCTACAGAAGAATGAATATTCTTTTTTGTTATTGAACAAAACACAAATAGGCAGACTTGTGTTTAGTTAGGGTTTTGAAACAGTTTCTTTGTGTTCTAGAGCTTGCAGTGTAGACCAGTTTGGCCTTTTCCTCCTAAGTGCTTGGATTAAAGGTCTGTGCCTCTATCCCTGGTCCTTACTTCTCACACACACACACACACACACACACACACACACACAATCAAGTAAATAAGATAAACTGTTCCAAAGAGGAAAGGGTATAAATCCATTAGAAAACAAAGAAGGTAACAGAGAGACAGCCCCCATAAATCCTATCACCAACAGAAAACCTGTTAACACTTTCTAATGGGACATTTGGGCCCCCTCCTGTGTGTGGCTAATTTTTAACTTATTTGAAATCTAGACTGATCAGTATTCAAGTTATGATTATTCTTCTGTCCTCAGTTTAAGTTTCTGTTCAAGGAAGTTGCCTAATCTGGAATTTTCCCTTCCACTGAAGTCACCATCGTTCTTCAAATTCTGCCTCTGGGTAAATCCCAGAGCTGTGATTCTAGTACAGTTTCCTCTGCTGATCTGTGGCCTGGAGACCCTGGGTCCTAATCCCAAAGCACAGGAAATGCTCACCTGGGCCATGACCTTCAGACTGCTTTTCAGCTTGTGGGAAGGATGCTCAAAACACAGCTTAAGGAATCCCTGTTGTGACTGACCTGAACCACCTCTCTATTTAGATCGCAAGGCAATGTGACCTGGAACAAAGGACTACTTCTGTCTCTGTCTCTGTGTTTGTATAAACCTAAGCCTAGACCGGGAGAGAGTTTTAACTTGAACAGCAAAGCTAAGCCGGTGCTGCTCTGAACTTGAATAATGCCCACCAGGAGGAGGCCAACCTTGCCAAGGGATCTCAACCTAAAGACTATTCCCAGTGTCCTCCCAGGTCATAGCTGTTCCTGCGAAGAACAGTACCACCTCAGGGTAAGCCCAACTCTTCAGGTAGGTGATTGGACCCTAGCAATCCCAGAGAAAAATCCCACTAGTTGTGTTAATATTGGTTAGCTCAATTGTAATCTTGTACACAATGGGATTTTTTTTTTTTAAGAAATCCATGAGCAAGTTGATAAGCATAGAAAATAAACATTGTTCTTTCAGGAGTTGAGGAGATGGAAATCAAAATGGTATTATACAACTGTAATCCTCGAGCTGGTGAGGTGGAGGGAGAAAGATCTAGAAGACAAGACCAGCTGGATCACATGAGACCCTACCTCAAAATAAAAACAAAAACAAAAAAACAAACAAACCATCAGGTTCAGGTAGGTGGTGAGAGAATACAGAGAAACTCCATTTCCAAGAGTGTAAAACATTACTGGGTCATAGTGGTACATGCTCAGGATACAGAGGCAGGAGGATCACTTGAAGTTCAGGGACAGGCAAGCCTGGTCTACATAGCGAGCTCCAGGCTAGCCAGAGCTGTAGAGCAAGACGATGCCTCAAACAAAACAAGAAAAAAGGGATTGCAAAATCTTTTTGAGGTAAGCTACACATATAATTTCTCTTGCCAAATTGCCTGTTTCTGCCATGCTCTGGATTTCATGACACATTTGGGAAAACCCATAGTAGGAGAGAAAAGGGGATTGGATCCTAGTTCTGGGAGCCAGTTACTTCCTGAAACTACCCACTGCCAGCTTTACTCATGAATTGAGCTTTTCTCCCAAGTCCTAACAGTACCACTGTCTTGGGATGACTGTGCTGAGTCCTTGAGTGTAATCTCTCAGCCTTCTCTTAAACACTTCCCTTAATACTTGGGCTGGGGCTGCAGCTCAGGGCTAAATGCTGATAACAATCTTGGTGGTGTTATGCTATATCTCCCACTGTTGCTGACATTTTTGTAAGTAAAATGAACCTGTATGCCCAATCTAGAGTCTGCAGGATTTTGGACATCCCTCAAGTGACAGGATTTAGGCTGGGCCTAAATCCTCTAAGTTACTCCATATTGTGTGAAATGGTGGTTGTCCTGGCTGAGCCTGGCCATGACAGTCTCTGCTTCCCAAGCAGCGTTGCATTCTATCTTGAGTTTAAATGCAGAGGCTGGATGAGGATGCAACTTGATGGGCATTTAAGGAGCACCACTGGCCCCACCCACAAAGACAGACTAATTAATAACTTATTCTTAAGAATTAAGGGTGGGCTACCCTACAGATTTATCAAAGTTGATTGGGACAGTATGGACACCTTGGCCTATTAAAATCACATCAGGAAAATCAGGCCCAAGAAATGAGCCTAAGAAATAAGGAGAACGAAACATCACGCATAGATCCTATAAACAGAAGGCCTCCTAAGATGTATACATTCCCCACCCAGCCTGCTATCCGACCACCAGTGTGTGCATTAAGGGACCGACAGGCAGAGAACCCCAGATGGTTCCAGGATCTTTAGCTTGGCTTAGTCTCTGCTGTGGATGGTTTGTTGTCCATTTGTCTTCCTGTTTGCCCATGTTGACTCAGTCCAGCCCTTTGCCTCTATGACCTCCATGGCCCTGTGCTTCACTTCCGCAGCTGGACTCAACCCTAAGGCTGAGTGTGACGCTGCAAAGACACCTCCGGCAGGGTCCATTATCTAAGTCCTCCCCAGACTCTCTTCACATTCCTGTAGACTTCCTGCTGCCTCTGTTGAACCCCTTGAGTTCTGCTTCAGTCTTTTAATAATCCCTATATAAATGTACATAGAGATGCATTTACTGTATAGTGTGTACCATGTGACCAGGTAAGATTGATATGAGTAGGTAAGACTGTAATAAAGGAACTTTGGTTTGTCCTAAATGGCTCTCAAGGGAAATTGGGATTACTTGATAAATTACAGCCAACAAAACCAATGTTGCATGTCCATTTGTTGCTATCCACTAAATCCTGACATCACGGAAGGACACAAGGTGTCAATATTTCTCATAATGAACACTCATGACACTGAGTAAGCAGGCTTGTTAGTTAAGTGATGAATGCTAGGAATTCTGGATTGTAGCCTGCAAGAGCCTGAAGCAGGAATGAGACACTGCCCAGGCCAGCCTGAGCTATAGGCTAAGACCCTGCCTTAAAAACAAAACAACCTGAAAATAATTGGTCTCACAATTTAGAGTAGAGGCCTGTCTTCTTTACCTCCTAGTGTGTCTACCAGAGAGGAACTATAGGCTATGATCACATCTATTTCACCAAATGAAGACAATGTGCTATGAAAATTGATGATATTCTTTCTACCAGGCATGGTGACATATGTCTTTAATCCCAGCACTGGGAAGGCAGAGATAGGGGCATCTCTGAGGTCTAGGACAACCAAGGCTACACAGAGAAACCCTGTCTCAAAAATAAACAAACAAACAAACAAACAATTGGTGGTATTTTAAGGTCAATTAACCTTTGTGCTCACTTCATTAGTAATTCCTGGACACCAACTCTTTAATCTACAAATCTGTGTTTGGAAACGCCTTCCAACAGAAACGTCCTGGACTGCCCTTCTAGAACATGAAAGAAGCCTAGCCAAGCAAATGCTTCTCCCTAGGGCTTTGGTGTTTGAACAAACTGAGGGTAAGGCCTGCTCTCTGGTCTCAGTGAGCTAAAAACAAGTTAGCATCTTAGACATCGAAGGGAACTTCTTGCCTTCATCAAGTTAAATTCCCTCATCAACGTATCCTCTCAGCACACACTTGATGAGCAAGCAGTGTATATGAGATATTTCCTCATAGTCATCACATGAATGGATGAAGACAAATTCAAAAACTGTCAAGAACCCAGACAGACATGATGGTAGACACCTTTAGTCCTAGCACTTGGGAGGCAAAGACGGACTTCTGTGAATTCCAGCTTGACCTCACTACATAGTAAGACCCTGTTTCGAAAACAGACTTTCAAGAAATATGCTGAAGGCCACATCCAGGCCAGGAGGGCTAGTATTGAATTATGTCCTGATTCCAAATCTAGTGCTTCTTTTATTAATGCAAAGGTGATTATCAGGGCATTTCCATAGGACTGGAGTTAAACAGCTCAGTGGTCAGAGGTTTGATCGATAGCACCACAAGACCTGGGCAGAAGGACATGAGAGTCAGCGGAAGATGCAGGAACATCCTGAGCATTGGGAAGGGAGGGAACCTGTCCCATACCCAGTTTGGGGCCAACTTTTTTTCTTTTTGGGGATTGATTTGTTTGCTTATTTGCTTACTCGATTTCTTGAGCCAAGATCTTCCTATGTATCCTTGGATAACCCGGAACTCAAAATATAGCCCAGGTTGACCATAAACTCATTGCAATCCTCTGGCCTCAGTCTCAGGAATGTTGAGATTATAGGCATGTGTCATCATGCCTCACTTGATTGACTTTTAAAAGATTATTCTAAAAATAATCTTGTTATAAATTTATTTGTTGTCTTAGTTAGGGTTTACATTGCTGTGAAGAGACACCATGACCAAGGCAACTCATAAAGGACAACATTTAGTTGGGGTTGGCTTACAGATGCAAAGGTTCAGTTCATTATTAGCAAGGCATGAAGCATGGCAGCATCCAGGCAATCATGGCAAGGGGAGAAGCTGAGAGTTCCACATCTTGATTGGAAGACAGCCAGAAGACTACTGTCTTCCAGACAGCTAGGAGGAAGGTCTCAAAGTCTACCCTTCAGTAACATGCTTCCTCCAACAAGAGGACACCTACTCCAGCAAGGCCACATCTCCTAATAGTGCCACTCCCAGGGCCAAGCATATTCAAACCACCACATTTGTCTATGTGATCATTTTGTCTGCATGTATGTACATGTATGCATGTATGTACATGTATGTGTACTATATACATACCTAGTACCCAAGGAGATCAGAAGAAAACATCAGATCCCCTAGAACTGGAGTTACAGATGATTGTAAGCCACCATGTGGTGCTGGGAGCTAAACTCTGGTCTTCTACCAAAGCAGCAAGTGCTCATAACCACTGAGCCACTTCTCCAGCCCCTTAAAAGATTACTTTTAAGCAATATATAATCCCAGCACTTCTAAGTAAAAGGTGGAAGGACCTCAGGGGGGAAAAATGCCTTGAGGCCTTACCAGTTAAATAATACAGGCAATTGCTACTGTGGTTGGTTACCCACCAGAACTGTATGGTAATGTTCTTTTGTTGAAGACATCACAAGCTCTTGTTACCTATCAAAATCAAGCTGGCATTAAATGGAAGCTCTCTTTCCATTATCTCACCCTCATAGTGCAAGAAGGAGCTACGCAGGCTGTGGGAGGTAATTGCCAGTAACAGTCTTACTCACCTGTGGTCTCCGGGCTAACAATAATGGAGAGTCAGGCAAGATAACGGTACAACAGAGGATAGTCAGTAGGGGAGTGTGGTGGCTTGGATGAGAAGTACCCGCCCCTCCCCCCCCCCCATAGACTCACATATTTGAACACTTGGTTTTCAGTTGGTGGTGCTACTTAGGAAAGTTCTGGGAGCTTTAGGAGGCAGAGCCTTGCTAGGGGAAGTGCACTGAGAAGGGCAGGCTTTGAGAGTTTATGATGCTCCACTTCTTCTCCCCCCCTCCCCTTCCTCTTTGTCTTCCCTCCTTCTATCCCTCTGCTTCCCATATGTGGTCAAAATGTGGTCAATCAGCTTCCTGCCCCTTCCGGTTTCCACGCCTTCATGTTCACAAAGGACGCATCCCTGTGGAATCATAGGCTAAAATAAGGTCTTTCTTCATTAAGTTGCCTCTGGTCCTGGCATTTTATCAAGGCGACAGAAAAGGAACTGAAACTCGGGAGCAGCCAGCTGATTTCTGATTGGATCTGAAGCCCACTCCGTGGGAGAGGAATCATGTCTGCTGCTGTTATCTAGTCAAAAACCGATAGGGAAACATTCTAGGTCCAAGTGGGCCAACTAGCACTAGCACTTTGCTAAAAGGACATGACTCAACCATCAAATTGTCTTCTAAATAGTTATGTTTAAGCCCACAGGTTAATACTGCAGTCAGTTTGACTCGGAGTGGCTTCTTACAGGGCAATGGTACTGTCCCCCTTTTCTTGTCTCTTTCCTTCATATTCTCTCTCTCTCTCT
>NW_021620534.1:262065-269418 GCF_004785775.1 Grammomys surdaster | reverse complement strand
TCTCTCTCTCTCTCTCTCTCTCTCTCTCTCTCTCTCTCTCTCTCCTTTCCCTTCCTGACAAGCCTTCTCAAGGTTTTACTCTGTTGCTCAAATACCTGGAATTGCGGGTACATACTAGTGTGCTCAGTTCTCTTGGTAAACACCAGCTTTAAAATCATCCAGATAGTATGCATTTCTTCTCTCTGTTTCCCTCATTGGAATGTTCACCCCTCAAACACAGTCAGTGTCCCCCAAACACAGGAGTCTATGTGCTGCTTCTTCTATCCTCAGAGTCTTATGTAAGCACTTGGTAAATACCTGCTAAATTAATAAGTGAACGGACTTCCTATTCCAGGTCTCAAAGGGTTCTTTTGGGGCACACATTAGTTCTCTCCCAGGTTCGCCCACTCATTTCCCACAGACAAATGTCTGAATGATGTGGTCTATTGTGACTCCTGCTAACTCCCCTGTCCTTCTGACCACAGTGGGACCATGGAGCCTTATCATCTGTCTTGCAGACGCTGGATATGCTATGTCAGTGTGTCCTCAGAGACCATCCTGTTTGGTAACACATCAAAAGTGGACATGGGGTTAACTCAGTAGGAAGTGAGGTCAGTTTGGCAACTGATGGTGAAACCATGAGCGACGTGGGGGTTAACACTAGTTGAAGTTAATGTAAGATATGTTGTAAGGCTTCGAAGTAAATCACAAGGGGGTGAGTTGTGCAGGGAGTGCTGTTTGTGCTTGGAAAGGGAAGTTCCCTGTAATGTGTGTTGGCTTGTTGTGTGCCCTGGGCTGGTGAGCACAAGGTGGAGGGTTGCTGAGTCTCCCTACGTGGGATACAGCTTTTTGGAGGCACCTGTGGGAGAAGGACTTCGACCAAAACCTATAAGCACCATTGATTGGGCCTTGTATTAATCATCTATTTTCCCCAATCCTCCACTCATCCTATGAAGCAGGCAATAACACCCATCTCACAGAAAATGAAATAGAAGTTTAAATGACTATGTAACTTGCCCACCATGGTCACATAGTTGTTGGTAAGGCAGTCAAGCAGGTAATCCAGCTTCACTTCCTACCCCACTGTGGGCCCTTTTCCTCTTCCTATGCTAAACAAAGGGAAATAAAGCAGACCTGGGGCTTTATGAGTCGTTTCCTAAGCCAGCTTGGTTTGCGTCTATTTGCTTCTGTATATAATACTCAGTTAATTCTGAAATTCAGTTTTTGGTAGTATTATTATTATTTGTTGTTGGTGTCATTTATGTATTGTGGTCCAGAGTAGCCTCAAACTCACTACCTAGAGTAGGCTATCCTTGATCTCCTCCTGGTGGTCCTCCTGCCTCAACCTCCTAAGCAGGAGGATTATAAGAACGTGCCACCATATTCATGTTGGAATTAGCAGAGTCAGTGCGAATCTGTAGAGAATAAGGATGGTTGTGAGAGATGGCCAGCGCATTCACATTTCATGTGCCAGAAGCTGGTAGAGATGGGTTGGTTGAGATGATTCTATGGAAAAGTTTGTGCCACCAAGTTTAATGACTTAACTTTGTTGTTTTGGGTTCAGTCCCCAGCACCCACAAGGGACAGCTCCCAACCACCTGTAACTCCAGCTCCTCTGGAGATGATGCCCTCTTTTGTCCATGGTGGGTGAGGGCGTAACTTCATGCATGTAGTGTACAAACAGACAAACACACACATACAATATATATATACACAGAAAATAATTTTTAACTGATAAGAACAGATACTACACTTGATCTTAGCTAAAAGGCTGAGAATCGATGAAAATAAGTTTGTTTGTTTGTTTGTTTGTTTGTTTGTTTTTTGGTTTTCTGAGACAGGGTTTCTCTGTGTAGCCCTGGCTGTCCTGGAACTCACTCTGTAGACCAGGCTGGCCTCGAACTCAGAAATCCTCCTGCCTCTGCCTCCAAGTGCTGGGATTAAAGGCATGCGCCACCACTGCCCAGCTGAAAATAAGTTTTAAAAAGAAAAAAAGAAGAAGGAAAGAAGGAAGAGAGGGAGGGAGGAAGAAGGGGGAAGATGGAAGGAAAGAGGGGGAGAGGGAGAGGGAAGCAGGGAGGGAGGGAGGATAAATACTTGATGACTAGGGGCAAGGGATTGGATCTCTTTTGGCTAGGGTGGTCAAAGGATGGGTGTGGTTGGGTGTCAAGCTCACACCTGCAGTCTCAACACTCAAGTAGAGATAAGAAGCCTAGGAGCTCAAGGCCAACCTTAGTTACACATCGAGTTCAAGCATGGAACACATCAGGTGAGAATAACATCTTAAAAAATAAAGTTGCCAGGCAGTCGTGGCACAGCACTTGGGAGGCAGAGGCTGACAGATCTCAGAGAAACCCTGTCTCCAAAAGCTAAATAAATGCTGGGCAGTGGTGGCGCACGCCTTTAATCCCAGCACTTGGGAGGCAGAGGCAGGTGGATTTCTAAGTTCGAGGCCAGCCTGGTCTACAGAGTGAGTTCCAGGACAGCCAGGGCTACACAGAGAAACCCTGTCTAGAAAAAAAAAAAAAAAAGTGATGGACAGGCAGACTTCCAGCCCCACACCTGCCACTCCATCTCCAACTTCTGGGTAGCCAGGCCTCATGGCTTTGATGGAAGTAGCCCAGCCCATGAGGCTGTGGGCTCTGTGGTGGGGCACACCGGGTCCCATGGTCACCAAGGGCTGTAGTAGATATGGCATTGCTGGACCACCAAAGCTTGGTTGATGTCACTGCCTGGAGCCTCCAGGAGGCCCGCTGCTAGAGCAGCAATCTGACAGTACTTTTTTTTCCCACAGTTTCTGGAGTGTGCCCAGAATCAGGCTGATGTCATGGTCTGTGAAGATTTCAAGGAAGAAGAGCTGGGCCAGTGCAGAGTTACAAATGCAGGATTAGCCTAATCAAGAGGTTCTAACTGAAGAGATGGACAGTCTGCTCTAATGGCCAACTCCTTTGGGGTCAAATGACCCTTCCACAGGGGTTGCCTAAGACCACTGGGGGAAAAAATTTTAAAAAAGATAATTTACATTACAACTCATAGCATCAAATCCCAGCACTTGGGAGGCAGAGGCAGGTGGATTTCTGAGTTCGAGGCCAGCCTGGTCTACAGAGTGAGTTCCAGGACAGCCAGGGCTACACAGAGAAACCCTGTCTCGAAAAAGAAAAACCAATAATAATAATAATAATAATAATAATAATAATAATAATAAATTAATTTTAAAAAAGCATCAAAATTGCAGTTATGAAGTAGCAACAAAAATAATTTTATGGTTGGAGTCACTACAACATGAGGAACTGTGTTAAAGCGTTTCAGCATTAGGAAGGCTGAGAACTGTTGTTCTGGCATAAAAAGAGAAAGCAATACTGAAAGTGACTTGTTTGTAAACCTCTAGTTGGCCATAGTACCCTGTTTCAGAACAGCTGTGGGAAAGTTCTCAGGTTTTACAAGTTCAGAGATGTGTAGAGTTCAAGGCTGGGCAAGTGTTTGGCCATCTCAAATCAGTTGTGAATGATGTATTCATTTATGAGTGAATTAAAATAGAGTGATTTTTTTATCCCAACCACCTGTAATCTCTCTGAATGTAAAACATCTTGGGATACATGAGATCTAAAAAGAAGCAGGTCCTGTTAGCTGAAATGAAGCAACACAGAGATACACAGGGGCAAGGCGTAGATTCCCCAGAGAGGCGCTGCCCAGATAGTTTGAGGTGTGGAAGGCATTCGGGAAGAGCTTCTACATTATTCCCCCTTAATTCCCTCTGCTGATCTCCCCACTATGACCTAGGCAGCCAAATCCCCGCATTCCCAGTATCAACTTGGACTGTAAAAAGTTTCATCTGCTTTCCCCAGTGCTGAGGATGGAGCAATGTCACTGATGGGGCAGTGGGTACCACTGCTGGGCGGGTGTGGTATGGTGTGCTTGTAATCCCAATAACTGAAAGGACTCGGGAGAGCACACCACCATGGGAATTCTGACAAGTTTACATTGACAGAGTCCGTCTCAAGCTCCCTTCTAGAAGGAGAAAACTATGTCTGTTGAATAAGACTAAACATTATATAGTTCACAATAAAGTGATCTATATATTTAACATAATTACATAATCTCGTTTTGTGCTGTTTGAGATAGTGTCTTGCTATATAGCCCTGGCAGGCTTCCCAAGAGCTCGAATTACAGGTGTGTGTCATCTTGCCTGGCCATAATTCAGATTAAAGAAAGCAGCTCCTGTTTGTTTGCTTGATTTTTGTTGTTGTTGTTGTTGTTGTTGTTGTTGATTCAGGCTCTCATGTGGTCCAGGCTGGCCTTGGTCTCCCTGTATAGCAGAGCATGCCTTTGACCTGAGCGTCTCGCCTCTACCTCCTGAGTGCTGGGGTTACAGGCATATGCCACCAACGCCACTGTTGTCTGTTTTTCTAAGGCAGGCCTCTTGTACGTCAGGCTAGCCTCCAATCTGTTATGTACCTGAGGCTACTCTTAAACTCCTGATTCTCCTGGCTCCCCTTTCCTGAGTGCTGGATCACAGGCTTGCACCACCTTGCCTAGTGATTCATTTCATAATTAACATTATTTAATTTAATGGCTGTAACTAGGCTGTAGGGTGATGCACTAGACTTCTAAGGACAAGACAAGTTCATCAGTCAGCACCAACACCAAAAACAAACAAACAAGACAAAGAAACCAACCAATACCAATTGTGATTACTTCCTCTCCCTATAAACTGTATATTTGTAGAATCAATACCCGAAAGCAGAACGCTGAGTTACTGACTCATTTTTCTAATTAGAAAAAAAAGTATGATATCCCTCCAGTTGCAGAAAATATATAATCTACCCTCTATGCAAATATGACTACTTCCCTGCCAAAAACCTTGAGATATGACTTGCTATGTTCCGCCTGGACCTTTCTTACTCTGACGGGCCAGCCCTCATGGCCAGTTCTCATAATCTTTTATCTCGTGGCATCTTCTCCTCACTCTATCTTCTCTCTCTTCTTCCTCATGGTCCTACCTCAGACCCCAAGCCCAGAAACTGAAACTCTGCCTATCTCCTCAGCCCAGCTATAGGCTGTAGGCATCTTTAGTCAACCAATAGTTTTAAATAAAGGAGCAATTTTCCATTACATCACTAGGTATATGTGAGGATTTCCTCATCTCTGGGGGCAACCAGATCTTGGGGGTCAGTGTTTAGCATTACAATTCATAGCAACAACAGACTAGACCTCAGCAACCTCCCTTGCAACTCCTCTCATTCTCGGTGTTTTTCCTCATCTTTTATTCTGAATAATAAAACATACAGCCATACACACTATTTTTTTTTAATTACATTAGATTTACCACTGGAGATATGGTGGTACATAGCTGAAAAGACTGAGTAGCTGGTAGGGGAAATTCCACTGCAGCAGGGAAGTTCAGACCTAATGGATTTCCAAATAACCTTTGAAATAATGCATTCTGTAGTTCTGTGTTCCGATGTCTCTTTCTTTCTTTTATTCTTTCTTTCTTTCTTTCTTTCTTTCTTTCTTTCTTTCTTTCTTTCTTTTTTTGTTTTGGTTTTTTTGAGACAGGATTTCTCTGCATAACCCTGGCTGTCCTGGAACTCACTCTGTAGACCAGGCTAGCCTCGTACTCTCGAACTCAGAAATCTGCCTGCCTCTGCCTCCCAAGTGCTGGGATTAAAGGCGTGTGCCACCACCGCCCGGCCCGATGTCTATTTCTTGTTGGGCTTGTTCTCCCCTTAACTATCCAAATAGATTGCAAATTCCTTAAGGACAGAATATCTAGACTTTCCTCCTCCTCTTCTTCCTCCTCCTCTTCTTCCTCCTCCTCTTTCTTGGGTTTTATTTTTGTTTGTTTGTTTTTTGGCTTTTTTTTTTTTTTTTTTTTTTGGTCAGAAGTTCTCTACATACCCCTGGCTGTCTTAGAACTCACTACGCAGCCGGGCGGTGGTGGCGCACGCCTTTAATCCCAGCACTTGGGAGGCAGAGGCAGGTGGATTTCTGAGTTCGAGGCCAGCCTGGTCTACAGAGTGAGTTCCAGGACAGCCAGGGCTACACAGAGAAACCCTGTCTCGAAAAACCAAAAAAAAAAAAAAAAAAAGAAAAAAGAAAAACAAAAAACAAAACAAAACAAAACAAAAACCTCACTATGTAAAGTAGGCAAGTCTTGAACTCACACTGGCTTGTGAGTTCTCCTGCCTCTTCCTCTCAAGTGCTAGGATTAAAGTTGTGCATGGCACCCTGCCTCTTTTTGAATATATATTAATTTTACTTTATTATGTTTATTATATATGTCTCAGAATGTTTTTAGGCATGTATGGACAGATGCCAATGAGGGCCAGAAAAGACGAGCAACCTTGGCTACATATTGAGTCTGAAGGCAGCCTAAAGGCAGTGTTAAAGATACTGTCTCAAATGAACAAACAAAAGTGAAACAATTTTTCAAATAAAACTGTGTCTTGACATCTGGTGAGATGTCTGCTATTCACAGTCAATAGGAATCTGTGTCAGTGTCCAAAACCGTAGGGTCAAACATTGTTTTTCTTGCCTTTCATACCACAAAGACAGAGCCATGAAACATTTTCCTGGTGGAGAAGGTTCCATCACCACATTTACCTTTGGTTTAGGTAAAACAAGTCTATTTGTTCAAAGTCAATGGACCCAGAAGGTTAACCAACATACTCCACGATCCCGATTTACGTAACAACGCTGATAGATGCAGCTGCAAGTCTGTAGCCTATGACCTTTCCTTCTTGAGTCTTTTATCATTTATTACTGATTTTTCGGGAGTACCGAAGAGTGAGAGCCACAGAAATACAGAAGAAGGTGATCTATATTTGCATTCCCTAGGGAACCCCCTCCCCCCCCCAAAAAAAATACAGGGTATTACCAGTGCTCTCAGCCCTCAGCTAGGCTTGTAAGACCCCATTGCTGAAGACACCACATACATTGGTCACAGGACGTGGAGAAATCAAGTTGGTACTGACCACGAAGCTCCCTCCCTGGTTGGTAGTTTTCATAGTGATGGGGAGCTCTATGTAGTGTACTGGGGAGAAAAAGGCATCTACAGCCTCACCCAGGTGTGAGCCCTGTGGAAATACGATGACACCCATGGGTGCAATAATGGCACAGACGTTATGGACATAAACCATGGCTTCTGACTGGTATTAAAGTCTACTCTACAGAAGGAAACACGTGTCTAATACTGTAAATCTGGCCAAGAACCTATGGCTGGCAAGTTCACAGGCCCCAAGGATGAGCTTACTATTATTCTGCTAAATGGACAGATAGTAGCAAACTGCCCTTTAAAATGGTATACCGCCACTCATTGACTAGTTAGATCAGATCTCACCGCCACTCATTGACTAGTTAGATCAGATCTCACCG
>NW_021620534.1:249798-262055 GCF_004785775.1 Grammomys surdaster | reverse complement strand
ATCAGATCTCACCGCCACTCATTGACTAGTTAGATCAGATCTCACCGAGGGAGGTTCTTTGTGATGGTGGTTTACACCAAACTCACAAACTGTCAAAGTGCAGAGAAGTGTCAGTGGTGTGGTGTGCTTAGCTGCAAATGGGACGCTGATGGCACACACACACACACACACACACTGAAGTTTAGGTAAATGGGAAGAGAGGAAAGAGTGTGTTGTATAATTTTAATCCCAACCTGGCTTGATTATTCAGTTCCCAGATGAAGGACACACATCTTTTTTTTTGTTTGTTTGTTTTTGTTTTTCGAGACAGGGTTTCTCTGTGTAGCCCTGGCTGTCCTGGAACTCACTCTGTAGACCAGGCTGGCCTCAAACTCAGAAATCCACCTGCCTCTGCTTCCCAAGTGCTGGGATTAAAGGCGTGCGCCACCACCGCCCGGCGACACGCATCTTTTATTATTAATTATAAACCTTAAACAACACAAGAAAGGGAGACATCTACTCTTTTTTTATCAATGTCCCCTAGTTGTTACTTACTATGTTTCATCTAGACTGTTCTGAACTCCAATTGGCCAGCCCTCAGGGCCATGTTTCATAACTCACCTAACCCATGAAGGCTTCTCCTCTATTCCTTTCTTCTCCCTCTGGTGTTCTCCTCCAACCCCAAGCCTGATCATCCTAAAACTCTCCTGTGTCTCTTTCTGCCCAGCTATTGGATGTCAGCATCTCTATTCACCAATCAGAAATAACTTGGGGTCAAAGTTACATAGCATCACTTGGGTCTACATGTGGACTCTCTTGTCTCTAGGGCAACCAGGTCTTGGGATTCCAGTCTTAGCATTAGAATCCAAGCAGTACCAGGCCAAACAAACCACTGTTGGAGAGAATGAACAGTTGTACAAACCAGAGGTCAGAGAGGACTGGGGTAAACCAGTGTCTTCTGTATATAATGGTACTACTGTACTCATGAACTCACAGCAACTGTGGCTATCTGAACAGGACTCACTCAAAACCAAGCCAGTCAGTCAATATTCTAGCATTGAGGGGTAAAAGGTTCACAAGCTGGACCCCAACCCCTAGCTGAGGAGCTATGGACTGTTGATGGCTTCTGGGGGACAGTCAGTCACTTTCCTCTAAAGGGAAGAAAACCCAGGTCTTCTGCAAAAACAAGTGCTTTTCACCACTAAGCCATCCCTCCAACCACTAGGCTGATTGTCTTTTGGTACTTTGTCACACTGATAGGAGTTGATCCAGGGAAATTGGCTCACATCATGACAGAAACCGAGAAACCCAGTAATAGGGCATTTGAGAGCTGAAGCTCTAGAGAAGTCCCAGCATTCTGGCATTCTGAAGATGGAGGCAGGAAGATCCATAGCTCAACCGGGAGGAGATCAAGGTCATCCTCAATTACATAGGGAGTTCAAAGCTAGCCTAGGGTATTGAGACCCTCTCTTACAAAAATAAAGTAAGTAAAAAGATGGATGCTGGCTGATATTTAGTATTCTGGGCCAAAACCACTTTTTGGAAGGAAAAAAAAATGAGAACCAAAGGGAATTCTGAAAAGTGTCTAAAGGCTGTAAAACCCAAAGTTTCTACGTTTGAGGATAGGAGAATGGTGCCTCAGCTTTTGGAGAAAGGTAAAATGTATTTTTCCCTGCCCTTTTATGCTTGTGGATAGGGGCCCAACTGACTTGAGGTGCTTGCCCATATTAGGGGCTCTTTCTCCATCAGAGCACCGAGTCCCAAGCCAATTTGCTCTTGAAACATCTTCACAGACATCCCCAGAATAATGCTTTGTCAGATCTCTAGGTATTGCTTGGGGTGAGAGATGAGGAGGAGGAGGAGGAGGAAGATGAGGAGGGAGAGAAGGAACAGAGTTGAAATAGGAATTCATGTAACTGAAGCCAACTCAAGCTACTGATGTTCCTGTATTTCACTCCTGGGTGCTAGGATTCCAGACATGTACCACCATGCCTGATTCTCCTGTGTATTCTTAACCCAGTCAATTTACTTGACACCTAAAATTAAACAGCATAATCAGGTATTAGGAAGATATGGGGATTTTTAAATGGGGTGGAATTATAGTTTTCTGGAGTTGAGTTATACTTTTATGAGAGTAAAGAGGTGATTTGAGGGCAGGTGTAAGGAGAAGGCTAATTTAAATCTTGTGAAATAACAAATAGGTTGAAAATGTAACCTTCCTAAATATCAGGGTTGTACCTTTGTGTGACAAAACTATTCATTAGGAAATACGTAGCTAGAGCTGGGGATGTTGTTCAGGTGTTAGAATACATCCATGAGGCCTCCTTTCCGGCACCATGTAAGACCTGACAAGATTGTGCAGCTTTGTAATCTCAGCACCCAGGGGGTGAATGAGGGAGGATCAGAAGTTCAAGATCATCCTCAGCTACTCAGTAAACTGGCCTTGAAGCCCTGCTTTCAATTTCCACCACCAGAGAAACTGTGGGGTGACGATCTAGACCTTTAACCACAGCAGTGCCGAGTGGAGATTGAGAAATCAGAAATTCAGAGTTATCTTCACTACATAGTGAATTCAAAAACCAGCCTGTAGTACAGGAAACTGTGATTCAAAATAATAATAAAAAGAATTGCCAGGCATGGTGGTGCACATTTTTAATCCCAGCACTTGGGAGGCAGAGGCAGGTGAATCTGTATTGGGCTAGCCTGATCTACACGGCGTGTTCCAGGACAGTCAGGGATATATAGAGAGACACTGTCTCAAAAAAATATTTTTTTAATTAAATGGAAAGATAGATAAGATTAGCAGTGCTTTGCAGAATAGCATCACCATCTGTGTGCTTTGTCATTCTCCATGCTAGGGACGATCCCAGGTCCTCACACGTACCACACATGCAAGGCCAGCGCCCTATGCCCTACCTCTTCATCACTGAGCTCAGCTTCCAATACCTGTCTTTGGATTTCAGTATCTGTTGGTGATTTCTCCACAGATCTGGGAATGACTGTTTACAGATGGAGTGGCTCAAGTGACATAAACGTGTTCTCTCACAGTTTTGGAGACTAAGTTTTGGTTGCTTCTAATGGCTGTGAGACCAAAGCTCTTCCACACGCTAACTTAGCTTCTGCTGGTGTCTGCTGGCGTTACATCCTTTCTTTCTTTTTGGTTGTTGTTGTTGTTGTTTTGGTTTGGTTTGGTTTGGTTTTTTTTTTTTTTTGCTTTGTTTTTTTCAAGACAGGGTTTCTCTGTGTAGCCCTGGCTGTCCTGGAACTCACTCTGTAAACCAGGCTGGCCTCGAACTCAGAAATCTGCCTGCCTCTACCTCCCAAGTGTTGGGATTAAAGGCATGCGCCACCACCGCCCGGCTTCACATCCTTTCTTAACATTTCTTTACATTGTATTTTTTTTTTATAAATAATTTATTTATTTTTGAACATGAAATGCTTTTTTATAGCATGTTTCACAAGGGGAGGGGGTAAGAGGGGCCAGATGGTGGAAAAGTACAAAATCTTCTTGGCCTGTGCCTTGAAACATGTCATGGTCTATACGGTACACTGCCTTGAATTATGATCTACCTGCTGTTCTTCAGAAGATATGGTACACTGCTTGAGTTATGGTCTCCCTGCTATTCTTAAGATGATATGGTACACTGCTTTGAGTCTATCTGCAGTTGCTAGGCAGGATCTTGCAGTTGCCAAGCTTCAGAGGACATTGTGCAGGTGGGGAAAGGTAGGGGGTGAGGGTAAGGGCGAGGGTCCTGGCTTCTGGCATCTCCCCCTTCTCTGTTTAGTTAGAGAAGGCATCTTATGATCAATCCCAACTATGTGAATTTTGAATTTGGATGTCTAATTATGGGGGGTCTTAGACAAGTTCACAACCCCAAAACACTGATGTGAGACGAGTCACATCGATGGTCGAAGGTTTTAGGCTGTCGACGATGGGCAACGTCAAGGGACTCCGATGTGGGTGAAAGGAGGGTGAGGGCCCTGTCTTAGGCCATGTAGGCTGCACCCACTCCCAGCACCACGCACTCCTTTTCGGCTGCATTGGGTGGGCCCCTGGGAAGTGGACCTACAATAATCCCGTCATTGGGCTATCTCACAGCCATCCTAGTCCCTTGTAAATGTTCAATTTACCAACCATTTGTCAGTTTGGGGTGTAATATTGTCATAAAGGAAGGCTCCCCAATGTTAGCGGCCATATCAAGGGCGGCCTTGGTTTAGGAAAAAGCCAATTTTTGTTGTGGTGATCAAGAGGCCAAGCTCTCTATCGAGAGAAACGGGGGCAAAGCCAGGCATACCAGGAACCCTTCTGGAGGGCGTGGAAGTCTAGCGGTCGACCGTAGGGGGGAGGCAGGGGAGCTGGCAGCTGTGTCAGTCTCCTGCAGAGTCACTTCTGGATCCTCTTCAATTTTCGGCTGATGGTAATGAACTTCAACCGTCTTCTTGATGGCAGCATCAACCTGGTTCCGTGGATGACAGGTCGCGGGTTTTGATCTCTGTCTCGCTTAATCTTGATGTCCTGCGCACATCCTCTCAATGAGGGTCCGTCCAGAGGGGTCCGTGCCTCGAGCCCCACGTCTGGGTGCCACTTGACCCGACTGGCAGGCCCTAGTTATTCGTGGGGGCGAGGATGACTGCAACCTGCTATTCTTCAGAAGATATGGTACACTGCTTGAGTTACTTCCTCAACAGTTAATTGACAGAAGAGAGGTAATCTCACAAAAAGAAAAAGCTATTTCCAATCGATATATCATATAGTCTGATTAATTGTCAGTGGTGCTATAAAAGTCCTTTGACAAAAGATTATAAATATAGATTTATATATCCTTAAATAAGGTCTTCATGACTCTCTGAGTGTAGAAGGAGCAACTGTTGGCGCTTCAGCCCTGATTTTACAAGAACTCTGAAAAATTGGCTTTAAAAATAAAAGAGGGGGAACGGTACCCCCTCAGAAGGAGCCCCCCTGAAATACTCTCCATCATGCCTTGTTCACTTTTCTCTCTCTTAAGCTGAAAGCTCATGGCAAATCTCTTGCTGACCATGTTGGTGACCTCGGGCACCACCAAGACCAACAAAACTTTGCCACAGATATGGGGAAGGACCCTCATACCCGTAAAGGGAATGCCCCAGACCCAGTTCCCTTATGGAGCTGAGGACTGATATGCCTGTCCAATACCACAGAAGGCACAGCTAACCGGCTACCATAAATATTAATGAAAAAAAATAGATACACTCACAAAGCCAGGCCCAACCATAAATACGATGAATAATAATTTACATCCAGGGAAGAGAAATCTCCCTGAGAATCCCCTTCTTTTTTCTTTCCAGGCAAAAATGAATCACCCATGATGCCTGCCATTAGAAGTTCTAATCCAGATGGGCCAGAAGTCAGGATCCTCGCCCTTACCCTCACCCCCTACATTTTCCCAGCTGCACAAGGTTCCCTGAAGCTTGGCAACTGCAAGATCCTGCTTGGAAACTGCAGATAGACTCAAAGCAGTGTACCATATCATCTGAAGAATAGCAAGGAGACTACATTGTATTTTTCAATTTAGTGTGTGTGAGTGTGTGTGAGTGTGTGTGTGTGTGTGGTTTATGGGGTTTGAATGTGTTCATAGAGTATGTATACCTGTGAAAGTGTGTTTGTGTGTATATGTGTGTTAGTTTGTGTGCATGTGTGTATACATGTGTACATCTAGTTTTATGTGTTAATGTGTGCTTGTGTGTGTGCACACATGTGTGTATGTTTATATATGTGTGACTTATACATGTGTTAATTTGTGTGTTCGATGGTATGTGTATATTTGTGTGTCCATGTGGACATGTATTTTTTAACTCATTAATGTGTGTATATGCATGTGTGTGTTTATATGTGCATACTTGTGTATGTATATGTGTTTATATGTTTCTGCATGTGTGTTTATGTGTGTGCACTCAAGTGGGCTTATAAAGACAGAAAATGGTGCATGATCAACTTGCTTTTTTAATAGCATTAAGAACCACCAGCCCATGGGTGGCAATACCAACTATGGGCTGGGCCCTCCCCCATCAGTCACTAATCAAGAAAATGTTCTACAGCCTTGCTGACAGCCCAGTCTTATAGAGACATTTTGTCAAATGGGATTCTCTCTTCTCAGATGACTCTAGCTTGTGTCTAGTTAACATAAAACTAACCACCACATATCCTATCTCAAAAAAAAAAACAAAAAACTTTTCTCTCTTTCTCTCTCTAAATGAATAAAAGTAAAAAAAAATCAAATCTCAAAAAAATGTACATACAATTACCAGATGCATAAAGGTAAGCATTTAGTTAAAAAAATAAAACAATTTCTTTTTTTTAATTCTAAAAAGATATATATTATTTCATGTGTATGAGTGTTTTGCCTGCATGTATATGCACGATATACATTCTTGGTGCCCACAGAGGTCAGAAGAGTTGGACCCCTGGAACTGGAATTACAGGTGACTGTGAGTTGCCAAGGGAGGGGGAAGCTGAACCTTAATTCAAGATCAGCCAGTGCTCTTAACCACTGAGCCAGACTAATGTAATGCAATAGGTAGCAGAACTGACCCTGCCTCTACTCAGAGACCGGAAAAGGAGAAATGGGCAAAATGAGTCTGAAACTGGACTTCTTCTTGTGAAAACTGAAACAGTCCATGCAGCCTGGTGCATGCTCAGGGGCTTGCCCAGCCAAGCAGAGCACAGCACAGGGTCAGAACACATATCCACGTGGGTCCTTGCCAATGAACCTTTTATCCTTCCCATGGGGGCTAAAACAGCTTCTGCTAAAGGAAACACTCATCTGAGTCTCCCACTTACAAGCCCTCGCTTCCCTCTGCCACTGGCCCTTCAGGGTTCCAAGTATTTTATCCCTATATTTTGTCCATTCATATGTGGTAACATGTAATGTGGTGGTATCAGCTCCTTCCTTCTTTCTTCCTTTTAAGGAAAGAAGGAAGGATTTTTAAAAAAAAAAAAAAAAAATTTAGGCTCGCAGCTTGAGTGTACAGTCCACTTCGGCTGCAAGAGCACCCGAAGCTGTGAGGATAGGAGTGTGGTGTGGCTGTTTGAATTACTCCGCAGACAAGAAGCAGAGGGTTACACACGCTCCTGCTCAGCGTGCCTTTTCCTTTACTCTGCTTTTATTCAGTCCAGGACCCAAGCCCGCTGAGAAGGTGTCACTTATATTCAGGGCAGGTCTTTCCATCACAGTTAAATCCCTCCAGGAACATCTCCACGGATACAGTAGATGTGTGTTTCCTAGGTGACTCTAAATCTGGTCACAGTGACAGTGGTAATAACTCAAATTTCCTACATGATCTCAAAATTTCCTCAAAATTCCTACATGATCTAGGATGTTTTGAATCTCTGACCCTCCTGCTTCTACCTACCAGTTCAAGGATTAGAGTTATATGTGTGTCATTATGCCCTGTTAATTCTGTGCTGAGGACAGAACCCTGGCCTCCTACATGCTATCCAAACATTCTGCCAAAAGAGCCCCAGCTGCAGATCAAAAACCCAGCACTCCAAGAAATAATACCTGGTCCCTGTTAGTTCATAACTATCTCATATAGCAAAGAGCATTCAGCTCAACTTCAACATCTCCATAGTTAATCTTCACTGTCACCTTAGCCAGATTTAGACAGAAAGACTTGTCCTGATTGTAGGTGGTACCACCCCAATGAGCTGGTGTCCTGGACTGAATAAAATATAGTGGAGAAGAAAGCCATCCCAACACTGCTCATGGTCCAAGATCAGGCTGGTGAGATGGTTCACTGGGTAAAGATATTTGACCTGAATTCAATCCCAGGATCCCACATGGTGGGAGGAAAGAACCATCTGAAAAGTTGCCTTTGACCAGCCACACACCAGGGCACGCACACATGCATGTGAGCACATACGTAGACACACCTAATGTAATTTTTTTTTGGAAGTCCCAAATCTCTTTTTATTTTCAAAGTGAATGTGGATTTATTAAAGAACAATGAGAAAGAACTCCAGAGAGTTGGAAGAGGTCCAACGGAGAGGACTCTCTTCTGAGAATCAAAGCAATCCTTTAACTGTGAGCTCACAGGGCACTCCCAGAGAGGCAGGCAAAGGGTCTTTTCTCTTAGGTACAAGGTTATAAGGCTGCTGCTGCTAGTGTGTGCGTGCACGCACACACACACCTATCATGGTTTGCATGTTGTCAGAAGACAACTTTTTGGAATCTGTGTTATGTGGGAAGCCTCTTTGTGTGTGCATGTGCGTGTGCGTGTGTATGCCATAGAGCATCTGTGGAAGAAAGGCAGCATTGTAGACTCAGCCCTCCACTCCCACCTTTTGCTGTGGGCTCCAGGGATCAAGCTCGGATTGTTACATTTGCAAAGCAAGACTTCCTGCTCAGCCATCTCACCAGCCCATTTAGTTTTAAAGGACAGAATTTCTTTGTCTCATTCTCTTTCTCTCATACAGTTTGTGATCTTTTAAGCAAGTTTATGTCAAAATAGCCTGTGTTTCCATTAGGTCTGCTCTCCTTCCCGTTATCAGCTGCCTTCTCACAAACAACCACGCCAGAGCAACAGATAACATAACAACAAAAAGCTCAAAAACTCAAAAGTATAGCCAGGGAGGGTGACTCATGCCTGCAATCTCAATGTTAAAGATGCTGATACAGGAGGATTGCAGTGAGTTAGAGACTAGTCTGGGTTACAGAGTAAAACCCTGTCGTAAAATAAAAACAAAAAAGGAGCATTTAGATGACTCAAAGGGAAAGACATTTTGCCACTAAGCCTGATGACCTGAGTTCCATCCCTGGAATCCACATGATGAATAGTGGACAGAGAACCAACTCTGGACAGTTGTTCTCTGGCCTCCAGAGACATTTAATTTACACACACACACACACACACACACACACACACTTTTTAGGATACCTAATTTTTAAAATCCTAAAAGGGAAAGCCAAGAGTGTAAGTCACTCACAGCCCTGGGTTCACCTTCTAGTAGCAATGGAAAAAGAGAAAGTAAAAGGCATGAAGAGCAAAAACTATGTTCTACCTCAAGGCTGTACTCTTAGCCATTGGAAGTGTCGATGTAAAAACCACAGCCCTCACTTTTAAGGGAATAGGAGATAGTTTATTCTGGCACCATTTTGAGTGACCATGGCCTGGGACACATTAGGTCACCCCAAATTCCATGTCCCAATGTAGAAGCAACTTTGTTAAGTTTTTATAGTTTTTTTTAAATATTTATTCATTTATTTTATGCATATCAATACATCACTATTGCTGTCTTCAAACACACCAGACCCCATTACAGATGGTTGTGAGCCACCATGTGGTTGCTGGGGATTGAACTCAGGACCTCTCTGGAAGAGTAATCAGTGCTCTTAACTGCTGAACTACCTCTCCAGCCCAAGTTTTTATAGTTTTACAGAACAAAGAAAGTCACAAATCAAGTCACGTTTAAAATACATCGGTGAGTACCAGAGAGGCAAGTACAATGATCAGAGGTGCTATTTTATAGGTCTAAGATGCTATTTGACGACATCCTTAGCTTTTGGATTGATGGAAGCTAGTGTTCTTCTAAGACAAAAAATTCTAAAAGGTTTCTATTTATTATCACAAGATGTTAATTCTGATACTGAGTGGGGCAAAAAATGGCTGTTCTGGAAAGCTAAGACTAGTCCGAGACAAGGAAATTAGCTTCTGAACCTGCAAAATCCCGTCTCTCCACAATACCGAAATTCCAATCTGTCCATCATTGTTCACAGCCAGATGTAGCTTCTTTTCGGAAAATTTGCTTTTCGGAAATTTTACTCGCAAGAGGTAGAAGAAAGATCAGAAGTTCAATATTATCCTCTGCTTCTTAGCAAGCTGGAGGCTAGCCTGGGCTACATGAGACCCTGCCTTAATAAAGCAAAGCAAAGAGATCATCACCCCACTAACGCCATCCCACCATCAGAAGACATAGTTTGCTTGCTCCGTCAGTCCCTTGATGCTGATATCTTGCTGGCAATGGTTTTAAGTTCATAAATCAGAACTAGGATACCTCTCACAATATCGCTGGGCTCTTCAGAGCCCCTAGGTGCTGCTGGGAGCCTTTTCAAAGCAGCCTATTATTATATCATGAAGACAGCCCTCGAGGGAGATGAATGTCACGCGCTGCTGGAGTAAGCAGCAGCTGCTGTACCTGGACCTCATTAAGGACATGCCATCCTCTCTTTTCTCATGGCTACGCTTCCGGCACAGGCACCAGTACCAGCACCACTCCTGTCAACAGATTCGTTTAATTTGACTCAGGAAAAACTGTTCATCTAACTTCCAGAAGCCCTGTAGCTGACAAAGGCGGGTCTAACAGGGCCACTGCTTGTCTTGGACCAAGCCTCCTGTTGGCTTCTACCTCAAACCACCCTCTGGCCACGTGTTACCTGGAATGCTACCTGTCCTGTCCTGCCTGCCAGGCAGACTGTCTGTCTGTGAGTTTGTCTTTTTCTTTGTGGTATCAGCCCCCAAACCAGCTTGAACAGAGCTAACCCTCTGCTTTCTGCTGTCTTCTTACCAAATCACCCAGGTATGGAGGCAGAGGCTTCCTCCTTCCTTCCTTCCTTCCTTCCTTCCTTCCTTCCTTCCTTCCTTCCTTCCTTCCTTCTTTTTTGAAGCAGGGCCTTGTACAGCACCAACCCTCTGCTTTTCTCTTGTCTTCTCATCAATCGTGTGTGTGTAAGTGTGAGTGTGTGTGAGTGTGTGTGAGTGTGTGTGCGTGTGAGTGATTGTGTGTGTATGTGTGTGAGTGTGAGTGGGTGAGCGTGTGTGTGAGTGTGAGAATGTGTGTGTGCTGTGTGTGTGTGAGTGTGTGAGTGTGTGTGTGTGTGTGAATGTGTGTGTGTGTGTGTACATTTAATCACCTAGAACCAGGTATGAAGGTTTCCTTCTCCCTTCCTTCCTTCCTTCCTTCTTCCCTCCCTCCCTCCCTCCCTCCCTCCCTCCCTCCCTTCCTTCCTTCCTTCCTTCCTCTTTTGAGTCAGGGTCTTTCCAGGCAACCCTTTCTGCAATAGCTTCCCAAGTACTGGATTTATAACATGCACCACCACTCCTGGCCCAACCAACAATTTCTACAACAGCCAATGCCTGCCCAAAGTCATTTCCCATGTTTCCAAGCACAGACTTAGGCTAAGTGACCACGAGATGCTGCTGATATAAGGTTCTCTAGCTGTGGATATAAGGTTGGGAGATGGTGTTTACCTTCCTTTGGGGTCAGGCTAAGGCCAACCAGATCTTCATTGTCTCCCAGGAGTCACCAAACCAAGGATGTACAACAACACCAATAATCAAAAATAGTCTTGGGTTTCTATGCTCCTTCCCTGCCTCCTGCAGTCCTATGTATTCACAGTTAATCTGGCATTTAATCCGTTGGCTTCTTTCTTTTGGCAACCTTGACTTTCGACAACTTTGAAAGCAAATGATGGCGGATCCAGCTGAGACTTCCAGGATGAGGAAGAAGAGTTTAAAATAGCATGTCATGCTCAGCCTTCTTGTTAATGCACTCAGGTCTCCTCCACATCCTGAGCCAAGCTAGGATTGTGTTATGCAGAGTTGCTAGCAAGTTCTGTCACAGGAAGAGTGGATGCTCCGGGACTGACTCATCTGTTCCTTGGGGCACCGATACTCAGTATCAGGCCACAGCCTTTGATGAAAAACCCCAGGCTCGCTTGGAGCTGCCTTTCCTCTCCAGATGCCTCTGCAGCTTTTCAGCCTTTATTACCAACCTCAACCTTCTGAGGCTTCCCTAGCTCCTGTCTCATTCAGAACTGGGGTCTTTTCTTTTTTCCTTCCCAATATAAGCAATGACTTATTACTAACTTCCCAACTCCCTGGCCTCATCGCTTTCGAGTGTGTGTGTGTGTGTGCTGTGTGCTGTGTGCTGTGTGTTTGCTGTATGTTGTGTGTGCTGTGAGCTGTGTGTGTGCTGTGTGCTGTGAGCTGTGTGCTGTGTGTGAGTTCTGTGTGTGTGCTGTGTGCTGTGTATGTGCTGTGTGCTCTGTGTGTGTTGCATGCACACATATGTTTGTGTGCATAAGTATGTTTCAGTGAGGCTGACTAGCCAGTGAGCTCTGGGAATCCTGTACTCTGCCTCCTCTCATTGAGGTTACAGACATGTGTGGCTATGCCCAGCTTTTAGGATTTGAACTACAGCAAGCACTCTTACCTATGGGACCTTCTTCCAAGGGCTCCCCTATCTTTCCTTTATTTTTCCTCCTTCCTTCCTTCCTTCCTTCCTTCCTTCCTTCCTTCCTTCC
>NW_021620534.1:237426-249398 GCF_004785775.1 Grammomys surdaster | reverse complement strand
CCCTCTCCCTCTCCCTCTCCCTCTCCCTCTCCCTCTCCCTCTTCCTCTTCCTGAGGCAGAATCTCATCTGTTCTGGAACTCTCCTAAGCAGTCAAGAATGCCCTTGAACAGGGTTCTGATCCTCCAGTTTCTACCTCAATATGTATGTTCTTGTTTGGTTGTTTGGTTGTTTGTGACAAGGACTCTCTACGTAGCCCTGGCTGTTCTGGAACTCACTATATAGACCAGGAGGGCCTTGAAACCAGACATCTTCCTGTCTCTCCTCTCCAGTGCCAGGATTAAAGGCATACACCACTCCGCCCTGCACGCTGGGATTTCTTAACACCTCCCCCCCCCCTTGGAGTTTCTTGCTCTTAGCTCCAGGGTCCTGGTAATTACTGTTCTAACTCAATTATACCTTATTGTTTCCACTTCCTCTTTCCTTTCATTGCTGGGCAGAGGAAGGGGCAACCACCGAATGTGCCAGAAGGAGAACTGAATTAAGTAGCAGGTTGTCTCCGTTTTTTTTCTCTTCCTGGTTCAGCTTCTGCCCTTGAGGTCTCACTTCCATACCTACATCACACCCTGTCTTTCGGTTGGCAGAATGGTTACAAATCCAGTCAAGTGGAAGGGTAGCTGGCACTGAACTGGTGCCTTGGCTGTGGCTCCAGTGGGCGGTTCCGGGAGAATTTGAAAGTGATGGTATCTTATTACTGAAGTGAGCCAGGGAATCTAACAGCACAAAACGAGCTGTGCAGATTATATACAGGAAGAAAAAAAATATTGGGAAAAGACCAAGTTGGTTCAGGAAAATCAATGCTGGGCACATTTATATAAGATCCCCACCCTGGATCTAACTGTATCCTTGGCAAACCCCTCCTCCCCAGTTCTGTGCCTGTGAGAGAGATTGTTTATCTGTACTTATTAATTGTGTATGCACAAATACACATTGACGTTCCATGGACTTCTGGAATTACTTATCTCCTTCTGCCACCTGGGGATAGAACTTAGGGCATCAATTTTGCCACAGGTGCCTTTACCCGATCATCCATCTCATTAGTCCAAGACAGAGCCTCTTGTGGCCCAGGCTGGCCTCCGAAATCCATCTGTAGCTGAGGATGGCTTTGAACTTCTGCTCATCCTGCCTCCACCAGCATGTTCCACCCCTCCCTGCCTGCCTTTCTTTCTTTCTTTCTTTCTTTCTTTCTTTCTTTCTTTCTTTCTCTTTCTTTTCTTTCTTTCTTTTCTTTCTTTCCTTTCTTTCTTTCCTTTCTTTTTTTTTTTATTTTTCGAGACAGGGTTTCTCTGTGTAGCCCTAGCTGTCCTGGAACTCACTCTGTAGACCAGGCTGTCCTGGAACTCAGAAATCCTCCTGCTTCTGCCTGCCAAGTGCTGGGCTTAAAGGCCTGTGCCACCACCGCCCGGCCCCTCCCTGCCTTTCTAGATGTCATAAATTCTAGACAAACGATCTGCCCCTTCGCTACATCCTTTTCTTTGACTCTTCTCTTAAATGGTAATTCTTGTTCTGTCGAGAGTAAGATACTCCTGTGGAGACCTGATAAAGGTTGAACTCCTGCTGGTGGGGAAAAAAAATGCCTACAAATGTATAAGCCAAACTCTAGGACCTCGCTGCCTGCTTGAATCCTAGGGACACAGGGACATCTTGGTAAGGAGCTTAAAGAGCAGAGAGCTTTGCGCAGGCGCCTTTTGTAAATCCCTTTTGGAGTTCGTGGCAGTTCAGAGAAAGCATTCCTTTGTTCATCCATTCAACAAGTAACTCTTTGAGAAACGTCCAAGTGTCAAGCCCCATGCTGGGCTGCATAGTGAGGCTGAAGGAGGTGAATCAGACCGGGGCCTATTCCCTGGGATGCTCATGGTCTGGTGGGAGGAGACCAAGAAAGGACAATGACAGAAGAGGTAGCAGGGGGACCGGTGGGAGCCTAGGGAGAGGGGAGACACAGAATTCCCCCACCCCCTTGCTCTCTTCCATAGCAGTCAGTTCCTAGACCTCTAACTGGAAAAGCAACCCGATAGGAAAAAGTTTCCCACCTGGTAGACCAAAGTTCCCCTTGGGGCTACTCTGGTATGTCTGAGTCAGAATTTCCCCAGCTTCCCTCCCCCACACCCTCACCCATCATATAGTCTGGAGGCTGCACCAAAGACCTCACAGCCAAACTGCCCCCCAACAACCCCCAAATTGCAATGCCTTCCAACAATCTCCTTGAATCTCCTCTTTTTCTTTTTTTTTCTTTTTTTTCTGTCACTAATGTTCTAGTTGATTTGATTTTATGAGCATGGGTATCTTGCCGGATTGTAAGTCTGGTGCACCACATGAATCTTCAGAGACCAGAAGAGGGAGGGCATCAGATCTCTTGGAACTGGGGTTAGAGATACTTGTAGGTCACCCTGTGTGTGCTGGGAATCAAATCCCTGCCCTTGCCCTCGAAAGAACAGCCCATACTCTTAACCACTGAGCCTCATCTCTCCAGCCTCCTCTCTTTTTTATGTTGAGGTCTCATGTGCCTCAACCTGGCCTCTGATTTTATGTGGTGCTCCAGGGCAAGCCTAGAGTTTCCTGCTTGCCAAGCAAGCACTCCACCAACGGAGCTGCCTCCCCAGCCCTACCGGCCCCCCTCTCTCCACATTAACCCTTCAGGGAAACAAGGACTGACAAAAATAACCAGCTTTAAGGAAGCTGCCAATTTTTAAGTGACCTGGAGAGTCCTGGTTTGAACTTTTTCACCAAGACCAGGACAAAGGTGGGCCTCTTCATGTCTAGTCTCTTGACTTCTCCTTTCCTGTGCTTCTTTGAGGGAAAGTCAGCTGGGGGTGGGGCTTAGGAGGCGAGGGTCAGCAATCTTCCTGTCCAGGTTAGAAGCAGGCAGTGCCTGATGGTCCTGTTTTCTATCACCCATCTTGGCCCTTCAGCACCCCTGAAGGAGCCTCCTGTTCCTCTTGCCCACCTTCTTATCTTTTACTTTTTTTTTCTTTTCTTAAGATATGTGTGTGATCTGACTATATAGTCCAAATAGTCCCCAATTCCCAGAGTAATGGGGACTACAGGAATGTGTCACAACAACCAGTTTAAGAAATATATATATATATATATATATATATATATATATATATATATATATGAGTACACTGTAGTTGCCTTCAGAAGAGGGCATCGGATCGCATTACAGATGGTTGTGAGCCACCATGTGGTTGCTGGGAGTTGACCTCAGGACCTCTGGAAGAGCAGTCAGTACTCTTAGCCACTGAGCCATCTCTCCAGTTTAGCTGTTTGGTTTTGTTTGTTTGAGACAGGACCTCACCACACAGTCACAGCTGGCCTGGAACTAGCCACATAGACCAGGCTGGTCTGGAATCCATGGAGATCTGCCTGCCTCTGCCTCCCAAGTGCTGGGATTAAACTATGACAACCAGATGTTTGTTTGTTTGTTTGTTGTTGTTTTTTAAGACCGAGTTTCACTACATAATCTAGGCTAGCTTCCAACTCTCAGTGCTCCTGTCTGGCAGCCTCAGTGCTAGGACGACAGCTCTGTGCCACCATGCCTAGCCCTCATGGCAATGATTCTGGTCCCATCTAAAGTCCAAAGTACAGCAGTAAAAAATCCACATTGTTCAACCACCTAGTTGGTAAGGTGCTCTGGGCAGGTGGGCTGACTTATTTAATCTTGTTTTGTTTTCTTGTAGGGGGTAGGGTCAGCTGCTGGGAAGGGTGAACCAGTTTTGCTTTATGTAGCCCAGGGTGGACTCAAACTCACTATGTAGTCAACAACAACCTCAAATTTGTGATCTTCCTGCCTCTACCTCCTACCTACTGGGATTAAAAGGCTATACCACCATGCCTGGCTGGCTCAAGTATTGCTGAGGAGTAAATGCATCTTTGATTCAGGGAAACATTTACCTACAGGGACATCTTCACACAAACTTCATCTCTGAGTACTTTCGGTTTGTGGTATTTGGGACAACGTCATGAGTGTACTACAACAAACACATAGACAACACATTTTTGTCTTTGGACAGCTCCAGGATTCATCGAAGAACAATCAGTTCACAAAGCACAACAGTTCCGATGGCAGCACTTTGCTGAGTAATGTTGACGTCCTTGACGGCTGGCAGAGGGAAATGCAGGTTCTTGTGTTCCATTCCAAATTATGAATATTAACTCTCAGGTCACAAGCTGTCCCACATCACACAGTAATGTAATGGGGTTATAGAATTCAGTTTAAAGAGGGTTAAACAGACAGTAGCAAAGTTTAAAGCGTTTCAAAGAAACCCACTAGGCAGAAAGTAGGACACAGAAGAGGATGCAGAGTATCTGGGTAAGAGGGTCAACTAACTAACCTGGAGGTCTACTGAAGGCACAGCTGTTGAGTCAAGGACTTGGGCTACAGAAGTAAGGTAAGGGCAATGGTAAAGGCCCAGGTCTACATGGGCAGACAGCAAGTCCAGACACATGACTCTGTAGCCAAGCAATGCACAGCAATTTGAGTAGGAAAGATTGTAGCAGAGGTTGACTCAAGCTGAAGTCCCAGAACACTGAGACGTTCTCTGATTGTTGGTCCCCTGACACACATATTAGATGGTTGGATGACAAATTGATGAGCCACCACCAGCTCAATGCTAGATGTTCTCTGTATAGGATCCAAGAGAGGGAGTTGCACCCTTACCCCAGTCTAGTATGTCTGGCAGGGTTCTCAGCTTTGGTTTCCTGATAAGAGTTCATCCATGTCTTCCTGTGATCCCCTTGCCCCACTCCACATACCTTGAATACGTCTTGTGTCTCCACATCCCATTTGCTGGCTATGACAAAGAAGCCCAGACAAGATTCTCAACTTGGATCTTAATTTTTTTTTCTTTTTCTTAAACCCACGGCCCCCTTGACCCCATGTTTTTCCCATGGGCCTGAACTCAGCCAAGAACCTTGAGGATAGGTTACCAAAGGTTATACAATCCTGTTGTACAAAGACTAGGCTCAGCCGGGCGGTGGTGGCGCACGCCTTTAATCCCAGCACTTGGGAGGCAGAGGCAGGCGGATTTCTGAGTTCGAGAGTTCGAGGCTAGCCTGGTCTACAGAGTGAGTTCCAGGACAGCCAGGGCTACTCAGAGAAACCCTGTCTCGAAAAAAAAAACCAAAAAAAAAAAAAAGACTAGGCTCAGACCTCCATCTCTGGGGGAACACAAATACAAACCTATAAACGAACACATTTTTGTCTTTGGACACCGCCAGGATTCATCGAACAGCAGTCAGTTCACTCAGCACAGCAGTTCTGCTGGCAGCATTTTACAGAGTAATGTTGCTGTAAATGCTGAGTGATGATAAGCCTAGTCTCAGACCTCCGTCTCTGGAGGAACACAAATAAGTTCCAACTCCAGGGCAGTGCCTCACTGGTCTCAGGTGCGGGTCCCTGGAAACAGATCTTACTTGGGTTGCCTTTTTTTTTTTTTCTTTTCATTTTCTCTCTTCCCTAAATGTTGAGGCTTCCCACTGTATTTGGCCAAGTAATGATGAGGGGGGTCCTACCCATATTCAACTATTATCTGTACTTACCTGTGCGCAACATTTTTCCATTTTGTTTTTGAGACAAGATTATTTGCTTTGCTTTGAGTTGGGTTGGGTTTTTCTCAAAGCAGGGTCTCACTACGTAGCTCTGGCTGTCCTGGAACTCACTGTGTAGACCAGGCTGGCCTCAAACTTACAGAGTTCCTCCTACCTCTGCCCTCCAAGAGCTGGGATCAACGCTATGTGCCTATCCACCTGGATCCCAGTCCTTTTATTTGTTTATATAGTTTTTGAATCAGAGTCTCACAAAGTTGGTCACTTAGGCTGGTCTTGAACTTATTTTGTAGCCTAGGCAAGGAATCTGTAACCCTCCTAACCTTCACCTCCAGAAAAACTCGGATTACAGGACTGCATAGCCAGACCACCAGGCCCAGCTGAGACAAGGTCTTGTTTGTAAACCCAGGTTGGTCTTAGCTCACAACCCTCCTGCTTCAGCCTCTGAAGTGCTAGACTCCAGCCATCTCACACAGCCTTTCTTCTCAGTTACATAAATTTAACCAATAAAGCTATTTGCTTGTTTATTGTGTGTGTGTGGTAGTGGTGGGGGAGCATGAACCAGTGTATGCATGTAAGGATCAGAGGACAAGTTAGAGAAGGCCCCCATGAAGGTCTCTGCAGCATACTAGTACATGACCTCACCTAACTGAGCTACACCCCCAGACCCTACTCCTCAAGTGTCATTAATTCCTACTTGGCCTTTAGCTAATTACTTCCGGGGCAGCCACCCTAAGATACTTCCCTTGATGGCACACATTACATTTTACCTATCTGACTAGCACTCTCAGAGCAATTTTGCAACTAAAAGTTTTATCTAACTTTTGATATTGTTTAATAATAGATGAAAAACTGTCTCGCTCATTAGACTGTTAATTCCACCAGGGCACAGCTTCCTAGGTCTCTGCCCCCAATTTAATTTCTTTCCTTTTTTTTTAACATAATACCTTTTGTTTATTATTTGACAATTTCATAAATGTGAACAATATATCTTGCTTGTATCCTCCCCAACTCCTCCTCCCTCTTTCCTTCATGACCTCTCCTCTTGTTTTGGTTTGGTTTGCTTTGCTTTGCTGGCTCCACTGAGCTCAATCACTGCTGGCTGCTAGCATACTGACTGACCTTGTTTGCTTGAATTTATACAGGTGACTATAGTTGCGGTCAGTTCAGGAGTGCAATGGCCGTGTCTCATCCAGAAGACAGCACTTCACAGGTCTCCTCCCCATCCTCGGACTCTTATGGTCTATTTGCCTCTGTCCTCCTCAGTGTGCGCTGCACCTTGCAGGGGTGGGGTCAGTACAGATGTCGCTTTTAGGGCTATGGCTTTCAATCTTAATCACTGTTCCACTCGACCTCCTGGTTCAGTTACAATGGTAGCTATCAATACCCTCATATTTACTCAGAGAACAAAAAGGTGCAGGGGTAAAGACTCAGTTGAATAGGTGTTTGTACTTTTGTGCTCAAAATGCTTAAAGTCTTATGGCAGAGTCTGTATTTACATTGGGCCAGTGTTTTCCCAAATCATAAGAGGCAGTTGATGATAAAATTAGCCTGGTAAGGCTGGGTTTGGTGGTGTATAACCTGTAATCCCCTGCTTGGGAAGCTGAGGCAGGAAGATTATTAATTCCAGGCTATCCTGGCCCATATAGTGAGTTTCTGTCTTAAAATAAAACAGCAAAAAAGCACAATAGGGGGTGGAGAGAATAAATTACAAACCAAACAAACAAAAACCAGAGGCCATCATATATACTCTTAGCTCAGCATGAAGGAGAGTTCCAGGCTCTCCTCCCTAACCAGGATATACAGAATGGCAAGAATACAAGCTCCGTCCAGACCTAATCAACCCCAGTCGGCCAGCCCTTCCTTCGTGTTGTTTCATGACACTATCCCATAGACTCAGAGCCCATGCTGCATACTGTCCTCCTAACCCAACTGCTCAACTAAGAACAAGTTCTCAAGCCAGGTGCGTGGTTTTAATCCCAGTGTTTGGGAGGCAGAGCAGGCAGATCTTTGGAGTTCACAGTTGTCTTCATCTATAGAGTGAGTTCCAGGACAGATAGAGGACACTGAAAAACCCTGACTTGAAAAACGAAACAAAGCACAAACAAACAAGAGACTAGCTCTCATTGAACAGTTCCGGGTACCAGAACTCATCCATTCCAAAATACACCTGGTGCTACAGCACAGCTGCTCCCCACCCCCCACCATCTAATACTATGAGGTCAGCTTCCTTACATGTTCCAGAAGTCTTGTCAACACACCCTGTGGCTAACACATCAACACAGACAATGGGTATGCATCCTGCAGCTGCTGTCTGCACCATTCCCTGGTAAGCATCTTAATACACAGCCATAAGTTACCATGCATCAGCCTGCTGTTCATGTACAAAGTCAAGAACATTTACTACTTCCTTGTTGGCGTCTATCCCACCTCAAGAGCAAAAGAAAATGTTGAGTGAATGTCCGTTTCCTCTTATTCAAGCCATTGCTGTTAACATCGCTGGCGTGTTGTCGGACATTGATAACTCACAATGACCTCATAGGCTTGAGTCTCCAGAGTCCCTCTGCTCTCAAGCTGATGGAGCTGTAGCTAAGTACAAGCCACCAAGCTAAAGAGTTTTCCCAGAAAGCAGGTAACAATGCTACCTGTTTAAAATTCATCAGGGACCATAAACAAGACACTTGTGTATCAGCAAAAAAAAAAAAAAAAAAAAAAAAAAAAGAAGTATGTAAACATTGAGGATTTTTTCAGGGTGTGGCGGTGCACGCCTTTAATCC
Source organism: Grammomys surdaster (assembly GCF_004785775.1). Taxonomy (NCBI): domain Eukaryota; kingdom Metazoa; phylum Chordata; class Mammalia; order Rodentia; family Muridae; genus Grammomys; species Grammomys surdaster. The sequence goes on along the minus strand of NW_021620534.1, from coordinate 241,076 downwards.
TAGCACTTGGGAGGCAGACACAGGCAGATCTTTGGTTTCAAGGTCAGACTAAATGAGTTTCAGAACAGCCAGGGCTACACAGAGAAACCCTGTTTTGTTTCGTTTGTTTGTTTTACGTTTTTAAAGAAAGGATTTTATTTTTTGACACAAGGTCTCTTCACATAGAGTTAGCTGCTGCGGAACTCTCTACATAGACCAGACCTAACGCAACAGAGATCTGCCTGTCTCTGTCTCCCAAGTACTGGATTTAAGACATGGGTCAGTCACTACATTCAGCAAGACTTTTCAATAGTACGGAAAAGATTGCAAAAATACAAAACAAAGTTTAAAAGGAAGGACAACTGCTGGGTGTGGTGGCTTACAATTTTAATCCCAGCACTCACGAGGCAAGGCAGAAAGCTCTTTATGAGTTTCACGCCAGCCTGGTCTATGTAAAAAGTTCTAGAGCAGCTAAGGCTACATAGAGACCCTGTCTCAGAAATTCAAAACTCAAAAAAAAAAGAAGGAAAGAAAACTTTGAACCTTATATACCAAGAAAATATAAGTCTAATAAATAATGTTTATTCTAGCCGGGCGGTGGTGGCGCACGCCTTTAATCCCAGCACTTGGGAGGCAGAGACAGGCGGATTTCTGAGTTCGAGGCCAGCCTGGTCTACAAAGTGAGTTCCAGGACAGCCAGGGCTACACAGAGAAACCCTGTCTAGAAAAAAAAAAGTTTATTCTAGATTATTTGATTTAAAAATCACACACACACTATAAAAATAAATTATGTGGTTTTTTTTTTTCTCTAGCTGTCCTGGAACTTGATCTGTAGACCAGGCTGGCCTCGAACTCAGAGATCCACCAGCCTCTGTCTCATAAGTGCTGGGACTAAAGCCATGGGCTGCTACCACCCAGCAAAAATAACTTGTTTTATAGACACTACAAAAAGATTTTTCAGTAAAGTAAAAAAGAAAGAAAGAAAGAAAGAAAGAAATTCTTTTCTTGAAAATTGGGAATTTTTTTTTTTAAAGGTATACACCACCACTCCTGGTTTCATAGTTCTTTACTGAGGAATAGCTGAAGATATCAGTTCTGTTTTAGATAATAGGGAGCTGTGGAAATTGCTCAGCAGTTAAGAACACTTGTTGCTCTTGCAGTGGACCCAGGTTCCACAGTCAGCACCCTTCACAATTCGGCACAGCCATCTGTAACCCCAGTGCCAGAGGACTCCCTGCCTTCTGGCCTCCGAGGGAACTAGAGACACATGTGATACACATGGATACATGCAGGCAACACAGTTATATGCATAAAATAAACACAACTAAAAAAACTTAAAAAATAGAACTGATAACTGGGCAAGGGAACATTTGGATTATAAAATTCTGCTCCAATTTAAGTTCCTTAAGTAGTGGTGGGGATGGCAGAGAAGATGAGAAAGATTAACCTGAAAGTTTATTATTTATACATGCACACATGCGCCTGCGTATGCGCGCATGTACACACACACACACACACACACACACACACACACACACACACACAAGTGTCCAGGGTTTGCCTTGAACTTTAATTTAAAGCAGTTCCCTGCCCTCAGTTGCCGAGGTGCTGCTGGAATCGATGCTCCAACACACCCAAGTTGTGAATAAATTTCTTTTTCTTCTTTGAGACAGCCACGCTATATAGATAAGACTGGACCTCAAGTCATACAGGCTTAATTGCCTGTGTCTCCAGAGCACTGGGATCAAAGTGTGCACTACTACACCCATTGTAAATCATTTTTTTGTTCTGTTTTGTTTTGTTTTTTTCTTTTTTTTTTCTTTTTGGTTTTTCGAGACAGGGTTTCTCTGTGTAGTCCTGGCTGTCCTAGAACTCACTCTGTAGGCCAGGCTGGCCTCGATGTTTTGTTTTTCAAGACAGTTTCTCTGTGTAACAGCCCTGGTTGTCCTGGAATAGGCTGATCTCCAACTCACAGAGATTTACCTGCCTCTGCTTCCTGAGTGCTGGGACTAAAGGCATGCGCCACCACTACCTGGCTAGAACTTTTAAAACACGAAACACAATAAAAATTAGGAAAAGAGTCAGGCACTTGCTGATAATCCTAGCATTTTATCTGAGATAGGATGATCTCTGTCAGTTTGAGGGCAGCCTGGGCTATAGAGTGAGTTCCAGGCTAGTCTAAACTGTAGCATGAGACTGTGTCTCAAAAACAAACAAACAAACAAACAAACTGACAAAAACAAAGAATGTGGATGTTTGTGAGATGGCTCAGTGGTTAAGAGCACTTGCTGCTCTTCCAGGGAACCTAAGTTCAGTTCCCAGCGTCTTTATCAGGTGGCTCTCAGCTATCAGTGACTCTAGCTCCAGAGATTCAAAGCCTCTGGCCTCTAAGTGGGCCTGCATGATACTCACGTGCTCAGACAGATCCGCATACATACTCGCACAGTACACATAATTAAAAATAACAAAAATAAAGCTTCAAAAAAAGCTATAAGATGGATCAGATGTGAAAGGAAAAAACTCAATTAACAAAACCTGTTCTCTGACCTCCACACAAGTCTGTGGCATGTACGCACGCACGCTAAATAGATAATAAATTAGATATCAGAGATGATCATGTATAGATGATATCTTCTTCAGTAAATCTGCACTTTTGTGTACAAGATTGCAAACAGATCCATTCTTCTTCACTTACTTGTATTTATAATTAAAAATGCATTTCTTGCCGGTTATTGAATCAAAGAGGATATTAAGAAACCACATCGAGTCCTGTCTGGGCAGGAGTGCACCAGGAGAGTATTCATTCCTGGTCCCAGGGGTCCCAGAGCTCCAGACATTGAGTCATTGGAACACAACACCTGTGAAGCTCGTTCAAGGATCTGAGTGGAAGTGGAGGCACAGTTTCAGGATGCTTGCATGGTGAACTCTGTGCTGCGGTTGCTTGGTCACTTGATGGTGTATATAATCAGGTATGTTCTCTCTACATTTTTTTCTTCCAAATAGCTGATAACTTAATTACTTAGAGTCAAACATGGTTCTAGCTAGGGTATGGTGGCACATGCCTGTGGTCCTGCCACTTAAAGGCAGAGGTGAAAGGACCAGGAGGAATTCAAGGCCAGCTAGTCTTACAATGAGTTTAAGGCCATGTGTAGTTAGATGTGAATTTTATGTGCATGCATATATATGTGTTTGTGTATACATATAAACATACATACACACATATATACATACATGCATGCATAATGAAATATATGTATATACAAACTCTTTTAGACAGGGTTGGCCCATAAAGGAAGACATGCAATGTCTAATCCCCTGGCCTCTGGAGCGCTTTGGTCACAATAGTGCTGGGATTGCTGCATGGGCTGCCAGGCCAGTTCATGTATTGCTGGGGATGGAGCCCAGGGCCTCTTAGATGCTAAGCAAGCACTGTACCAACTGAGCTACATCTCAGGCCGATTGTTTGAGGGGGAGAAGTCCTATTTTGAGATAGGGTCTTATTTTGTAATTTACTATGCAGCCCAGGCCCATTTTAAATTCAAGGCAAGACTCCTGCCTCAGCCTCGCTAGTACTGTAGTTGAATGCATGAATAACTATAATTCTCTATGTTTTCCTTCTTTCTTTCTTTCTTTCTTTCTTTCTTTCTTTTTTTTTTTTTTTTTTTTTTTTT
>NW_021620534.1:233919-237326 GCF_004785775.1 Grammomys surdaster | reverse complement strand
TTTTTTTTTTTTTTTTTTTTTTTGGTTTTTCGAGACAGGGTTTCTCTTTATAGTCCTGGCTGTCCTGGAACTCACTCTGTAGACCAGGCTGGCCTCAAACTCAGAAATTCGCCTGCCTGTGCCTCTGCCTCCCAAGTGCTGGGATTAAAGGCGTGCGCCACCTGGCTCTCTGCGTTTTCTTTTGGATTCTTTTGTTGTTTTTTGTTTTTGTTTGTTTGTTTGTTTGACCTCATTCCACAGGTCAGACTGGCCCTGAACTCTTGGTGAGCCTCTTATCCCATCCTCTACTCCCGGCAATGCAGACACGTGCTACTACAACCGAGGGTTTTTTTTCCGCTTTTGTTTTTGAGACACAGAAAGGAAGAGACGAATATGTGTAAAAGCCAAACATGTGGGCTCTTGTCTACAGTCTTAAAATTGGAAGCTGGGGCAAGAGAATTCCAAGTTCAGGGCCAGACTGGGCTACATAAAGAGCACCTTTAAAAAAAAAAAGTTAGATTTTTTAGTGGTGCAGTGCTTGCCTGTTATGTTCTTCTTTCCCCCTACCCTTCCTCCTCATCCTTCACCCAGTCTTTTCTTTGAATTTGTTTGTTGTTGAGGCAAGGTTCCTACTCCGTGGCCCAGGGTGGCTTGGACACATGGTCTGTTTGCCTCTTGCCAAATGCTGGAATTACAGGCCTGTGCCACCACACCAGGCTTCAATATATGCTTCCTATTCACCTTTAGGAAATGTGATCTAAGGACTAGGATATGTAGTTCAGTGGTGAGATGTTTGCCCAGCATGTACCAGGAACTCTCAGCAACCAGAGCACAAGACAGTGACAGAGAGAGAAGGAAGGGAAACCAAAGCAGCAAAGACGCTCAGGCCTCGAATCCCAGCTCTTTTATATCCACATTATTACTCTGTGTAGCCCTGGCTGTCCTGGAACTCACTTTGTAGACCAGGCTGGCTTTGAACTCACAGATACCTGCCTGCCAAGTGCTGGGATTATAGGTGTGCTCTACCATGCTTGGCATTATTATTACATTTAAAAGAAAAAATGTATATGCGTGTGTGTGTGTGTGTGTGCAAGTTCACACATGTCATGTCACATGTATAGAAATCAGAGGACTCAAGAGTTGAGTCTTTCCTATAGTGTGGGTCCTAGGGATAAAACTCTGGTCATCAGGCTTGACATCAAATGTCTTCCCTTTTTTTTTTTTTAAATTATGTATGTGTGTAGGGAGGAGGTAAGAAGAGATGTATACCTGTGTGTAGGTGCTTAGTGAAAGTCAGAGAGACACAGGATCCCCACGGAACTAGAGTTACAGGTGGTGTGACCAGCCCCAAGAGAGTGCTGGGAACCAAATCTGGTCTTCAAGAATGAGCTTGTGTTGTTCTTAACCAGCCATCTCCCCAGCCCTGAAACAGGCTTTTGAAACAGGCTCCACTTATGTAGTCCCCACTGACTTCTAACTCTGTGTTTGAAGCTGCCTTTGAATTCCTGATCCTCCTGCCTTATCTCCCTGAGGTGCTGGATTACGGGTGTGGACCACCTGAACAGGTTTAGAAGAGATTGGTTCATGAAAGCAGATAGGCTGAAAAAAAAAAAAGCAGAAACAAAGAACAATAGAAAAGTAACTGACTAGTTAACTGTAGATTACCTTGTTTGGGTAAGGATTAAAGGAGAGAAAATGTCATTATCCTGTCGGTTGATAATTTAGAAAATGTGGTGTTGTTTGTGTAATACTGATTTACTTAAGGTCAGACAATCAATCAATCACCTTAGTTTCAGTGTAGAGAAAAATTTTAATCAGTAAGGTTTTGTTTTGTTTTGTTTTATTTTGTTTTGTTTTGAGACAGGGTTTCTCTGTGTAACCCTGGCTGTCTTGAACAGTAGAGAAGGCTGGCCTCAAACTCAGAGATCTACCTTCTTCTGCCTTTCAAATGCTGGGATTAAAGGGGTTCACCCTTACCTCCCACCTCCAGGCAAATCTGTGACTCTTGATTGCTTTGTTTGGGTCTGTTTTTTTATTTTATAAAACAGGGTCTCATGCAACACAGACTAGACTCAGACTTGTTAGGAAGCTGAGGCTAGACTTGAACTCCTGATTCTCCTGCTCCTGTCTCCCCTAGTGCTGAGATCACAGGCGTATGTTATCACACTCAGCTTCAGTTTTGATTGTGGCCTTTCTGTGTGGGAGCTTAGTTCCAAACAGTGATCTCCTGTCATTTCTATTTAACAATGGCAAATGGTTATTCTAATTCATACATAGTCTGCTGCCATCCTGGCAGCTCTCCAGGGTAGCTCTCCTTAGCGTTGGCTGAAGCCCAGGTTGCTCTTCCTCGTGGACTTTCATATCAGCACTCAAGAAGGAAAAGACCTAGAGAAACACACAGTGGTTTGCTTTTCAACGCAGCACCTCACTACATGGTTCAGGCTGGCCATGCACTCCCTGTTCTCCTGCCTTAATCTTCTGGGTCTTGGGGTTACAAGTGTCTGCCACACACCTGTTGACACTGCAATCAAGAACTGGGGGCATTTTTTTCTCCTGTGGGGTCAGGAGGGGAATGTTACTTATTGTTTGTTTTCTTGCTTTTTTAGTTTTGCTGGGTTTTTTGTTGCTTTTGCAATACTAAGAGATCAAACCCAGGATTTCTGTGTGTGGGTGAGAGCTACATGCCTAGCCCCCAGTGTCTGGCTTTTCTGGAGTTCTCCTTTGCCCAGGTTCCTACCTGCCAGAGGCCCATAGGTCCACAGATCTCTTCCCTAAGTTGTTTTTGTGTATGCATTTGTTTGTTTTGAGGCAGGGTCTCAGGAAGCCCAGGCTAACTTTGCATTGCATGTTCAGCTGAGAATGACCTGAGACCCCCGATCCTTCTGCCTCCCCCTCCCAAGTGCAGGGCTCATCCACTTGTGCTATTGCAAAGTTGGCGGAGCTGTTGTTTGTGACTGCAGTGCTTTTAACCATCCTTCTTCCTTTTAAGTCGGAACTTCCATCAAACTTAAGCTCTCTGTGCCTTCCTTAGGGGAACCTTCACTTCCGCTCTGACTAAGCCAATCCCCCCTACTATTATTTGCTTTTACAACATCAGGCGCCCCAACTTCATGTCACTTAGATGTAATTTGCAGTTAATCATGTGATGACTTCATTTATGACTGTTTCTTCCGCTGCTGCCCCAGCTGCAGGAATCCTGTTGTTTTGTTCATTCTCCTGTCTCCACCCCTGTCTCCCAGTGCCTTTGACTGATGCTGAAAGGAAGAACAAACAGTCTCCAGACTCCAGGAACGCTTCCCCACTTTTAAAATGTATTGAGAACTAATGCCTATGTGAATTTATTTGGGTAGCTTTTTTGTTTTGTTTAAGATTTATTTGTGTGTGTGTGTGTGTGTGTGTGTGTGTGTGTGTGTGTGTGTGTGTGTGTG
>NW_021620534.1:226009-233909 GCF_004785775.1 Grammomys surdaster | reverse complement strand
GTGTGTGTGTGTGTGTGTGTGTGTGTGTGTGTGTGTGTGTGTGTGTGAAGTTGGGGACCATTTAAATGCTAAATTCTCTACTCTTATTGGCTGAGGATCAGCTGACCCCTTCAGAAGGCTTCCTGATTTTTACATACTGGAACAAAGAATGGAGCAGATACACATTATGCAGAAACAGGGACAGATTTTAAGGAAAAGATGTATTTCCAGGGGTGAAGAGGCTCAGAACAAAAGAGTTCATTAGCTTAAACTGAGGCAGTAAAGAAAGACTGGAAATTTATGGGGACACAGAGAGAAAGAACCCCCCTACCCAGGAGTCTGGTTGAAACTTATGGGAGCTAAAGTCAAAAATCCAACCATGATTAATTTTTGCTTGTCATGCATGGTGGCAGACACCTCTAACCCCAGCACTTGAGAGATGTAGAAACTCAGATTTCTGTGAGTTTGATGGCCGCCTGGTCCTGACAGTGGGCTCCAGTAAAGCCAGAGCTACATACTGAGACCCTGAGTTCAATGGTGATGGGACACTCCTTCAGTCCCAGCAAACTGATCTCTGGGGACCAGCCTGATCTACAGAGTGAGTTCCATGACAGCCAGGGCTACACAGAGAAACCCTGTCTCAAACAAACAAAAAACCAAAACAATACAGAACAAAACCAAACAAACTGGAACCAAGAAAAAACAGAAAACATGTCTCAAAAAAACAGAACAACACAAACAAAGAAGAAAAGACCATTAACAATGTTGAAATCAGAATTTTGTAGCCTGAGTGCTCTGTGGGAAAATGAGAGACACAGACAGGGCCGCCTAGAAGCTGGTGTGATCATCAGCTTGGCCTATGCAGTGGAAAGATGACAAAGAAGGCCTGCCTCAGATAAGGCAAGAGGGGCTCCTGACACTCAAAGTTGTCTCCTGACCTTGCCATACACAAGCTCCAGCATGCATTCGTATACCTACGCTCCCTGTCTCCCCCTCCCCCTCTCTCCACGTGTTCCTAGCTGGCCTCTTCTCCCTACCCCCTTCTGTCTTTCTCTGTCTCTACTCCCTTCTCAACTCCCCATCCCATACCCCAAATAAACTCTATTCCTTACTATATCTGTCATATGGCTGGTACCTCAGGGGGAAGGAACCCCCCCCCCTCACTTCACCATACCACACTCTATAAAACATATCTTGGCTCCTTTTTTATAAAACACAACAGTATGTATGACGTGTGTATGCATGGATGCATTTGTGTCAATGCTCTTCACTGCTGAGCCATCTTTTCTAGCCCCTGTGTTTTGATTTTTGAGACACACTCACAATGTAAACTAGGCTGATGATAAGTGCTAAGGCTAAAGACATGTATTTCCACACAAGCCTTTCATTCAATTTTTAATAAACCTGAACTTTGCTTTATACTAGATTATTTTGAAGTTCTTTTCAGGGTCAAAACAAGGATCTGATTTATGTAAGTGGAGGTCCCTAAAGGATTGAAGGAACCCTGTGGACTGCTATGTGGAGCTGTGCCTTTATCTCTTTATTACAGCTGGTGAGGCAGCTCCTCTGCTCAAAGGACCTGGACTTTGCATGCTATGTAGTGTGGGCTTTTTTACTTATTTGTATACAGTAGCCTTTCTCATACTTGCTCTGCTACACACAAATTCATGAATAGAAAGCTATGTTAGGCCAGGTGGTGGTGGCACACACCTTTAATCCCAGCACTTGGAAGGCAGAAACAGGCAGATTTCTGAGTTCGAGGGCAGCCTGGTCTACAGAGTGAGTTCCAGGACAGCCAGGGCTACACAGAGAAACCCTGTCTCGAAAAACCAAATAAATAAATAAATAAATAAATAAATAAATAAATAAATAAATAAGAAAGCTATGTTAGCATTGTAAATCTCCACTCTGGACTGGAGTGTTCCTAGTCTCTCTCTCCCCCTCTCTGTCCTGAAACTCCCTCTGTAGTCCAGGTTAGTCTTGAACTCACAGAGATCCATCTGCCTCTGTCTCCCAATTGCTGGCATGAAAGTTGTGCACCACTATTGCCTGACGATTTTTTTGTTCACAAGCTAAATTTGTTTGTCTTTTTGGAGGTCACTTTGCCCTTGTTCTCCTGCCTCACTATCAATGAGCTATGTCCCCAGCCATCTTTTGGTAGCTTTGCAATAACATTCTTCTCAATTTCATTCTGAAAGTTTAGTCTGGATGAAACATCTCTTAGCACCACTAGGCATTAAATCTACCACAGTTCTTCTATTCTGTGTGCAAAGCTTTGTTATTATTGAGTAAAAAAGATAATTTTTTTATTACTACATGTGTGTGCAGGAGAGGGGGGGGGAGGGAGGGAAGGAGGGAGGGAGGGAGGGAGGGAGGGAGGGAGGGAGGGAGGGAGAGAGAGACTTGCAGAAGTTGTTTTTCTCCTTTCAGCTTGTGAATCCTGAGATTGAACTCTGGTTATCAGGCTTATCAGCATCAAGCACCTTTATCTGCTGAGTGTCTCAGCTTAGTTTGTTAATTGGTTGGCTTGTTGGTATTTTTTATTTGCTTGTTTGTCCATTAATACATGCTTTGAGACAGGATCTGGCAGATGGCAGTGAGGTCTCACACCTGTAATTCTAGTTATCTCAGAGGTAGAATCAGGAGGACCAGGAGTCCAACACCAGACTGGGCTGCGTATTGACTTCAAGAGCAGCTTGTTTTGTATTCTTTCTGTTGGGAAGAACAACATTCTACCTCTATGTGAAGATGTGCCAAAGCTAATCCAGTTGGTCTGGTCACTCACCTGGCCAAGGGACCAGAGCTCAGGAAGGTAGACTCACTTAACATGTGCCAGAAGATGGGAGGAATAATTATCCCTTTCAATGAGATAATGTACTTTTCCTTCCCAGAATCCCTGCTCTCTTTGCAATTGCTACAGAGGTGCCTTTTGGTTCTGCTAGACCCACCTGCCTTTGTGAGTTTTGATTCAGAAAGATGGAATGTTTCCTTTATCCTCTTTTCTGTCTCTTTCAGATGCCAGCCAGGGACTAGGGAAGTGTCCTCTGGTGCTGTGGGCCTTTTTACTCTTCCTCTGAACCCTTCTTCCCTGCCACGCTTATTCCCTTTGTGGCTGAACTCCGTACCAGTTTAACTCAAATGGCATGGCCTTTTCTCTTTCCATTTCTCATCTCCCTTCTCTGAGTAGCAGCTGAGATGTCTACCTTGGATGCCCTACTGTTTGTCTTTTTTTTTTTTTTTTTTTTTGAGACAGGGTTTCTCTGTGTAGCCCTGGCTGTCCTGGAACTCACTCTGTAGACCAGGCTCTCCTCAAACTCAGAAATCCACCTGCCTCTGCTTCTCAAGTGTTGGGATTAAAGGCGTGCACCACCACCGTCCGGCTATTGTTTGTCTTTTAAACTCCAAAAATAAGGTCCTCAAGTCTCCTTCTGAGTTCGGGTTCTAATACTTTCATTAAGGAGATTCAGAACTCAAAGTAGGGATTCGAGGGGAGACTTGTCCAATATTCTTGCAACATCTGAAGAGGCCCTGTGTGCGTGTGCATATGTGCGTGCCTGTGTGTGTTGTGTGCGTGTGTGTGTGTGTGTGTGTGTGTGTGTGCATATACTCATGGGGAGGTGAGAGTATAGCATGCTGCTCAGTTATTCCATTGTGTAGGTTCTAGGGACAGAAATCAGTCCCTGGGGCCTTGTAGCGAGTACTGTTATCAGCTGAGCCACTTCAATGGCCCTATAGTGTAAATCTTGATCATGTAAGAGGAACATTTATAAGCCCCTGTGCAGGGCATAGGAATTGAAGATTAGGGAAGTTACTTCTTTTATTTGTTCTGTCACCGCCCTTTGAGATTGAGCAAGGTAGGTTTTTTGTTTTTGAGAGGGATCCTGTACCTGCAAGCTTCCTCGTTCATTTACATAAGAATTTTCAAACCTGCCACATACTTCTGAGCTCCAGTTAACTAATTATCAAATCCTTGTACAAAAATTCAAACTGCCTGTTGGAACGGGTTTGCAATGCCACCACTCTAGGGTCTGAGATTGTCACTAGTTTAAGGCAAGCCTGAGCTACATAGTAAGAGCCTGTTTCGAACAAAAAAATAAAGTTCAAACCGCCTTATTCACTACTGCTTTCAATTCTTTTTATTATTTTAGTTATTATTATTTTTTAAATTGTAGTATGTAGATCCAGCTCAGAGGCTTCTCCAGGCTAGTTAAATGCATGCATACCAACCTGAGGACCTACAAAGATCTGGAGCCTTGTTGCAAGAGCACTGGCTGTTCTTCCAGAGGACTCAGGGTTAATTTCCAGCACCCACATGGCAGCTCACACCAATGCACATAAAGTAAAAAGAAACAACTTCAAAACCAAACCAAACAAAGCAGAACAAAACAAGAAGAAGGAAGGAAGAAAGAAAGGAGAGAGAGAAGGAAGGGAAGGAGGGAAGGAGGGAAGGAGGGAGGAAGACAGAGAGAGAGAGAGGGAGAGAGAGAGAGAGAGAGAGAGAGAGAGAGAGAGAGAGAGAGAGAGAGAAGATGGCCCAGAGAGGGTAAAATTACTACAGCCAAGTCTGAAGATGTGAATTTGATCCTTAGGACCCACAGAGGAGAGGAAAGAACCAGTTCCTGTAAGATACAGCATGAGTATGTTCCCTTCTCACAATAAATAAATACATAAATAAATAAATAAATAAATAAATAAATCACTGTAATACAAAATTAAAAACAAACAAGCACCAACTTATGTAAATCACCGTGAGTCATCTGGAGTCATGTGGCAATGCACTTCTGGATATCTGTTCTCCCACTTCTTCAGCCCACTTCAACATGTGGGTGTGCCTTTCTCAGTAAACTCTCCATTTCTGTCTCTGTTCTGTGTGTCCCTGGGCCAATTTCGTTTTCTGGTACACAAGAACCTGGAAACCAGTGGGTTTCCACACTCAACCACACCTTTGACATTCTCTGGCTGGTTGGCTTTGTGTGTGTGTCTGACTTTTTGAAAAATTTCAGACAGAGTACTGCACTCTCTCCAGACTACTAAATTGCTTATGCTGGCCTTGAGTTTAGTCTGTAGTCCCCACAGATCCTGAACCCTCAATCCTCCTGACTTAGCCCCTTGAGTAGCTGGTATAATAGATCAGAGCCACCAGGGATGACTTTGTTTTTAAAATAAAGATCTGAAGAACCAGTCATGGTGGCAACTATCTGCAATCCAAGAACTGAGGAGATGCAAACAGAAACAGGGCACAGGAGCGCACACGTGTGTTTGTGTGTGTGTGTGTGTGTGTGGTGTGTGTGTGTGGTGTGTGTGTGTGGTGTGTGTGTGTGTGTGTGGTGTGTGTGTGTGTGTGTGTGTGTGTGTGTGTGTGTTTTGGGGGAATCTGATTTGTTGGGCTTTTTTTTATTTATTATTTTATTTTTAAAGAAAAGGGCTATAATGAAGTCCATTCCTTTTTTCTTTCCCTCCCTCCCCTCTTCTCCTCCTCCTTCTTCTTTTTTGAAGGTCATTTTTAAAAGTAATTCTCTTTGAAGTTATGGCTTTGTTTTCAAAGAGCCTTGAGAGCCATCTAGGAGGGTGACTGGTACCCCAAGAATTTAGTTATCAGTGAATCAGGACAAGCTTCAGATGGGTCACTAGTGCTGTGTGGATACTTTTACCTCAGTCATTCTTTTGACAAGCTTTCTTATATTGCTTATGTAGGCCTTAAACTCCAAAAACTTCACCACCACCACCTCTCTCTCTCTCTCTCTCTCTCTCTCTCTCTCTCTCTCTCTCTCTCTCTCTCTCTCTCATTCTCTTTCTCTCTCTCTCTCTCTGATACTGGAGAATAAGACCTGATCCTCCAGGAAGCTAAACATTCTTCCTGAGCCACCCAGCAGTCCTTCCTTTCTCCCTAAGTAGTTTGTACTCTGTGTAAATTGTTTATTTACTTGGGTTATCTTCCTTAAATATAAAAGTAATTTAAATTGTGGTTTAGAGAGGCTTGTCCAACAACAAACAGGGCAGAGCCTTTGTTGATAAATAGTTCACTAAATAGTTCACATTCCACAAGGCAGAGTCACAAGTAGACCTGTTTGGTGACAGGACTCCTCTCTGACCCCACTCCTTACATATGCTGGCAGGAAATGATTTGTAAAGTATCCGATTTATTATCCCCTATATTCCTGTACAGGGCGACATCACTCCTGTATAGTGCTGACATCACTCCAGGTCCACATGTTACAATGAGAACTATTTGTTTGTCTGTTTGTTTGTTTGTTTTGAGAACTATTTGTTAAACTACAGTTTGAAATGGCTTTCTCAGTTTGCAAGGCTGGTTTCCCAGCCTACTTCCTGCCCTTGGAGCTACCCTTGAGGCCACACTGTCATACTCATTAGCCATCTGTCTCCTTGCTTCTGCTTTCTTTCTTCAATGACGGTCATTCCCTCAGTAAATTACAGTCCTCCCAAATGTTTTTTGTTGTTATTGAGACATAATCTTAAGTAGCCCAGGCTGACTTGGAACCCATTATGTCTCAGAGGCTGGCCTTACTTCAGATCCTCCTTCCTCCAGCTCCAAAGTGCCAGCTCCAAAGCTCCAACTGTCATGTGCTACCACTTATAGAATATAAATGTTTTCTTATGCAAATATATGTATATTCAAACTAGACACATTAGATACACCACATAAGTGGTCATGATAAGATGAAATCATATCCAATGACGACTCATACCTGTAATCCCAGGCCTTGCTGGAGGATTTCCACCAATTTCAGGTCCAGCCTAGGCTACACAGCAAATCCAACCCAGACTGAGACTCTTACTCAAAAAAAAAAAAAAATGCCCAAAACAGTTCTACTATTAAATAAGAAGCAATTTGCAATCAATAAAGTTTGGAAGAGGGAAAACCAGTTTCTCCAGTGGAGTATCACAGTATTATATAAACTGTACTCCAGGTAGGCTTCGGGCTCAAGAGTAGCTAACCTACACACAATCAACTTCATGTTATTTGTGTGTGTGTGTGTGTGTGTGTGTGTGTGTGTGTGTGTGTGTGTGTATGTATTTGAGAGTGAGAGACAGAACAAAAAGTTGGGTGAGTGAAAAGGTGGGAGGAAATCTGGGAGGATTTCGGGGAGGGTAAAGAATACACTCTAAATATATTATATAAAAATTAGAATTTTAAAAAAAGAAGTAATTAAAACAAAACAAACAACAGAAAAAATTGATTCAAGACATGCGTGGTGATCAATATCTGTAATCCCCTCACTTGGGAAGCTGAGATAGCTGGATTGTAGTGAGTTCAAGGCCAGCCAGGGTCACTTAAATAAAACAAAACCTGACATTGTCTCAAAAAATTTCCATAAAAATAATTAATAAGCAAATCAACCAACAAATTGGGCTACGGATGCAGGATGGCATAGCAATGACAAGCATCCTATGAGGCCCAGAGATCAACCCCAGCACATATCCCTCACTCTTAAGGGGCCAAGTCAGCATTTATACACTTATAAGCAATAAAGTCAAGTATCAAGCATTTATGAAACGATCCTTTGCCGGGCGGTGGTGGCGCATGCCTTTTTTTTTTTTTGGCTTTTCGAGACAGGGTTTCTCTGTGTAGTCCTGGCTGTCCTGGAACTCACTCTGTAGACCAGGCTAGCCTCGAACTCTTGAACTCAGAAATCAGCCTGCCTCTGCCTCCCAAGTGCTGGGATTAAAGGTGTGTGCCACCACCGCCCGTTCGACCCTCTCTTATCTATAGGTTTCCCACTGTGGTTTGTCTGTCTCTGCACAAGTGGCTGCTGCCTGTTCTCTCCCCCCCCCCCCCCAGCTCTTTATCTGTCTTTTTCTGTCCCCTTCCTCTCAAGTTTTTTGTCACTGACACTAACATGGAAGGGTGGATCTTCTCTCTCTCCTGGTCTTTTTTTTTTCTCCTGGCCTTTGAAAGGAA